>NW_028123436.1:0-377326 GCF_965194805.1 Balaenoptera borealis
CAAGGATCATGGAGCTTGTGATGACAAGGTTCATGGAGCATTGTGATGACAGAAGTCACATAGCATTATGATGACAAGGGCCATGGAGCATTGTGATGACAGGCATCATTGAGCATTGTGATGAAAGGGGTCATGGATCATTGCGATGTCAGGGGTTATGTAGCATTGTGATGACAATGGTCATGGAGCTTTGTGAAGAAAGTGGTCATGGAGCATTGTGATGAAAAGCACCATGGAGTATTGTGATGACAAGAGTCTTGGAGCATTGTGATGGCATTTTCATGGAGCATTGTGATGACATGGGCATGGAGATTTGTGATTACAGGGGCCATGGAGCATTTGATGACAAGGGCATGGACCATTGTGATGACAAGGGACACGGAGAAGTGTGATGAAAGTGGTCATGGAGCATTGTGATGAAAGGGGTCATGGATCATTGAGATTATAGGGTTCATGGAGCATTGTGATGGCAAGGGTCATGAAGCACTGTGATGACAGGGTTCATGGAGCATTGCGATGACAAGGGGCATGTAACATTGTGATAACCGGAGTCATGCGGCATTGTGATGACAGGGGGCATGGAGCATTGTGATTACAGGGATCATGGAGCATTGTGATGACAAAGGCATGGTGCATTGTGATGACCAAGCCATGGAGCATTGTGACGAAAGGGGTAATGGAGCATTGTGAGGAAAACTGTCATGGATCATTGTGATTACAGGGTTCATGGAGCATTGTGATGACAAGTGTCATGGAACTTTGAGATAAAGGGGGTCATCGGAAATTGTGATGACAAGGGCCAGGGAGCTTTGTGATGACAAGGGTCATGGAGCATTGTGATGACAGGAGTCATGGGGCACTGTGATGACAGTGGGCATGGAGCATTTTAATGAACGGGTTCATGGAGCAATGTGATTACATACGACATGGAGCATTGTGATGACAACTGCATTCAGCATTGTGATGAAAAGAGGAGTGGAGCATTGTGACGAGAGGCGTACTGGAGAATTGTGAGGAAAGATGTCATGGACCATTGTGATTACAGCGATCATGGAGCATTGTGATGACAGGGTTCATGGAGCATTGTGATGAAAAGGGCCATGGAGCATTGTGATGATAGGGCCATGGAGAATTGTGATGACAATGGTCATGGAGCATAGTGATGAAAGGGGTCATGGAGCATTGAGGTAAAGTGGGTCATGGGACATTGTGATGACAAGGGCCATGGAGCATTGTGATCAAATGGGTTATGGAGCATTGTGATGAAAGTGGTCATGGAGCACTGAGATAAAAGGGGTCATGGGACATTGTAATGACAAGGGCCATGGAGCATTGTGATGAAAGAGTTCATGGAGCGTTGTGATGAAAGTGGTCATAGATAATTGTGATGAAATGCGCCATGGAGTATTGTGATGACAAGAGTCCTGGAGCATTGTGATGACATTTTTTCATGGAGCATTGTGATGACACGGGCATGGAGAATTGTGATGAGAAGAGTTCTGGAGCATTGTGATGACAAGGGCATGGAGCATTGTGATTACAAGGATCATGGAGCTTGTGATGACAAGGTTCATGGAGCATTGTGATGACAGAAGTCACATAGCATTATGATGACAAGGGCCATGGAGCATTGTGATGACAGGCATCATTGAGCATTGTGATGAAAGGGGTCATGGATCATTGCGATGTCAGGGGTTATGTAGCATTGTGATGACAATGGTCATGGAGCTTTGTGAAGAAAGTGGTCATGGAGCATTGTGATGAAAAGCACCATGGAGTATTGTGATGACAAGAGTCTTGGAGCATTGTGATGGCATTTTCATGGAGCATTGTGATGACATGGGCATGGAGATTTGTGATTACAGGGGCCATGGAGCATTTGATGACAAGGGCATGGACCATTGTGATGACAAGGGACACGGAGAAGTGTGATGAAAGTGGTCATGGAGCATTGTGATGAAAGGGGTCATGGATCATTGAGATTATAGGGTTCATGGAGCATTGTGATGGCAAGGGTCATGAAGCACTGTGATGACAGGGTTCATGGAGCATTGCGATGACAAGGGGCATGTAACATTGTGATAACCGGAGTCATGCGGCATTGTGATGACAGGGGGCATGGAGCATTGTGATTACAGGGATCATGGAGCATTGTGATGACAAAGGCATGGTGCATTGTGATGACCAAGCCATGGAGCATTGTGACGAAAGGGGTAATGGAGCATTGTGAGGAAAACTGTCATGGATCATTGTGATTACAGGGTTCATGGAGCATTGTGATGACAAGTGTCATGGAACTTTGAGATAAAGGGGGTCATCGGAAATTGTGATGACAAGGGCCAGGGAGCTTTGTGATGACAAGGGTCATGGAGCATTGTGATGACAGGAGTCATGGGGCACTGTGATGACAGTGGGCATGGAGCATTTTAATGAACGGGTTCATGAAGCACTGTGATTAGAGGCGACATGGAGCATTGTGATGACCAAGCCATGGAGCATTGTGATGAAAGGTGTCATGGAGCATTGTGATGACAAGAGTCCTGGAGCATTGTGATGACATTTTCATGGAGCATTGGGATGACACGGGCATGGAGAATTGTGTTGAGAGGTGTGCTGGAGTATTGTGATGACAAGGGCATGGAGCCTTGTGATTGATTACAGGGGCCATAGAGCATTGTGATGACAAGGATATGGAACATTGTGATGAAAAGGGGCATGGAGCAATTTGATGAATGTGATACTGGAGCATTTTGATGAAAGGGGTCATGGATGTTTGTGATTACAGGGATCATGGAGCATTGTGATGGCAGGGGTCATGGGGCATTGTGAAGACAAGGGTCATGGAGCATTGTGATGGCAAGGGCCATGAGGCATTGTGATGACAGGAATCATGGGGCATAGTGATGACAGGGTGCGTGGAGCATTGTGATGAAAGTGGTCATGGAGCATTGTGATGACAGTGCTCATTGAGCATTGTGAGGACACGGTCATGGAGCCTTGTGATGAGATAACTTCTGGAGCATTTTGATGACAAGGGCCATGGAGCATTGGTGATGACATGACTTCTGGAGCATCGTGATGACAAGGGCATGGTGCATTGTGATGAGAAGTGGCATGGAGCACTGTGAAGAAAAGGGTAATGGAGCATTGTGCGGAAAGGTGTTATGGATCATTGTGATGACAGAGGTCATGGAGCATTGTGATGAAAGGGTCATTGTGCCTTGTTATGACAAGAGCCATGGAGTATTGTTATTAAATGGGTTATGGAGCGTTGTGATGCAAGTGGTCATGGAGCATTGTGATGAAAAGCGCCATGGAGCATTGTGATGACAAGAGTCCGCGAGCATTCTGATGACACTGTCATGGAGAACTGGGATGACACGGGCATGCAGAATTGTGATGAGAAGAGTTCTGGAGCATTGTGATGACAGAGGCATGGAGCATTGTGATTACAGGGGCCATGGAGCATTGTGATGACAGGGGTCATGGGGCATTGTGATGAAAGGGGGCATGGGACATTGTGATGACAGTGGGAATTGATCATTGTGATTACAGGGATCATGGAGCATTGTGATGACAGGGGCCATGGAACATTGTGATCAAATGGGTTATGGAACGGTGTGATGAAAGTGGTCATGGATCATTGTGATGACAAGTGTCCTGGAGCGTAGTGATGACATTTTCATGGAGCATTGTTATGACACAGGCATGGAGAATTGTGATGAGAAGAGTTCTGGAGCATTGAGATGACAAAGGTATGGAGCATTGTGATTACAGGGGCCATGGAACATTTGATGACAAGTGCATGGAGTATTGTGATGACAAAGGGCATGGAGCATTGTGATGAAAGTGGTACTAGAGAATTGTGAGGACAGGGGTCATGGAGCATTGTGATGACAAGGGCCATGGAGCATTGTGATGACAGGGGTCATGGGGCATTGTGATGAAAGGGGGCATGGGACATTGTGATGACAGTGGGAATGGATCACTGTGATTACAGGGATCATGGAGCATTGTGATGACAGGGGCATGGGACATTGTGATGAAAGTGGTCATGGAGCATTGTGATGAAAGGGGTCAAGGGGAAAATTGATGACAATGGCTATGGGGCATTTTGATGAATGTGGTCATGGAGCACTGTGAGGCAAGTGGTCATGCAGCATTGTGATGAAAAGCACATTGGAGCATTGTGATGATAAGGGCCAAGGAGCATTGTGATCAAATGGGTTATGGAGCATTGTGAGGAAAGTGGTCATGGAACATTGTTAAGAAAGGGGACACGGAACATTGAGATAAAAGGGGTCATAGGACATTGTGATGACAAGGGCCATGGAGCATTGTGATGAAAGGGTTTATGGAACACTGTAATTACAGGAGCCATGGAGAATTGTGAAGATAAAGGCCATGGAACATTGTGATGACAGGCGTCATGGAGCATTGTGATGAAAGGGGTCATGGATCATTTCGATGTCAGGGGTCATGTAGCATTGTGATGACAATGGTCATGGAGCATTGTGAAGAAAGTGGTCATGGAGAATTGTGATGAAAAGTGCTATGGAGCATTGTGATGACAAGAGCCATGGAGCATTGTGATCAAATGGGTTATCGAGGATTGTGATGAATGTGGTCATGGAGGATTGTGATGAAAGGGGACATAGAGCATTGAGATAAAAGGGGTCAAGGGACATTGTGATGACAAGGGCCATGGAGCATTGTGATGAAAGGGGTCATGGAGCATTGTGATGAAAAGCACCATGGAGTATTGCGATGACAAGAGTCTTGGAGCATTGTGATGACATTTTCATGGAGCATTGTGATGACATGGGCATGGAGATTTGTGATTACAGGGGCCATGGAGCATTTGATGACAAGGGCATGGACCATTGTGATGACAAGGGACACGGAGAAGTGTGATGAAAGTGGTCATGGAGCATTGTGATGAAAGGGGTCATGGATCATTGAGATTATAGGGTTCATGGAGCATTGTGATGGCAAGGGTCATGAAGCACTGTGATGACAGGGTTCATGGAGCATTGCGATGACAAGGGGCATGTAACATTGTGATAACCGGAGTCATGCGGCATTGTGATGACAGGGGGCATGGAGCATTGTGATTACAGGGATCATGGAGCATTGTGATGACAAAGGCATGGTGCATTGTGATGACCAAGCCATGGAGCATTGTGACGAAAGGGGTAATGGAGCATTGTGAGGAAAACTGTCATGGATCATTGTGATTACAGGGTTCATGGAGCATTGTGATGACAAGTGTCATGGAACTTTGAGATAAAGGGGGTCATCGGAAATTGTGATGACAAGGGCCAGGGAGCTTTGTGATGACAAGGGTCATGGAGCATTGTGATGACAGGAGTCATGGGGCACTGTGATGACAGTGGGCATGGAGCATTTTAATGAACGGGTTCATGAAGCACTGTGATTAGAGGCGACATGGAGCATTGTGATGACCAAGCCATGGAGCATTGTGATGAAAGGTGTCATGGAGCATTGTGATGACAAGAGTCCTGGAGCATTGTGATGACATTTTCATGGAGCATTGGGATGACACGGGCATGGAGAATTGTGTTGAGAGGTGTGCTGGAGTATTGTGATGACAAGGGCATGGAGCCTTGTGATTGATTACAGGGGCCATAGAGCATTGTGATGACAAGGATATGGAACATTGTGATGAAAAGGGGCATGGAGCAATTTGATGAATGTGATACTGGAGCATTTTGATGAAAGGGGTCATGGATGTTTGTGATTACAGGGATCATGGAGCATTGTGATGGCAGGGGTCATGGGGCATTGTGAAGACAAGGGTCATGGAGCATTGTGATGGCAAGGGCCATGAGGCATTGTGATGACAGGAATCATGGGGCATAGTGATGACAGGGTGCGTGGAGCATTGTGATGAAAGTGGTCATGGAGCATTGTGATGACAGTGCTCATTGAGCATTGTGAGGACACGGTCATGGAGCCTTGTGATGAGATAACTTCTGGAGCATTTTGATGACAAGGGCCATGGAGCATTGGTGATGACATGACTTCTGGAGCATCGTGATGACAAGGGCATGGTGCATTGTGATGAGAAGTGGCATGGAGCACTGTGAAGAAAAGGGTAATGGAGCATTGTGCGGAAAGGTGTTATGGATCATTGTGATGACAGAGGTCATGGAGCATTGTGATGAAAGGGTCATTGTGCCTTGTTATGACAAGAGCCATGGAGTATTGTTATTAAATGGGTTATGGAGCGTTGTGATGCAAGTGGTCATGGAGCATTGTGATGAAAAGCGCCATGGAGCATTGTGATGACAAGAGTCCGCGAGCATTCTGATGACACTGTCATGGAGAACTGGGATGACACGGGCATGGAGAATTGTGATGAGAAGAGTTCTGGAGCATTGTGATGACAGAGGCATGGAGCATTGTGATTACAGGGGCCATGGAGCATTGTGATGACAGGGGTCATGGGGCATTGTGATGAAAGGGGGCATGGGACATTGTGATGACAGTGGGAATTGATCATTGTGATTACAGGGATCATGGAGCATTGTGATGACAGGGGCCATGGAACATTGTGATCAAATGGGTTATGGAACGGTGTGATGAAAGTGGTCATGGATCATTGTGATGACAAGTGTCCTGGAGCGTAGTGATGACATTTTCATGGAGCATTGTTATGACACAGGCATGGAGAATTGTGATGAGAAGAGTTCTGGAGCATTGAGATGACAAAGGTATGGAGCATTGTGATTACAGGGGCCATGGAACATTTGATGACAAGTGCATGGAGTATTGTGATGACAAAGGGCATGGAGCATTGTGATGAAAGTGGTACTAGAGAATTGTGAGGACAGGGGTCATGGAGCATTGTGATGACAAGGGCCATGGAGCATTGTGATGACAGGGGTCATGGGGCATTGTGATGAAAGGGGGCATGGGACATTGTGATGACAGTGGGAATGGATCACTGTGATTACAGGGATCATGGAGCATTGTGATGACAGGGGCATGGGACATTGTGATGAAAGTGGTCATGGAGCATTGTGATGAAAGGGGTCAAGGGGAAAATTGATGACAATGGCTATGGGGCATTTTGATGAATGTGGTCATGGAGCACTGTGAGGCAAGTGGTCATGCAGCATTGTGATGAAAAGCACATTGGAGCATTGTGATGATAAGGGCCAAGGAGCATTGTTATCAAATGGGTTATGGAGCATTGTGAGGAAAGTGGTCATGGAACATTGTTAAGAAAGGGGACACGGAACATTGAGATAAAAGGGGTCATAGGACATTGTGATGACAAGGGCCATGGAGCATTGTGATGAAAGGGTTTATGGAACACTGTAATTACAGGAGCCATGGAGAATTGTGAAGATAAAGACCATGGAACATTGTGATGACAGGCGTCATGGAGCATTGTGATGAAAGGGGTCATGGATCATTTCAATGTCAGGGGTCATGTAGCATTGTGATGACAATGGTCATGGAGCATTGTGAAGAAAGTGGTCATGGAGAATTGTGATGAAAAGTGCTATGGAGCATTGTGATGACAAGAGCCATGGAGCATTGTGATCAAATGGGTTATCGAGGATTGTGATGAATGTGGTCATGGAGGATTGTGATGAAAGGGGACATAGAGCATTGAGATAAAAGGGGTCAAGGGACATTGTGATGACAAGGGCCATGGAGCATTGTGATGAAAGGGGTCATGGAGCATTGTGATGAAAAGCACCATGGAGTATTGTGATGACAAGAGTCTTGGAGCATTGTGATGACATTTTCATGGAGCATTGTGATGACATGGGCATGGAGATTTGTGATTACAGGGGCCATGGAGCATTTGATGACAAGGGCATGGACCATTGTGATGAAAATGGTCATGGAGCATTGTGATGAAAGGGGTCAAGGGGAAAATTGATGACAATGGCTATGGGGCATTTTGATGAATGTGGTCTTGGAGCACTGTGAGGCAAGTGTTCATGCAGCATTGTGATGAAAAGCGCATTGGAGCATTGTGATGACAAGGGCCAAGGAGCATTGTGATCAAATGGGTTATGGAGCATTGTGATGAAAGTGGTCATGGAACATTGTTAAGAAAGGGGACACGGAACATTGAGATAAAAGGGGTCATAGGACATTGTGATGACAGGCATCATGGAGCATTGTGATAAAAGGAGTCATGGATCATTGCGATGTCAGGGGTCATGTAGCATTGTGATGATAGAGGCATAGAGCATTGTGATGACAATGGTCATGGAGCATTGTGATGAAAGGGGACATGGAGCAATGAGATAAAAGGGGTCATGGGACATTGTGATGACAGGGGCCATGGAGCATTGTGATGAAAGGAATTATGGAGCACTGTAATTACAGTAGCCATGGAGAAATGTGAAGACAAAGGCCATGGAACATTGTGATGACAGGCATCATTGAGCATTGTGATGAAAGGGGTCATGGATCATTGCGATGTCAGGGGTTATGTAGCATTGTGATGACAATGGTCATGGAGCTTTGTGAAGAAAGTGGTCATGGAGCATTGTGATGAAAAGCACCATGGAGTATTGTGATGACAAGAGTCTTGGAGCATTGTGATGGCATTTTCATGGAGCATTGTGATGACATGGGCATGGAGATTTGTGATTACAGGGGCCATGGAGCATTTGATGACAAGGGCATGGACCATTGTGATGACAAGGGACACGGAGAAGTGTGATGAAAGTGGTCATGGAGCATTGTGATGAAAGGGGTCATGGATCATTGAGATTATAGGGTTCATGGAGCATTGTGATGGCAAGGGTCATGAGCACTGTGATGACAGGGTTCATGGAGCATTGCGATGACAAGGGGCATGTAACATTGTGATAACCGGAGTCATGCGGCATTGTGATGACAGGGGTCATGGATCATTGTGATTACAGGGATCATGGAGCATTGTGATGACAAAGGCATGGTGCATTGTGATGACCAAGCCATGGAGCATTGTGATGAAAGGGGTAATGGAGCATTGTGCGGAAAACTGTCATGGATCATTGTGATTACAGGGTTCATGGAGCATTGTGATGACAAGTGTCATGGAACTTTGAGATAAAGGGGGTCATCGGAAATTGTGATGACAAGGGCCAGGGAGCTTTGTGATGACAAGGGTCATGGAGCATTGTGATGACAGGAGTCATGGGGCACTGTGATGACAGTGGGCATGGAGCATTTTAATGAACGGGTTCATGAAGCACTGTGATTAGAGGCGACATGGAGCATTGTGATGACCAAGCCATGGAGCATTGTGATGAAAGGTGTCATGGAGCATTGTGATGACAAGAGTCCTGGAGCATTGTGATGACATTTTCATGGAGCATTGGGATGACACGGGCATGGAGAATTGTGTTGAGAAGTGTGCTGGAGTATTGTGATGACAAGGGCATGGAGCCTTGTGATTACAGGGGCCATAGAGCATTGTGATGACAAGGATATGGAACATTGTGATGAAAAGGGGCATGGAGCAATTTGATGAATGTGATACTGGAGCATTTTGATGAAAGGGGTCATGGATGTTTGTGATTACAGGGATCATGGAGCATTGTGATGGCAGGGGTCATGGGGCATTGTGAAGACAAGGGTCATGGAGCATTGTGATGGCAAGGGCCATGAGGCATTGTGATGACAGGAATCATGGGGCATAGTGATGACAGGGTGCGTGGAGCATTGTGATGAAAGTGGTCATGGAGCATTGTGATGACAGTGCTCATTGAGCATTGTGAGGACACGGTCATGGAGCCTTGTGATGAGATAACTTCTGGAGCATTTTGATGACAAGGGCCATGGAGCATTGGTGATGACATGACTTCTGGAGCATCGTGATGACAAGGGCATGGTGCATTGTGATGAGAAGTGGCATGGAGCACTGTGAAGAAAAGGGTAATGGAGCATTGTGCGGAAAGGTGTTATGGATCATTGTGATGACAGAGGTCATGGAGCATTGTGATGAAAGGGTCATTGTGCCTTGTTATGACAAGAGCCATGGAGTATTGTTATTAAATGGGTTATGGAGCGTTGTGATGCAAGTGGTCATGGAGCATTGTGATGAAAAGCCCCATGGAGCATTGTGATGACAAGAGTCCGGGAGCATTCTGATGACACTGTCATGGAGAACTGGGATGACACGGGCATGGAGAATTGTGATGAGAAGAGTTCTGGAACATTGTGATGACAGAGGCATGGAGCATTGTGATTACAGGGGCCATGGAGCATTGTGATGAAAGGTGTCATGGAGCATTGTGATTAAAGGGATCATGGGTCATTGTGATGACCAGGGCATGTAGCATTGTGATGACCATTGGCATGGAGCCTTGTGATGAATGGGATACTGGAGCATTGTGAGGAAACAGGCCATTGAGCATTGTGATGACAAGTGGCATGGAGCATTGTGATGAAAGTAGTATTGGAGCATTGTGAGGAAATGGTACATGGATCGTTGTGATTACAGGGATCATGGAGCATTGTGATGACAAGGGTCATGGTGCATTGTGATGACAGGTATCATGGAGCATTGTGATGAGAGGTTATTGGGCATTGTGATGACAGTGGTCATGGAGCATTGCGATGATAGGGGCAGGGAACATTGTGATGACAAAAGCCATGGAGCATTGCGATTACAGGGGTCATGGAACATTTTGATGATAGGGGCATGGAGCATTGTGATGACACTGCTCATAGACCATTGTGATGAAAGGGGTCATGGAGCTTTGAGATAAAATGGGTCATGGGACATTGTGACAACAAGGGTCATGGAGCATTTGATGACAAGGGAATGTAGCATTGTGATGACATGACTTCTGGAGCTTTTGGATGACAAGGGCATGGAGAATTGTGATTACAGGGGCCATGGAGCATTGTGATGACAACTGCATTCAGCATTGTGATGAAAAGAGGAGTGGAGCATTGTGACGAGAGGCGTACTGGAGAATTGTGAGGAAAGATGTCATGGATCATTGTGATTACAGCGATCATGGAGCATTGTGATGACAGGGTTCATGGAGCATTGTGATGAAAAGGGCCATGGAGCATTGTGATCACAGGGGTCATGGAGCATTGTGATGATAGGGCCATGGAGAATTGTGATGACAATGGTCATGGAGCATAGTGATGAAAGGGGTCATGGAGCATTGAGGTAAAGTGGGTCATGGGACATTGTTATGACAAGGGCCATGGAGCATTGTGATCAAATGGGTTATGGAGCATTGTGATGAAAGTGGTCATGGAGCACTGAGATAAAAGGGGTCATGGGACATTGTAATGACAAGGGCCATGGAGCATTGTGATGAAAGAGTTCATGGAGCGTTGTGATGAAAGTGGTCATAGATAATTGTGATGAAATGCGCCATGGAGTATTGTGATGACAAGAGTCCTGGAGCATTGTGATGACATTTTCATGGAGCATTGTGATGACACGGGCATGGAGAATTGTGATGAGAAGAGTTCTGGAGCATTGTGATGACAAGGGCATGGAGCATTGTGATTACAAGGATCATGGAGCTTGTGATGACAAGGTTCATGGAGCATTGTGATGACAGAAGTCACATAGCATTATGATGACAAGGGCCATGGAGCATTGTGATGACAGGGGTGATGGGGCATTGTGATGAAAAGCACCATGGAGCATTGTGATTAGAGGGGTCCTGGGGCATTGTGATGACAAGTGGCATGGAGCCCTGTGATGAAAGGGGTACTGGAGCATTGTTAGGAAATGGGCCATGGAGCACTGTGATGACAAGTGCATGGAGCATTGTGATGACAAGTGGCATGGAGAATTGTGATGAAACGGTTAATGGAGCATTGTGAGGAAAGGTGTTATGGATCACTGTTATGACAGGGGTCATGGAGCTTTGAGATGACAACGGCCATGGAGCATTGTGATGACAGTGGTCACGGGGATTTGTGATGACAGTGGGCATGGAGCATTGTAATGAACGGGTTCATGGAGCAATGTGATTGCATACGACATGGAGCATTGTGATGACAAAACCATGGAGTATTCTGATGAAAGGGGTCATGGAGCATTGTGATGAAAAGTTTCATTGGGCCTTGTTATGACAAGAGCCATGGAACATTGTGATTAAGTGGTTTATGGAGCGTTGTGATGAAAGTGGTCATGGAGCATTGTGATTACAGGGGCCATGGAGCATTGTGATGAAAGGTGTCATGGAGCATTGTGATGAAAGGGATCATGGATCATTGTGATTACAAGGGCAAGTAGCATTGTGATGAGCATTGGCATGCAGCCTTGAGATAAATGGGTGACTGGAGCGTTGTGAGGAAACGGGCCATTGAGCATTGCGATGGCAAGGGCATAGAACATTGTGATGACAAGTGGCATGGAGCATTGTGATGAAAGAGGTATTGGAGCATTGTGAGGAAATGGTACATGGATCATTGTGATTACAGGGATCAAAGAGCATTGTGATGACAAGGGTCATGGAGCATTGTGATGACAGGGTCATGGAGCATAGAGATGACAAGGGCCATGGAGAATAGTGATGACAGTGGTCATCTGTACTTGTGATAATAGGGGTCATGGAACACTGTGATTACAGGGGCCATGGAGCATTCTGATGACAAAGGCCATGGAACATTGTGATGACAGGCATCACGGAGCATTGTGATGAAAGGGGTCAGGGATCACTGAGATGACAGGGGTCATGGAGCATTGTGATGATAGGGGCATTGAGCATTGTGATGACAATGGTCATAGACCATTGTGATAAAAGGGGTCATGGAGCATTGAGATAAAATGGGTCATGGGACATTGTGATGACAAGGATCGTTGAGCATTGTGATGAAAGGTGTCATGGAGCATTGTGATGACAAGGGCCATGGAACATTGTGATCAAATGGGTTATGGAACGGTGTGATGAAAGTGGTCATGGATCATTGTGATGACAAGTGTCCTGGAGCGTAGTGATGACATTTTCATGGAGCATTGTTATGACACAGGCATGGAGAATTGTGATGAGAAGAGTTCTGGAGCATTGAGATGACAAAGGTATGGAGCATTGTGATTACAGGGGCCATGGAACATTTGATGACAAGTGCATGGAGTATTGTGATGACAAAGGGCATGGAGCATTGTGATGAAAGTGGTACTAGAGAATTGTGATGACAGGGGTCATGGAGCATTGTGATGACAAGGGCCATGGAGCATTGTGATGACAGGGGTCATGGGGCATTGTGATGAAAGGGGGCATGGGACATTGTGATGACAGTGGGAATGGATCATTGTGATTACAGGGATCATGGAGCATTGTGATGACAGGGGCATGGGACATTGTGATGAAAGTGGTCATGGAGCATTGTGATGAAAGGGGTCAAGGGGAAAATTGATGACAATGGCTATGGGGCATTTTGATGAATGTGGTCATGGAGCACTGTGAGGCAAGTGGTCATGCAGCATTGTGATGAAAAGCACATTGGAGCATTGTGATGACAAGGGCCAAGGAGCATTGTGATCAAATGGGTTATGGAGCATTGTGAGGAAAGTGGTCATGGAACATTGTTAAGAAAGGGGACACGGAACATTGAGATAAAAGGGGTCATAGGACATTGTGATGACAAGGGCCATGGAGCATTGTGATGAAAGGGTTTATGGAACACTGTAATTACAGGAGCCATGGAGAATTGTGAAGATAAAGGCCATGGAACATTGTGATGACAGGCGTCATGGAGCATTGTGATGAAAGGGGTCATGGATCATTTCGATGTCAGGGGTCATGTAGCATTGTGATGACAATGGTCATGGAGCATTGTGAAGAAAGTGGTCATGGAGAATTGTGATGAAAAGTGCTATGGAGCATTGTGATGACAAGAGCCATGGAGCATTGTGATCAAATGGGTTATCGAGGATTGTGATGAATGTGGTCATGGAGGATTGTGATGAAAGGGGACATAGAGCATTGAGATAAAAGGGGTCAAGGGACATTGTGATGACAAGGGCCATGGAGCATTGTGATGAAAGGGGTCATGGAGCATTGTGATGAAAAGCACCATGGAGTATTGCGATGACAAGAGTCTTGGAGCATTGTGATGACATTTTCATGGAGCATTGTGATGACATGGGCATGGAGATTTGTGATTACAGGGGCCATGGAGCATTTGATGACAAGGGCATGGACCATTGTGATGAAAATGGTCATGGAGCATTGTGATGAAAGGGTTCAAGGGGAAAACTGATGACAATGGCTATGGGGCATTTTGATGAATGTGGTCTTGGAGCACTGTGAGGCAAGTGTTCATGCAGCATTGTGATGAAAAGCGCATTGGAGCATTGTGATGACAAGGGCCAAGGAGCATTGTGATCAAATGGGTTATGGAGCATTGTGATGAAAGTGGTCATGGAACATTGTTAAGAAAGGGGACACGGAACATTGAGATAAAAGGGGTCATAGGACATTGTGATGACAAGGGCCATGGAGCATTGTGATGAAAGGGTTTATGGAACACTGTAATTACAGGAGCCATGGAGAATTGTGAAGATAAAGGCCATGGAACATTGTGATGACAGGCATCATGGAGCATTGTGATAAAAGGAGTCATGGATCATTGCGATGTCAGGGGTCATGTAGCATTGTGATGATAGAGGCATAGAGCATTGTGATGACAATGGTCATGGAGCATTGTGATGAAAGGGGACATGGAGCATTGAGATAAAAGGGGTCATGGGACATTGTGATGACAGGGGCCATGGAGCATTGTGATGAAAGGAATTATGGAGCACTGTAATTACAGTAGCCATGGAGAAATGTGAAGACAAAGGCCATGGAACATTGTGATGACAGGCATCATTGAGCATTGTGATGAAAGGGGTCATGGATCATTGCGATGTCAGGGGTTATGTAGCATTGTGATGACAATGGTCATGGAGCTTTGTGAAGAAAGTGGTCATGGAGCATTGTGATGAAAAGCACCATGGAGTATTGTGATGACAAGAGTCTTGGAGCATTGTGATGGCATTTTCATGGAGCATTGTGATGACATGGGCATGGAGATTTGTGATTACAGGGGCCATGGAGCATTTGATGACAAGGGCATGGACCATTGTGATGACAAGGGACACGGAGAAGGGTGATGAAAGTGGTCATGGAGCATTGTGATGAAAGGGGTCATGGATCATTGAGATTATAGGGTTCATGGAGCATTGTGATGGCAAGGGTCATGAAGCACTGTGATGACAGGGTTCATGGAGCATTGCGATGACAAGGGGCATGTAACATTGTGATAACCGGAGTCATGCGGCATTGTGATGACAGGGGGCATGGAGCATTGTGATGAAAAGCGGCATGGATCATTGTGATGAAAGGCGTCCTGGAGCATTGTGAGGAAAGGGGTCATGGATCATTGTGATTACAGGGATCATGGAGCATTGTGATGACAAAGGCATGGTGCATTGTGATGACCAAGCCATGGAGCATTGTGACGAAAGGGGTAATGGAGCATTGTGAGGAAAACTGTCATGGATCATTGTGATTACAGGGTTCATGGAGCATTGTGATGACAAGTGTCATGGAACTTTGAGATAAAGGGGGTCATCGGAAATTGTGATGACAAGGGCCAGGGAGCTTTGTGATGACAAGGGTCATGGAGCATTGTGATGACAGGAGTCATGGGGCACTGTGATGACAGTGGGCATGGAGCATTTTAATGAACGGGTTCATGAAGCACTGTGATTAGAGGCGACATGGAGCATTGTGATGACCAAGCCATGGAGCATTGTGATGAAAGGTGTCATGGAGCATTGTGATGACAAGAGTCCTGGAGCATTGTGATGGCATTTTCATGGAGCATTGGGATGACACGGGCATGGAGAATTGTGTTGAGAGGTGTGCTGGAGTATTGTGATGACAAGGGCATGGAGCCTTGTGATTGATTACAGGGGCCATAGAGCATTGTGATGACAAGGATATGGAACATTGTGATGAAAAGGGGCATGGAGCAATTTGATGAATGTGATACTGGAGCATTTTGATGAAAGGGGTCATGGATGTTTGTGATTACAGGGATCATGGAGCATTGTGATGGCAGGGGTCATGGGGCATTGTGAAGACAAGGGTCATGGAGCATTGTGATGGCAAGGGCCATGAGGCATTGTGATGACAGGAATCATGGGGCATAGTGATGACAGGGTGCGTGGAGCATTGTGATGAAAGTGGTCATGGAGCATTGTGATGACAGTGCTCATTGAGCATTGTGAGGACACGGTCATGGAGCCTTGTGATGAGATAACTTCTGGAGCATTTTGATGACAAGGGCCATGGAGCATTGGTGATGACATGACTTCTGGAGCATCGTGATGACAAGGGCATGGTGCATTGTGATGAGAAGTGGCATGGAGCACTGTGAAGAAAAGGGTAATGGAGCATTGTGCGGAAAGGTGTTATGGATCATTGTGATGACAGAGGTCATGGAGCATTGTGATGAAAGGGTCATTGTGCCTTGTTATGACAAGAGCCATGGAGTATTGTTATTAAATGGGTTATGGAGTGTTGTGATGCAAGTGGTCATGGAGCATTGTGATGAAAAGCGCCATGGAGCATTGTGATGACAACAGTCCAGGAGCATTCTGATGACACTGTCATGGAGAACTGGGATGACACGGGCATGGAGAATTGTGATGAGAAGAGTTCTGGAGCATTGTGATGACAGAGGCATGGAGCATTGTGATTACAGGGGCCATGGAGCATTGTGATGAAAGGTGTCATGGAGCATTGTGAATAAAGGGATCATGGGTCATTGTGATGACCAGGGCATGTAGCATTGTGATGACCATTGGCATGGAGCCTTGTGATGAATGGGATACTGGAGCATTGTGAGGAAACAGGCCATTGAGCATTGTGATGACAAGTGGCATGGAGCATTGTGATGAAAGTAGTATTGGAGCATTGTGAGGAAATGGTACATGGATCGTTGTGATTACAGGGATCATGGAGCATTGTGATGACAAGGGTCATGGTGCATTGTGATGACAGGTATCATGGAGCATTGTGATGAGAGGTTATTGGGCATTGTGATGACAGTGGTCATGGAGCATTGCGATGATAGGGGCAGGGAACATTGTGATGACAAAAGCCATGGAGCATTGCGATTACAGGGGTCATGGAACATTTTGATGATAGGGGCATGGAGCATTGTGATGACACTGCTCATAGACCATTGTGATGAAAGGGGTCATGGAGCTTTGAGATAAAATGGGTCATGGGACATTGTGACAACAAGGGTCATGGAGCATTTGATGACAAGGGAATGTAGCATTGTGATGACATGACTTCTGGAGCTTTTGGATGACAAGGGCATGGAGAATTGTGATTACAGGGGCCATGGAGCATTGTGATGACAACTGCATTCAGCATTGTGATGAAAAGAGGAGTGGAGCATTGTGACGAGAGGCGTACTGGAGAATTGTGAGGAAAGATGTCATGGATCATTGTGATTACAGCGATCATGGAGCATTGTGATGACAGGGTTCATGGAGCATTGTGATGAAAAGGGCCATGGAGCATTGTGATCACAGGGGTCATGGAGCATTGTGATGATAGGGCCATGGAGAATTGTGATGACAATGGTCATGGAGCATAGTGATGAAAGGGGTCATGGAGCATTGAGGTAAAGTGGGTCATGGGACATTGTTATGACAAGGGCCATGGAGCATTGTGATCAAATGGGTTATGGAGCATTGTGATGAAAGTGGTCATGGAGCACTGAGATAAAAGGGGTCATGGGACATTGTAATGACAAGGGCCATGGAGCATTGTGATGAAAGAGTTCATGGAGCGTTGTGATGAAAGTGGTCATAGATAATTGTGATGAAATGCGCCATGGAGTATTGTGATGACAAGAGTCCTGGAGCATTGTGATGACATTTTTTCATGGAGCATTGTGATGACACGGGCATGGAGAATTGTGATGAGAAGAGTTCTGGAGCATTGTGATGACAAGGGCATGGAGCATTGTGATTACAAGGATCATGGAGCTTGTGATGACAAGGTTCATGGAGCATTGTGATGACAGAAGTCACATAGCATTATGATGACAAGGGCCATGGAGCATTGTGATGACAGGGGTGATGGGGCATTGTGATGAAAAGCACCATGGAGCATTGTGATTACAGGGGTCCTGGGGCATTGTGATGACAAGTGGCATGGAGCCCTGTGATGAAAGGGGTACTGGAGCATTGTTAGGAAATGGGCCATGGAGCACTGTGATGACAAGTGCATGGAGCATTGTGATGACAAGTGGCATGGAGAATTGTGATGAAACGGTTAATGGAGCATTGTGAGGAAAGGTGTTATGGATCACTGTTATGACAGGGGTCATGGAGCTTTGAGATGACAACGGCCATGGAGCATTGTGATGACAGTGGTCACGGGGATTTGTGATGACAGTGGGCATGGAGCATTGTAATGAACGGGTTCATGGAGCAATGTGATTACATACGACATGGAGCATTGTGATGACAAAACCATGGAGTATTCTGATGAAAGGGGTCATGGAGCATTGTGATGAAAAGTTTCATTGGGCCTTGTTATGACAAGAGCCATGGAACATTGTGATTAAGTGGTTTATGGAGCGTTGTGATGAAAGTGGTCATGGAGCATTGTGATTACAGGGGCCATGGAGCATTGTGATGAAAGGTGTCATGGAGCATTGTGATGAAAGGGATCATGGATCATTGTGATTACAAGGGCAAGTAGCATTGTGATGAGCATTGGCATGCAGCCTTGAGATAAATGGGTGACTGGAGCGTTGTGAGGAAACGGGCCATTGAGCATTGCGATGGCAAGGGCATGGAACATTGTGATGACAAGTGGCATGGAGCATTGTGATGAAAGAGGTATTGGAGCATTGTGAGGAAATGGTACATGGATCATTGTGATTACAGGGATCAAAGAGCATTGTGATGACAAGGGTCATGGAGCATTGTGATGACAGGGTCATGGAGCATAGAGATGACAAGGGCCATGGAGAATAGTGATGACAGTGGTCATCTGTACTTGTGATAATAGGGGTCATGGAACACTGTGATTACAGGGGCCATGGAGCATTCTGATGACAAAGGCCATGGAACATTGTGATGACAGGCATCACGGAGCATTGTGATGAAAGGGGTCAGGGATCACTGAGATGACAGGGGTCATGGAGCATTGTGATGATAGGGGCATTGAGCATTGTGATGACAATGGTCATAGACCATTGTGATAAAAGGGGTCATGGAGCATTGAGATAAAATGGGTCATGGGACATTGTGATGACAAGGATCGTTGAGCATTGTGATGAAAGGTGTCATGGAGCATTGTGATGACAAGGGCCATGGAACATTGTGATCAAATGGTTTATGGAACGGTGTGATGAAAGTGGTCATGGATCATTGTGATGACAAGTGTCCTGGAGCGTAGTGATGACATTTTCATGGAGCATTGTTATGACACAGGCATGGAGAATTGTGATGAGAAGAGTTCTGGAGCATTGAGATGACAAAGGTATGGAGCATTGTGATTACAGGGGCCATGGAACATTTGATGACAAGTGCATGGAGTATTGTGATGACAAAGGGCATGGAGCATTGTGATGAAAGTGGTACTAGAGAATTGTGATGACAGGGGTCATGGAGCATTGTGATGACAAGGGCCATGGAGCATTGTGATGACAGGGGTCATGGGGCATTGTGATGAAAGGGGGCATGGGACATTGTGATGACAGTGGGAATGGATCATTGTGATTACAGGGATCATGGAGCATTGTGATGACAGGGGCATGGGACATTGTGATGAAAGTGGTCATGGAGCATTGTGATGAAAGGGGTCAAGGGGAAAATTGATGACAATGGCTATGGGGCATTTTGATGAATGTGGTCATGGAGCACTGTGAGGCAAGTGGTCATGCAGCATTGTGATGAAAAGCACATTGGAGCATTGTGATGACAAGGGCCAAGGAGCATTGTGATCAAATGGGTTATGGAGCATTGTGAGGAAAGTGGTCATGGAACATTGTTAAGAAAGGGGACACGGAACATTGAGATAAAAGGGGTCATAGGACATTGTGATGACAAGGGCCATGGAGCATTGTGATGAAAGGGTTTATGGAACACTGTAATTACAGGAGCCATGGAGAATTGTGAAGATAAAGGCCATGGAACATTGTGATGACAGGCGTCATGGAGCATTGTGATGAAAGGGGTCATGGATCATTTCGATGTCAGGGGTCATGTAGCATTGTGATGACAATGGTCATGGAGCATTGTGAAGAAAGTGGTCATGGAGAATTGTGATGAAAAGTGCTATGGAGCATTGTGATGACAAGAGCCATGGAGCATTGTGATCAAATGGGTTATCGAGGATTGTGATGAATGTGGTCATGGAGGATTGTGATGAAAGGGGACATAGAGCATTGAGATAAAAGGGGTCAAGGGACATTGTGATGACAAGGGCCATGGAGCATTGTGATGAAAGGGGTCATGGAGCATTGTGATGAAAAGCACCATGGAGTATTGCGATGACAAGAGTCTTGGAGCATTGTGATGACATTTTCATGGAGCATTGTGATGACATGGGCATGGAGATTTGTGATTACAGGGGCCATGGAGCATTTGATGACAAGGGCATGGACCATTGTGATGAAAATGGTCATGGAGCATTGTGATGAAAGGGGTCAAGGGGAAAACTGATGACAATGGCTATGGGGCATTTTGATGAATGTGGTCTTGGAGCACTGTGAGGCAAGTGTTCATGCAGCATTGTGATGAAAAGCGCATTGGAGCATTGTGATGACAAGGGCCAAGGAGCATTGTGATCAAATGGGTTATGGAGCATTGTGATGAAAGTGGTCATGGAACATTGTTAAGAAAGGGGACACGGAACATTGAGATAAAAGGGGTCATAGGACATTGTGATGACAAGGGCCATGGAGCATTGTGATGAAAGGGTTTATGGAACACTGTAATTACAGGAGCCATGGAGAATTGTGAAGATAAAGGCCATGGAACATTGTGATGACAGGCATCATGGAGCATTGTGATAAAAGGAGTCATGGATCATTGCGATGTCAGGGGTCATGTAGCATTGTGATGATAGAGGCATAGAGCATTGTGATGACAATGGTCATGGAGCATTGTGATGAAAGGGGACATGGAGCATTGAGATAAAAGGGGTCATGGGACATTGTGATGACAGGGGCCATGGAGCATTGTGATGAAAGGAATTATGGAGCACTGTAATTACAGTAGCCATGGAGAAATGTGAAGACAAAGGCCATGGAACATTGTGATGACAGGCATCATTGAGCATTGTGATGAAAGGGGTCATGGATCATTGCGATGTCAGGGGTTATGTAGCATTGTGATGACAATGGTCATGGAGCTTTGTGAAGAAAGTGGTCATGGAGCATTGTGATGAAAAGCACCATGGAGTATTGTGATGACAAGAGTCTTGGAGCATTGTGATGGCATTTTCATGGAGCATTGTGATGACATGGGCATGGAGATTTGTGATTACAGGGTCCATGGAGCATTTGATGACAAGGGCATGGACCATTGTGATGACAAGGGACACGGAGAAGTGTGATGAAAGTGGTCATGGAGCATTGTGATGAAAGGGGTCATGGATCATTGAGATTATAGGGTTCATGGAGCATTGTGATGGCAAGGGTCATGAAGCACTGTGATGACAGGGTTCATGGAGCATTGCGATGACAAGGGGCATGTAACATTGTGATAACCGGAGTCATGCGGCATTGTGATGACAGGGGGCATGGAGCATTGTGATGAAAAGCGGCATGGATCATTGTGATGAAAGGCGTCCTGGAGCATTGTGAGGAAAGGGGTCATGGATCATTGTGATTACAGGGATCATGGAGCATTGTGATGACAAAGGCATGGTGCATTGTGATGACCAAGCCATGGAGCATTGTGACGAAAGGGGTAATGGAGCATTGTGAGGAAAACTGTCATGGATCATTGTGATTACAGGGTTCATGGAGCATTGTGATGACAAGTGTCATGGAACTTTGAGATAAAGGGGGTCATCGGAAATTGTGATGACAAGGGCCAGGGAGCTTTGTGATGACAAGGGTCATGGAGCATTGTGATGACAGGAGTCATGGGGCACTGTGATGACAGTGGGCATGGAGCATTTTAATGAACGGGTTCATGAAGCACTGTGATTAGAGGCGACATGGAGCATTGTGATGACCAAGCCATGGAGCATTGTGATGAAAGGTGTCATGGAGCATTGTGATGACAAGAGTCCTGGAGCATTGTGATGGCATTTTCATGGAGCATTGGGATGACACGGGCATGGAGAATTGTGTTGAGAAGTGTGCTGGAGTATTGTGATGACAAGGGCATGGAGCCTTGTGATTGATTACAGGGGCCATAGAGCATTGTGATGACAAGGATATGGAACATTGTGATGAAAAGGGGCATGGAGCAATTTGATGAATGTGATACTGGAGCATTTTGATGAAAGGGGTCATGGATGTTTGTGATTACAGGGATCATGGAGCATTGTGATGGCAGGGGTCATGGGGCATTGTGAAGACAAGGGTCATGGAGCATTGTGATGGCAAGGGCCATGAGGCATTGTGATGACAGGAATCATGGGGCATAGTGATGACAGGGTGCGTGGAGCATTGTGATGAAAGTGGTCATGGAGCATTGTGATGGCAGTGCTCATTGAGCATTGTGAGGACACGGTCATGGAGCCTTGTGATGAGATAACTTCTGGAGCATTTTGATGACAAGGGCCATGGAGCATTGGTGATGACATGACTTCTGGAGCATCGTGATGACAAGGGCATGGTGCATTGTGATGAGAAGTGGCATGGAGCACTGTGAAGAAAAGGGTAATGGAGCATTGTGCAGAAAGGTTTTATGGATCATTGTGATGACAGAGGTCATGGAGCATTGTGATGAAAGGGTCATTGTGCCTTGTTATGACAAGAGCCATGGAGTATTGTTATTAAATGGGTTATGGAGCGTTGTGATGCAAGTGGTCATGGAGCATTGTGATGAAAAGCGCCATGGAGCATTGTGATGACAAGAGTCCGCGAGCATTCTGATGACACTGTCATGGAGAACTGGGATGACACGGGCATGGAGAATTGTGATGAGAAGAGTTCTGGAGCATTGTGATGACAGAGGCATGGAGCATTGTGATTACAGGGGCCATGGAGCATTGTGATGAAAGGTGTCATGGAGCATTGTGAATAAAGGGATCATGGGTCATTGTGATGACCAGGGCATGTAGCATTGTGATGACCATTGGCATGGAGCCTTGTGATGAATGGGATACTGGAGCATTGTGAGGAAACAGGCCATTGAGCATTGTGATGACAAGTGGCATGGAGCATTGTGATGAAAGTAGTATTGGAGCATTGTGAGGAAATGGTACATGGATCGTTGTGATTACAGGGATCATGGAGCATTGTGATGACAAGGGTCATGGTGCATTGTGATGACAGGTATCATGGAGCATTGTGATGAGAGGTTATTGGGCATTGTGATGACAGTGGTCATGGAGCATTGCGATGATAGGGGCAGGGAACATTGTGATGACAAAAGCCATGGAGCATTTCGATTACAGGGGTCATGGAACATTTTGATGATAGGGGCATGGAGCATTGTGATGACACTGCTCATAGACCATTGTGATGAAAGGGGTCATGGAGCTTTGAGATAAAATGGGTCATGGGACATTGTGACAACAAGGGTCATGGAGCATTTGATGACAAGGGAATGTAGCATTGTGATGACATGACTTCTGGAGCTTTTGGATGACAAGGGCATGGAGAATTGTGATTACAGGGGCCATGGAGCATTGTGATGACAACTGCATTCAGCATTGTGATGAAAAGAGGAGTGGAGCATTGTGACGAGAGGCGTACTGGAGAATTGTGAGGAAAGATGTCATGGACCATTGTGATTACAGCGATCATGGA
The DNA here is from genome assembly GCF_965194805.1 of Balaenoptera borealis. Lineage (NCBI taxonomy): Eukaryota > Metazoa > Chordata > Mammalia > Artiodactyla > Balaenopteridae > Balaenoptera > Balaenoptera borealis. The sequence goes on from NW_028123436.1 coordinate 23,977, forward strand.
GCATTGTGATGACAGGGTTCATGGAGCATTGTGATGAAAAGGGCCATGGAGCATTGTGATCACAGGGGTCATGGAGCATTGTGATGATAGGGCCATGGAGAATTGTGATGACAATGGTCATGGAGCATAGTGATGAAAGGGGTCATGGAGCATTGAGGTAAAGTGGGTCATGCGACATTGTGATGACAAGGGCCATGGAGCATTGTGATCAAATGGGTTATGGAACATTGTGATGAAAGTGGTCATGGAGCACTGAGATAAAAGGGGTCATGGGACATTGTAATGACAAGGGCCATGGAGCATTGTGATGAAAGAGTTCATGGAGCGTTGTGATGAAAGTGGTCATAGATAATTGTGATGAAATGCGCCATGGAGTATTGTGATGACAAGAGTCCTGGAGCATTGTGATGACATTTTCATGGAGCATTTTGATGACACGGGCATGGAGAATTGTGATGAGAAGAGTTCTGGAGCATTGTGATGACAAGGGCATGGAGCATTGTGATTACAAGGATCATGGAGCTTGTGATGACAAGGTTCATGGAGCATTGTGATGACAGAAGTCACATAGCATTATGATGACAAGGGCCATGGAGCATTGTGATGACAGGGGTGATGGGGCATTGTGATGAAAAGCACCATGGAGCATTGTGATTACAGGGGTCCTGGGGCATTGTGATGACAAGTGGCATGGAGCCCTGTGATGAAAGGGGTACTGGAGCATTGTTAGGAAATGGGCCATGGAGCACTGTGATGACAAGTGCATGGAGCATTGTGATGACAAGTGGCATGGAGAATTGTGATGAAACGGTTAATGGAGCATTGTGAGGAAAGGTGTTATGGATCACTGTTATGACAGGGGTCATGGAGCTTTGAGATGACAACGGCCATGGAGCATTGTGATGACAGTGGTCACGGGGATTTGTGATGACAGTGGGCATGGAGCATTGTAATGAACGGGTTCATGGAGCAATGTGATTACATACGACATGGAGCATTGTGATGACAAAACCATGGAGTATTCTGATGAAAGGGGTCATGGAGCATTGTGATGAAAAGTTTCATTGGGCCTTGTTATGACAAGAGCCATGGAACATTGTGATTAAGTGGTTTATGGAGTGTTGTGATGAAAGTGGTCATGGAGCATTGTGATTACAGGGGCCATGGAGCATTGTGATGAAAGGTGTCATGGAGCATTGTGATGAAAGGGATCATGGATCATTGTGATTACAAGGGCAAGTAGCATTGTGATGAGCATTGGCATGCAGCCTTGAGATAAATGGGTGACTGGAGCGTTGTGAGGAAACGGGCCATTGAGCATTGCGATGGCAAGGGCATGGAACATTGTGATGACAAGTGGCATGGAGCATTGTGATGAAAGAGGTATTGGAGCATTGTGAGGAAATGGTACATGGATCATTGTGATTACAGGGATCAAAGAGCATTGTGATGACAAGGGTCATGGAGCATTGTGATGACAGGGTCATGGAGCATAGAGATGACAAGGGCCATGGAGAATAGTGATGACAGTGGTCATCTGTACTTGTGATAATAGGGGTCATGGAACACTGTGATTACAGGGGCCATGGAGCATTCTGATGACAAAGGCCATGGAACATTGTGATGACAGGCATCACGGAGCATTGTGATGAAAGGGGTCAGGGATCACTGAGATGACAGGGGTCATGGAGCATTGTGATGATAGGGGCATTGAGCATTGTGATGACAATGGTCATAGACCATTGTGATAAAAGGGGTCATGGAGCATTGAGATAAAATGGGTCATGGGACATTGTGATGACAAGGATCGTTGAGCATTGTGATGAAAGGTGTCATGGAGCATTGTGATGACAAGGGCCATGGAACATTGTGATCAAATGGGTTATGGAACGGTGTGATGAAAGTGGTCATGGATCATTGTGATGACAAGTGTCCTGGAGCGTAGTGATGACATTTTCATGGAGCATTGTTATGACACAGGCATGGAGAATTGTGATGAGAAGAGTTCTGGAGCATTGAGATGACAAAGGTATGGAGCATTGTGATTACAGGGGCCATGGAACATTTGATGACAAGTGCATGGAGTATTGTGATGACAAAGGGCATGGAGCATTGTGATGAAAGCGGTACTAGAGAATTGTGATGACAGGGGTCATGGAGCATTGTGATGACAAGGGCCATGGAGCATTGTGATGACAGGGGTCATGGGGCATTGTGATGAAAGGGGGCATGGGACATTGTGATGACAGTGGGAATGGATCATTGTGATTACAGGGATCATGGAGCATTGTGATGACAGGGGCATGGGACATTGTGATGAAAGTGGTCATGGAGCATTGTGATGAAAGGGGTCAAGGGGAAAATTGATGACAATGGCTATGGGGCATTTTGATGAATGTGGTCATGGAGCACTGTGAGGCAAGTGGTCATGCAGCATTGTGATGAAAAGCACATTGGAGCATTGTGATGACAAGGGCCAAGGAGCATTGTGATCAAATGGGTTATGGAGCATTGTGAGGAAAGTGGTCATGGAACATTGTTAAGAAAGGGGACACGGAACATTGAGATAAAAGGGGTCATAGGACATTGTGATGACAAGGGCCATGGAGCATTGTGATGAAAGGGTTTATGGAACACTGTAATTACAGGAGCCATGGAGAATTGTGAAGATAAAGGCCATGGAACATTGTGATGACAGGCGTCATGGAGCATTGTGATGAAAGGGGTCATGGATCATTTCGATGTCAGGGGTCATGTAGCATTGTGATGACAATGGTCATGGAGCATTGTGAAGAAAGTGGTCATGGAGAATTGTGATGAAAAGTGCTATGGAGCATTGTGATGACAAGAGCCATGGAGCATTGTGATCAAATGGGTTATCGAGGATTGTGATGAATGTGGTCATGGAGGATTGTGATGAAAGGGGACATAGAGCATTGAGATAAAAGGGGTCAAGGGACATTGTGATGACAAGGGTCATGGAGCATTGTGATGAAAGGGGTCATGGAGCATTGTGATGAAAAGCACCATGGAGTATTGCGATGACAAGAGTCTTGGAGCATTGTGATGACATTTTCATGGAGCATTGTGATGACATGGGCATGGAGATTTGTGATTACAGGGGCCATGGAGCATTTGATGACAAGGGCATGGACCATTGTGATGAAAATGGTCATGGAGCATTGTGATGAAAGGGGTCAAGGGGAAAATTGATGACAATGGCTATGGGGCATTTTGATGAATGTGGTCTTGGAGCACTGTGAGGCAAGTGTTCATGCAGCATTGTGATGAAAAGCGCATTGGAGCATTGTGATGACAAGGGCCAAGGAGCATTGTGATCAAATGGGTTATGGAGCATTGTGATGAAAGTGGTCATGGAACATTGTTAAGAAAGGGGACACGGAACATTGAGATAAAAGGGGTCATAGGACATTGTGATGACAAGGGCCATGGAGCATTGTGATGAAAGGGTTTATGGAACACTGTAATTACAGGAGCCATGGAGAATTGTGAAGATAAAGGCCATGGAACATTGTGATGACAGGCATCATGGAGCATTGTGATAAAAGGAGTCATGGATCATTGCGATGTCAGGGGTCATGTAGCATTGTGATGATAGAGGCATAGAGCATTGTGATGACAATGGTCATGGAGCATTGTGATGAAAGGGGACATGGAGCATTGAGATAAAAGGGGTCATGGGACATTGTGATGACAGGGGCCATGGAGCATTGTGATGAAAGGAATTATGGAGCACTGTAATTACAGTAGCCATGGAGAAATGTGAAGACAAAGGCCATGGAACATTGTGATGACAGGCATCATTGAGCATTGTGATGAAAGGGGTCATTGATCATTGCGATATCAGGGGTTATGTAGCATTGTGATGACAATGGTCATGGAGCTTTGTGAAGAAAGTGGTCATGGAGCATTGTGATGAAAAGCACCATGGAGTATTGTGATGACAAGAGTCTTGGAGCATTTTGATGGCATTTTCATGGAGCATTGTGATGACATGGGCATGGAGATTTGTGATTACAGGGGCCATGGAGCATTGTGATGACAACTGCATTCAGCATTGTGATGAAAAGAGGAGTGGAGCATTGTGACGAGAGGCGTACTGGAGAATTGTGAGGAAAGATGTCATGGATCATTGTGATTACAGCGATCATGGAGCATTGTGATGACAGGGTTCATGGAGCATTGTGATGAAAAGGGCCATGGAGCATTGTGATCACAGGTGTCATGGAGCATTGTGATGATAGGGCCATGGAGAATTGTGATGACAATGGTCATGGAGCATAGTGATGAAAGGGGTCATGGAGCATTGAGGTAAAGTGGGTCATGGGACATTGTTATGACAAGGGCCATGGAGCATTGTGATCAAATGGGTTATGGAGCATTGTGAGGAAAGGTGTTATGGATCACTGTTATGACAGGGGTCATGGAGCTTTGAGATGACAACGGCCATGGAGCATTGTGATGACAGTGGTCACGGGGATTTGTGATGACAGTGGGCATGGAGCATTGTAATGAACGGGTTCATGGAGCAATGTGATTACATATGACATGGAGCATTGTGATGACAAAACCATGGAGTATTCTGATGAAAGGGGTCATGGAGCATTGTGATGAAAAGTTTCATTGGGCCTTGTTATGACAAGAGCCATGGAACATTGTGATTAAGTGGTTTATGGAGCGTTGTGATGAAAGTGGTCATGGAGCATTGTGATTACAGGGGCCATGGAGCATTGTGATGAAAGGTGTCATGGAGCATTGTGATGAAAGGGATCATGGATCATTGTGATTACAAGGGCAAGTAGCATTGTGATGAGCATTGGCATGCAGCCTTGAGATAAATGGGTGACTGGAGCGTTGTGAGGAAACGGGCCATTGAGCATTGCGATGGCAAGGGCATGGAACATTGTGATGACAAGTGGCATGGAGCATTGTGATGAAAGAGGTATTGGAGCATTGTGAGGAAATGGTACATGGATCATTGTGATTACAGGGATCAAAGAGCATTGTGATGACAAGGGTCATGGAGCATTGTGATGACAGGGTCATGGAGCATAGAGATGACAAGGGCCATGGAGAATAGTGATGACAGTGGTCATCTGTACTTGTGATAATAGGGGTCATGGAACACTGTGATTACAGGGGCCATGGAGCATTCTGATGACAAAGGCCATGGAACATTGTGATGACAGGCATCACGGAGCATTGTGATGAAAGGGGTCAGGGATCACTGAGATGACAGGGGTCATGGAGCATTGTGATGATAGGGGCATTGAGCATTGTGATGACAATGGTCATAGACCATTGTGATAAAAGGGGTCATGGAGCATTGAGATAAAATGGGTCATGGGACATTGTGATGACAAGGATCGTTGAGCATTGTGATGAAAGGTGTCATGGAGCATTGTGATGACAAGGGCCATGGAACATTGTGATCAAATGGGTTATGGAACGGTGTGATGAAAGTGGTCATGGATCATTGTGATGACAAGTGTCCTGGAGCGTAGTGATGACATTTTCATGGAGCATTGTTATGACACAGGCATGGAGAATTGTGATGAGAAGAGTTCTGGAGCATTGAGATGACAAAGGTATGGAGCATTGTGATTACAGGGGCCATGGAACATTTGATGACAAGTGCATGGAGTATTGTGATGACAAAGGGCATGGAGCATTGTGATGAAAGCGGTACTAGAGAATTGTGAGGACAGGGGTCATGGAGCATTGTGATGACAAGGGCCATGGAGCATTGTGATGACAGGGGTCATGGGGCATTGTGATGAAAGGGGGCATGGGACATTGTGATGACAGTGGGAATGGATCATTGTGATTACAGGGATCATGGAGCATTGTGATGACAGGGGCATGGGACATTGTGATGAAAGTGGTCATGGAGCATTGTGATGAAAGGGGTCAAGGGGAAAATTGATGACAATGGCTATGGGGCATTTTGATGAATGTGGTCATGGAGCACTGTGAGGCAAGTGGTCATGCAGCATTGTGATGAAAAGCACATTGGAGCATTGTGATGACAAGGGCCAAGGAGCATTGTGATCAAATGGGTTATGGAGCATTGTGAGGAAAGTGGTCATGGAACATTGTTAAGAAAGGGGACACGGAACATTGAGATAAAAGGGGTCATAGGACATTGTGATGACAAGGGCCATGGAGCATTGTGATGAAAGGGTTTATGGAACACTGTAATTACAGGAGCCATGGAGAATTGTGAAGATAAAGGCCATGGAACATTGTGATGACAGGCGTCATGGAGCATTGTGATGAAAGGGGTCATGGATCATTTCGATGTCAGGGGTCATGTAGCATTGTGATGACAATGGTCATGGAGCATTGTGAAGAAAGTGGTCATGGAGAATTGTGATGAAAAGTGCTATGGAGCATTGTGATGACAAGAGCCATGGAGCATTGTGATCAAATGGGTTATCGAGGATTGTGATGAATGTGGTCATGGAGGATTGTGATGAAAGGGGACATAGAGCATTGAGATAAAAGGGGTCAAGGGACATTGTGATGACAAGGGTCATGGAGCATTGTGATGAAAGGGGTCATGGAGCATTGTGATGAAAAGCACCATGGAGTATTGCGATGACAAGAGTCTTGGAGCATTGTGATGACATTTTCATGGAGCATTGTGATGACATGGGCATGGAGATTTGTGATTACAGGGGCCATGGAGCATTTGATGACAAGGGCATGGACCATTGTGATGAAAATGGTCATGGAGCATTGTGATGAAAGGGGTCAAGGGGAAAATTGATGACAATGGCTATGGGGCATTTTGATGAATGTGGTCTTGGAGCACTGTGAGGCAAGTGTTCATGCAGCATTGTGATGAAAAGCGCATTGGAGCATTGTGATGACAAGGGCCAAGGAGCATTGTGATCAAATGGGTTATGGAGCATTGTGAGGAAAGTGGTCATGGAACATTGTTAAGAAAGGGGACACGGAACATTGAGATAAAAGGGGTCATAGGACATTGTGATGACAAGGGCCATGGAGCATTGTGATGAAAGGGTTTATGGAACACTGTAATTACAGGAGCCATGGAGAATTGTGAAGATAAAGGCCATGGAACATTGTGATGACAGGCATCATGGAGCATTGTGATAAAAGGAGTCATGGATCATTGCGATGTCAGGGGTCATGTAGCATTGTGATGATAGAGGCATAGAGCATTGTGATGACAATGGTCATGGAGCATTGTGATGAAAGGGGACATGGAGCATTGAGATAAAAGGGGTCATGGGACATTGTGATGACAGGGGCCATGGAGCATTGTGATGAAAGGAATTATGGAGCACTGTAATTACAGTAGCCATGGAGAAATGTGAAGACAAAGGCCATGGAACATTGTGATGACAGGCATCATTGAGCATTGTGATGAAAGGGGTCATGGATCATTGCGATATCAGGGGTTATGTAGCATTGTGATGACAATGGTCATGGAGCTTTGTGAAGAAAGTGGTCATGGAGCATTGTGATGAAAAGCACCATGGAGTATTGTGATGACAAGAGTCTTGGAGCATTTTGATGGCATTTTCATGGAGCATTGTGATGACATGGGCATGGAGATTTGTGATTACAGGGGCCATGGAGCATTTGATGACAAGGGCATGGACCATTGTGATGACAAGGGACACGGAGAAGTGTGATGAAAGTGGTCATGGAGCATTGTGATGAAAGGGGTCATGGATCATTGAGATTATAGGGTTCATGGAGCATTGTGATGGCAAGGGTCATGAAGCACTGTGATGACAGGGTTCATGGAGCATTGCGATGACAAGGGGCATGTAACATTGTGATAACCGGAGTCATGCGGCATTGTGATGACAGGGGGCATGGAGCATTGTGATGAAAAGTGGCATGGATCATTGTGATGAAAGGCGTCCTGGAGCATTGTGAGGAAAGGGGTCATGGATCATTGTGATTACAGGGATCATGGAGCATTGTGATGACAAAGGCATGGTGCATTGTGATGACCAAGCCATGGAGCATTGTGATGAAAGGGGTAATGGAGCATTGTGAGGAAAACTGTCATGGATCATTGTGATGGCAAGGGTCATGAGCACTGTGATGACAGGGTTCATGGAGCATTGCGATGACAAGGGGCATGTAACATTGTGATAACCGGAGTCATGCGGCATTGTGATGACAGGGGTCATGGATCATTGTGATTACAGGGATCATGGAGCATTGTGATGACAAAGGCATGGTGCATTGTGATGACCAAGCCATGGAGCATTGTGATGAAAGGGGTAATGGAGCATTGTGCGGAAAACTGTCATGGATCATTGTGATTACAGGGTTCATGGAGCATTGTGATGACAATTGTCATGGAGCTTTGAGATAAAGGGGGTCATCGGAAATTGTGATGACAAGGGCCAGGGAGCTTTGTGATGACAAGGGTCATGGAGCATTGTGATGACAGGAGTCATGGGGCACTGTGATGACAGTGGGCATGGAGCATTTTAATGAACGGGTTCATGAAGCACTGTGATTAGAGGCGACATGGAGCATTGTGATGACCAAGCCATGGAGCATTGTGATGAAAGGTGTCATGGAGCATTGTGATGACAAGAGTCCTGGAGCATTGTGATGACATTTTCATGGAGCATTGGGATGACACGGGCATGGAGAATTGTGTTGAGAAGTGTGCTGGAGTATTGTGATGACAAGGGCATGGAGCCTTGTGATTACAGGGGCCATAGAGCATTGTGATGACAAGGATATGGAACATTGTGATGAAAAGGGGCATGGAGCAATTTGATGAATGTGATACTGGAGCATTTTGATGAAAGGGGTCATGGATGTTTGTGATTACAGGGATCATGGAGCATTGTGATGGCAGGGGTCATGGGGCATTGTGAAGACAAGGGTCATGGAGCATTGTGATGGCAAGGGCCATGAGGCATTGTGATGACAGGAATCATGGGGCATAGTGATGACAGGGTGCGTGGAGCATTGTGATGAAAGTGGTCATGGAGCATTGTGATGACAGTGCTCATTGAGCATTGTGAGGACACGGTCATGGAGCCTTGTGATGAGATAACTTCTGGAGCATTTTGATGACAAGGGCCATGGAGCATTGGTGATGACATGACTTCTGGAGCATCGTGATGACAAGGGCATGGTGCATTGTGATGAGAAGTGGCATGGAGCACTGTGAAGAAAAGGGTAATGGAGCATTGTGCGGAAAGGTGTTATGGATCATTGTGATGACAGAGGTCATGGAGCATTGTGATGAAAGGGTCATTGTGCCTTGTTATGACAAGAGCCATGGAGTATTGTTATTAAATGGGTTATGGAGCGTTGTGATGCAAGTGGTCATGGAGCATTGTGATGACAAGAGTCCGCGAGCATTCTGATGACACTGTCATGGAGAACTGGGATGACACGGGCATGGAGAATTGTGATGAGAAGAGTTCTGGAGCATTGTGATGACAGAGGCATGGAGCATTGTGATTACAGGGGCCATGGAGCATTGTGATGAAAGGTGTCATGGAGCATTGTGATTAAAGGGATCATGGGTCATTGTGATGACCAGGGCATGTAGCATTGTGATGACCATTGGCATGGAGCCTTGTGATGAATGGGATACTGGAGCATTGTGAGGAAACAGGCCATTGAGCATTGTGATGACAAGTGGCATGGAGCATTGTGATGAAAGTAGTATTGGAGCATTGTGAGGAAATGGTACATGGATCGTTGTGATTACAGGGATCATGGAGCATTGTGATGACAAGGGTCATGGTGCATTGTGATGACAGGTATCATGGAGCATTGTGATGAGAGGTTATTGGGCATTGTGATGACAGTGGTCATGGAGCATTGCGATGATAGGGGCAGGGAACATTGTGATGACAAAAGCCATGGAGCATTGCGATTACAGGGGTCATGGAACATTTTGATGATAGGGGCATGGAGCATTGTGATGACACTGCTCATAGACCATTGTGATGAAAGGGGTCATGGAGCTTTGAGATAAAATGGGTCATGGGACATTGTGACAACAAGGGTCATGGAGCATTTGATGACAAGGGAATGTAGCATTGTGATGACATGACTTCTGGAGCTTTTGGATGACAAGGGCATGGAGAATTGTGATTACAGGGGCCATGGAGCATTGTGATGACAACTGCATTCAGCATTGTGATGAAAAGAGGAGTGGAGCATTGTGACGAGAGGCGTACTGGAGAATTGTGAGGAAAGATGTCATGGATCATTGTGATTACAGCGATCATGGAGCATTGTGATGAAAAGGGCCATGGAGCATTGTGATCACAGGGGTCATGGAGCATTGTGATGATAGGGCCATGGAGAATTGTGATGACAATGGTCATGGAGCATAGTGATGAAAGGGGTCATGGAGCATTGAGGTAAAGTGGGTCATGGGACATTGTTATGACAAGGGCCATGGAGCATTGTGATCAAATGGGTTATGGAGCATTGTGATGAAAGTGGTCATGGAGCACTGAGATAAAAGGGGTCATGGGACATTGTAATGACAAGGGCCATGGAGCATTGTGATGAAAGAGTTCATGGAGCGTTGTGATGAAAGTGGTCATAGATAATTGTGATGAAATGCGCCATGGAGTATTGTGATGACAAGAGTCCTGGAGCATTGTGATGACATTTTCATGGAGCATTGTGATGACACGGGCATGGAGAATTGTGATGAGAAGAGTTCTGGAGCATTGTGATGACAAGGGCATGGAGCATTGTGATTACAAGGATCATGGAGCTTGTGATGACAAGGTTCATGGAGCATTGTGATGACAGAAGTCACATAGCATTATGATGACAAGGGCCATGGCGCATTGTGGTGACAGGGGTGATGGGGCATTGTGATGACAGGGGTCATGGGGCATTGTGATGACAGGGGGCATGGATCATCGTGATTACAGGGATCTTGGAGGTTTGCGATGAGAGGGGGCTTGGGACATTGTAATGAAAGTGGTCATGGAGCTTTGTGATGAAAGGGGTCATGGGGCAAATTGATGAAAATGGCTATGGGGTAGTGTGATGAAAGTAGTCATGGAGCACTGTGAGGCAAGCTGTCATGGAACATTGTGATGACAAGGACCATGGAGCATTGTGACTAAATGTGTTATGGAGCGCTGTGATGAAAGTGGTCATTGAGCATTGTGATGAAAAGCGCCATGGAGCATTGTGATGACAAAAGTCATGGAGCATTGTGATGACAGGGGTCATGGAGCATTGTGATGACAGTGGTCATGCATCTTTGTGATGAAAGGGGTCATGGAGCACTGTAATTACAGGGGTAATGGAGAACTGTGATGACAAAGACCATGGAGCATTTTGACGACAATGGTCATGGAGCATTGTGATGAAAGGTGTCATGGAGCATTGTGGTGAAAGGGATCATGAGATATTGTGATGAAAAGCCCCAGGGAGCATAGTGATGACAAGGGGCCTGGAGCATTGTTATGACACGGGCATGGATCATTTTGATGACAAGGGTTCTGGAACAGTGTCATGAAAAGGGCATGGAGCATTATGATTACAGGGGCCATGAAGCATTGTGATGAATGGGTTCATGGATGATTCTGACTACAACGACCGTGGAGCATTGGGATGACAGGGTTCATGGAGCATTGTGATCACAATGGCCATGGAGCATTGTGATGACAGATGTCATGTGGCAATGTGATGAAAGTTGTCATAGAAAAACGTGATTACAGGGACCATGGAGCATTGTGATGAAAAAAGTCATGGTGCATTGTGATGACAGGTGTCATGGAGCATTGTGATGAAAAGGGTCAGGGGGAATTGTAATGACAAGGGCCATGGAGCATTGTGATGAAAGGTGTGAGCGAGGATTCTGATGAAACTGGTCATTGTGCATTGTGATGACAAAGGCCATGGAACATTGTGAAGACATGGATCACGGACATCTTTGATGACATGGGCATGGAGCATTGTGATGACAAGAGTTCTAGAGCATTGTCATGACAAGGGCATGGAGCATTGTGTTTACAGGTGCCATGGAGCATTGTGATGACAACAGCATGGAGCATAGTGATGACAAGTAGCATGGAACAATGTGATGAAAGGGGTACTGGAAATTTGTGAGGAAAGGGGTCATGGATGATTGTGAATACAGGGATCATGGAGCTTTGTGATGACAAGGGTTATGGAGCATTGTGATGACAGGTGTCATGGAGCATTGTGATCACAAGGACCATGGAGTATTGTGATGACAGGTGTCAAGGGGAATTGTGATGACAGAGGTCATGGAGCATTGTGATGAAAGGGGTCAAGGAACACTGTGATTACAGAGGCCATGGAGCACTGTGATGAGAAAGGCCATGGAGCATTGTGATAATAGGTGTCATGGAGCATTGGGATGACTATGGTCATGGAGCACTGTGTTGAAAATTGTCATGGAGCATTGTGATGAAAAGCACCAGGGAGCATTGTGATGACATAGGTCATGGGGCTTGGTGATGACAGGGTTCATAGAACATTGTGATGAAAGTGGTCAAGGAGCATTGTGATGACAGTGTTCATTGAGCATTGTGATGACACAGTCATGGATCCTTGTGATTACAGGGGCCATGGAGCATTGAGATGACAAGGGCATGGTGCGTTGTGATTACAGGGGAAATGGAGCATTGTGATGGGAAGGGGATGGAGCATTGTGAGGACAAGGGTCATGGAGAATTGTGATGACTGTGGTCATGGAGCATTGTGGTGACATGGGACATGGGACTTTGTGATGACAGGGGCATAGAACATTGTGGTGAAAGTGGTCAAGGAGTATTGTGATGACAGTGATCATTGAGCATTGTGATGACACGGTCATGGATCCTTGGGATTACAGTGGCCATGGAGCATTGTGATGACAAGGGGCATGGAGTATTGTGATGAAGGCGTACTGGAGAATTTTGAGGAAAGTTGTCATGGATCATTGTGACATTTCCCATGGTGACAGTGATCATGGTGAGAGTTCCCATGGTGACAGTGCTCATGTTGACATTTCCCATGGTGACCGTTCCCATGGTGACAGTTCCCATGGCGATAGTTCTCATGGTCACAGTGCTCATGGTGACAGAGCACATGGTGACAGTGCCCACGGTGAGAGTGCTCACGGTGATAGTGCTCATGGTGATAGTGCTCACGTTGACAGTGCCCATGGTGATATTGCTCACTGTGACAATGCCCATGGTGATAGTGCTCATGGTGATAGTGCTCATGGTGACAGTTCCCATGGTGACAGTGCCCATAGGGACAGTGCTCATGGTGACAGTTCCATTGGTGACAGTGCCCATGGTGTAAGTGCTCATGGTGACATTGCCCACGGTGACAGTGCTCATGGTGACAGAGCTCACGGTGACAGTGCCATTTCTGATAGTGCTCATGGTGATAGTGCTCATAGTGATAGTGCTCATGGTGACAGTTCGCATGGTGACAGTGCCCATGTTGAAAGTGCCCATGGTGAGACTGCTCATGGTGACACTGCCCATGGTGACAGTGCTCATGCTGGCGGTGTACATGGTGGGAGATGCCATGGTGAAATTCCTCATTGTGGCATTGCCCATGATGATAGTGCTCATGGTGACAGTGTCCATGGTAACAGTGCCCATGCTGAGAGTGCCCATGGTGACAGTGCCCATGGTGACAGTGCTCATGGTGACAGTGCTCAAGGTGGCCATATCCATGGTGGGAATTCCCATGGTGAAAGTTCTCATGGTGGCAGTGCCCATGATGACAGTGCGCATTGTGACAGTGCACATGGTGAGAGTGCCCATGGTGACATTTCCCTTGGAGACAGTGCTTATGGTGAGAGTGGCCATGGTGACACTGGCCATGGTGACAGTGCTCATGGTGAGAGTTCCCATGGTGACAGTGCTCATGTTGAGAGTGCCCATGGTGACCGTTCCCATGGTGACAGTTCTCATGGTGATAGTGCTCATGGTGACAGTGCTCATGGGGACAGTGCCCACGGTGACAGTGCCCACGGTGACAGTGCTCACGGTGATAGTGCTCATGGTGATATTGCCCATGGTAATAGTGCTCATGTTGACAGTGCCCATGGTGATATTGCTCATGGTGACACTACCCATGGTGATAGTGCTCACGGTGATAGTGCTCATGGTGACAGTTCCCATGGTGAGAGTGCCCATAGTGACAGTGCTCATGGTGACAGTACCGACGGTGACAGTGCTCATGGTGACAGTGCTCAGGGTAAGAGTGCTCACGATGATAGTGCTCACGGTGACAGTTCCCTTGGTGATAGTGCTCATGGTGATAGTGCCCATGGTGACACTGCCCATGGTGATATTGCTCACGGTGACACTGCCCATGGTAATAGTGCTCATGGTGATAGTGCTCACGTTGACAGTGCCTTTGGTGATAGTGCTCATGGTGACACTGCCCATGGTGACAGTTCACATGCTGATAGTGCCCATGTTGAAAGTTCCCACGGTGACAGTGCTCATGGTGATAATGCCCATGGTGACTGTGCTCATGCTGGCGGTGTACAGGGTTGGTGTTCCCATGTTGAAATTCCTCATGGTGGCACTGCCCAGGATGATAGTGTACATGGTGACAGTGTCCATGGTGACAGTGCCAATGGTGACAGTGCTCACGGTGACACTGCCCATAGTGACATTTCACAAGGTGACAGTGCCCATGTTGAAAGTGCTCATGGTGACAGTGACCATGGTGACATTTCCCATGTTGACAGTGTCCATTGTGATAGTGCCCATGGTGACAGTGCCCATGGTGACAGTGCTCATGTTGACAGTGCCCATGGTGACAGTGCCCTTGGTGACAATACCCATAGTGACATTTCCAATTGTGACAGTCCTCATAGTGAGAGTTCCCATGGCGACAGTGCTGATGGATGACAGTGCTCATGTTGACAGTGCCCATGGGGACAATGCTGATGGATACAGTGTCCATGGTGATAGTGCTCCTCGGGACCGTGTAGATGGTTACAGTGCCCATGGTGACATTTTCCACAGTGACAGTGCCCATGGTGAGAGTGCCGATGGAGACAGTGTCCATAGTGACAGTTCCCATGGTGACAGTGCTCATGGTGACACTTCCCATGGTGAACAGTGTCCATGGTGACATTTCCGATGGAGACAGTGCTCCTGGTGAGAGTTCCCATGCTGACAGTGCTCACGTTGACAGTGCCCATGGTGACAGTTCCCATGGTGATATTGCTCATGGTGACAGTGCACATGGTGACATGGCCCACGGTGACAGTGCTCACGGTGATAGTGCTCATGGTAATAGTGCTCATGTTGACACTACCGATGGTGACAGTGCACATGGTGACACTGCCCATAGTGACATTTCCCATGGTGACAGTGCTAATGGTGAGAGTTCCCATGGTGACAGTGCACATGGTGACAGTGCCCATGGTGATAGTGCTCACTGTGACAGTTCTCACTGTGGCAGTGCCAATGGTTACAGTGCGCATGGTGACCTTTCCCATAGTGACAGTTCCCATGGTGATAGTGCTCACCGTGATAGTGCCAATGGTGACAGTTACCATGGATACAGTGCCTATGGTGACAGTGCTCATGGTGACAGTGCCCACTGTGATAGTGCTCAGGGTGGCAGGTCGCATGGTGACAGTGGCCATGATGACAGTGCTCATGGTGGCAATGCCCACAGTGACAGTGCTCATGGTGATAGTGCTCACGATGACAGTGCCTTTGGTGATAGTATCCATGGTAATAGTTCTCAATGTGACAGTGCCCATGGAGATAGTGCTCATGGTGATGGTGCTCATGGTAATAGTGCTCAATGTGACACTGCCCATGGTGACAGTGCCCATGGTGACACTGCCCATAGTGACATTTCCCATGGTGGCAGTGCTCATGGTGACAGTTCCCATGGTGACAGTGCTCATGGTGACAGTGCCCATGGTGACAGTGTCCATGGTGACAGTGCCTATGGTGAGAGTGCCCATGGTGAGAGTGCCCATGGTGACAGTGTGCATGGTGACAGTGCTCATGTTGAAATTGCCCATGGTGACAGTGCTCATGGTGAGAGTTCCCATGGTGACAATGTTCATGTTGACAATGCCCATGGAGACAGTGCTCATGTTGACAGTGCCCACGGTGACAGTGCTCATGGTTACAGTGCTCACAGTTACAGTGCCCATGGTGATAGTGCCCATAGTAATAGTGCTCACGGTGACAGCATCCATGTTGATATTGTTCATGGTGACACTACCCATGGTGATAGTGCTCACGGTGACAGTGCTCATGAAGACAGTTCCCATGGTTGCAGTGCCCATGGTGACATTGCCCACGGTGACAATGCTCATGGTGACAGTGCTCATGGTGATATTGCTCACGGTGATAGTGCTCACATTGACAATGCCCTTGGTGATAGTGCTCATGGTAATACTGCTCATGGTGATAGTGCTCATGGTGATAGTTCGTATGGTGACAGTGCCCATGTTGAAAGTCCCCATGATGGCAGTGCTCATGGTGACATTGCCCATGGTGACTGTGCTCATGCTGGCAGTGTACATGGTTGGAGTTCCCATGGTGAAATTCCTTATGGTGGCACTGCCCATGGTGATAGTGTTCATGGTGACAGTGTCCATGGTGACAGTGCCCATGATGACAGTGCTCATGGTGACAGTGCCCACGGTGACAGTGCTCATGGTGACAGTGCTCACGGTGACAGTGCCCTTGGTGATAATACCCATGTTAATAGTGCTCACAGTGACAGTGCCCATGGTGATTTTGCTCACGGTGACACTACCCATGGTGATAGTGCTCATGGTGATAGTGCTCATGGTGACAGTTCCCATGGTAACTGTGCCCATGGTGACAGTGCTCATGGCGACAGTGCCCACGGTGACTATGCTCATGGAGACAGTGCTCATGGTGATAGTGCTCATGGTGACAGTTCACATGGTGACAGAGCCCATGTTGAAAATGCCCATGGTGACAGTGCTCATGGTGGCACTGCCCATGGTGACTGTGCTCATGCTTGCGGTGTACCTGGTTGGAGTTCCGATGGTGAAATTCCTCATGGTAGCACTGCCCATAATGATAGTGCTCATGGTGACAGTGTCCATGGTGACAGTGCCTATGGTGACAGTGCCCATTGTGATAGTGCTCATAGTGACAGTGCCCACTGTGACAGTGCTCAATGTGACAGTGCTCACGGTGACAGTGCCCTTGGTGATAGTGCTCATGGTGATAGTGCTCATGGTGACAGTTCGCATGGTGACAGTGCCCATGGTAACTGTGCCCATGGTGACAGTGCTCATGGCGACAGTGCCCATGATGACAGTGCTCATGGTGACAGTGCCCACGGTGACAGTGCTCATGGTGACAGTGCTCACGGTGACAGTGCCCTTGGTGATAATACCCATGTTAATAGTGCTCACAGTGACAGTGCCCATGGTGATTTTGCTCACGGTGACACTACCCATGGTGATAGTGCTCATGGTGATAGTGCTCATGGTGACAGTTCCCATGGTAACTGTGCCCATGGTGACAGTGCTCATGGCGACAGTGCCCACGGTGACTATGCTCATGGAGACAGTGCTCATGGTGATAGTGCTCATGGTGACAGTTCACATGGTGACAGAGCCCATGTTGAAAGTGCCCATGGTGACAGTGCTCATGGTGGCACTGCCCATGGTGACTGTGCTCATGCTTGCGGTGTACCTGGTTGGAGTTCCGATGGTGAAATTCCTCATGGTAGCACTGCCCATAATGATAGTGCTCATGGTGACAGTGTCCATGGTGACAGTGCCTATGGTGACAGTGCCCATTGTGATAGTGCTCATAGTGACAGTGCCCACTGTGACAGTGCTCACGGTGACAGTGCCCTTGGTGATAGTGCTCATGGTGATAGTGCTCATGGTGACAGTTCGCATGGTGACAGTGCCCATGTTGAAATTGCCGATGGTGACAGTACCCATGGTGAGAGTGCTCATGGTGAAGGTTCCCACTGTGACAGTGCTCATGGTGACAGTGCTCATGGTGACAGTGCTCAGGGTGAGAGTGCTCACGATGATAGTGCTCACGGTGACAGTTCCCTTGGTGATAGTGCTCATGGTGATAGTGCCCATGGTGACACTGCCCATGGTGATATTGCTCACGGTGACACTGCCCATGGTAATAGTGCTCATGGTGATAGTGCTCACGTTGACAGTGCCTTTGGTGATAGTGCTCATGGTGACACTGCCCATGGTGACAGTTCACATGCTGATAGTGCCCATGTTGAAAGTTCCCACGGTGACAGTGCTCATGGTGATAATGCCCATGGTGACTGTGCTCATGCTGGCGGTGTACAGGGTTGGTGTTCCCATGTTGAAATTCCTCATGGTGGCACTGCCCATGATGATAGTGTACATGGTGACAGTTCGCATGGTGACAGTGCCCATGTTGAAATTGCCGATGGTGACAGTACCCATGGTGAGAGTGCTCATGGTGAAGGTTCCCACTGTGACAGTGCTCATGGTGACAGTGCCCTTAGTGATAGTGCTCATGGTGACAGTTCGCATGGTGATAGTGCTCATGTTGACATTGCCCATGGTGACCGTTCCCATGGTGACAGTACCCATGGTGATAGTGCTCATGGTGACAGTGCTCATGGGGACAGTGCACATGGTGACAATGCCCACGATGACAGTGCTCACGGTGATAGTGCTCAAGGGGAAAGTGCCCATTGTAATAGTGCTCACCGTGACAGTGCCCATGCTGATATTGCTCAAGGTAACACTGCCCATGGTGATAGTGCTCACGGTGATAGTGCTCATGGTGACAATGCCCTTGGTGATAGTGCTCATGGTGATAGTGTTCATGGTAATAGTGCTCATGGAGACAGTGCTCACGGTGACAGTGCCCATGGTGACACTGCCCATAATGACATTTCCCATGGTGACAGTGCTCATGGTGAGAGTTCCCATGGTGACAGTGCTCACGGTGACAATGCTCACTGTGGCAGAGCCAATGGTTACAGTGCTCATGGTGGCAGTGTCCATGGTGGCAGTTCCCAAGATGACAGTGCTCATGGTGACATTTCCCATGGAAACAGAGCTCATGATGACAGTGTCCATGGTGACAGTGTACATGGTGACAGTGGCCATGTTGAAAGTGCCCATGGTGACAGTGCTCAAGCTGGCGGTATACATGGCTGGAGTTCCCATGGTGAAATTCCTCATGGTTGCCCTGCCCATGATGATAGTGCTCATGGTGACAGTGTCCATCATGAGAGTGCCCATGGTGACAGTGCTCATGATGACCCTGCCCATGGTGACAGTGCCCATGGTGACATTTCCCATGGTGACAGTGCTCATGTTGACAGTGCACACGGTGACATTGCCCACGGTGACATTTCCCATGGTGACAGTGTTCATGGTGATATTGCTCACGGTCACAGTGCCCATGGTTATAGTCCTCACGGTGATAGTGCTCATGGTGACAGTTCCCATGGTGACAGTGCCCGCAGTGACTGTGCTCATGGTGACATTGCCCACGGTGACAGTGCTCATGGTGACAGTTCGCTTGGTGACACTGCCCATGGTGACAGTGCACATGGTGACACAGCCCATGGTGACTGTGCTAAAGCTGCCAATGTACATGGTTGGAGTTCCCATGGTGAAATTCCTCATGGTGGCATTGCCCATGATGATAGTGTTGATGGTGACAGTGTCCATGGTGACAGTGCCTATGGTGAGAGTGCCCATTGTGATAGTGGTCACGGTGACAGTGCCCTTCGTGATAGTATCCATGGTAATAGTGTTCACAGTGACACTGCCCATGGTGATAGTGCTCATGGTGACAGTGCCCTTGGTGATAGTGCTCATGGTGATAGTGTTCATGGAGACATTTCACATGGTGACAGTGCTCATGTTGACAGTCCCCATGTTGACTGTGCTCATGCTGGCGGTGTACATGGTTGGTGTTACAATGGTGAAATTCCTTATGGTGGCACTACCCATGATGAAAGTGTTCATGGTGACAGTGTCCATGGTGACATTTCCCATGGTGACAGTGCTCATGGTGAGAGTTCTCATGTTGAGGGTGCTCAGGTTGACATTGCCCATGGTGACCCTTCCGATGGTGAGAGTTCCCATGGTGATAGTGCTCATGGTGACAGTGCTCATGGTAATACTGCTCATGTTTACGCTGCCCATGGTGACAGTGCCCATGGTGACACTGCCCAAAGTGACATTTCCCATGGTGAGAGTTCCCATGGTGACAGTGCACATGGTGACAGTTCCGATGGTGACAGTGCTCATGGTGACAGTGCTCACTGTGGCAGTGCCAATGGTTACAGTGCTCATGGTGGCACTACCCATGATAATAATGCTCATGGTGACAGTGTACATCGTGAGAGTGCCCATGGTAACAATGCTCATGGTGAAACTGCCCATGGTGACAGTGCCCAAGGTGATATTCCCATGGTGACAGTGCTCATTTTGACAGTGCACACGGTGACAGTGCCGACAGTGACAGTGCTCACGGTGATAGTGTTAATGGAAATATTGCTCATGGTGACACTGCCCATGGTTATAGTGCTCACAGTGATAGTGCTCATGGTGACAGTTCCCAAGGTGACAGTGCCCACGGTGATAGTGCTCATGGTGACATTGCCCACGGTGACAGTGCTCATGGTGAGAGTTCGCATGGTGACAGTGCCCATGGTTACAGTGCTCATGGTCACACAACCCATGGTGACTGTGCTAAAGCTGGCGGTGTACATGGTTGGAGTTCCCATGGTGAAATTCCTCATGGTGGCACTGCCCATGATGATAGTGTTGATGGTGACAGTGTCCATGGTGACAGTGCCTATGGTGACAGTGTCCATTGTGATAGTGCTCTCGGTGATAGTTCCCTCAGTGACAGTTCTAATGGTGACAATTCCATGGTGACAGTGCCCATGATGACCGTGCTCATGGTGACAGTGCCCACGGTGACATTTCTCATGGTGAGAGTGCTCACGGTGACAGTGCCCTTGGTGATAGTACCCATGGTAATAGTGGTCACGTTGACATGGCCCATGGTGATATTGCTCACGGTGACGCTGCCCATGGTGATAGTGCTCACGGTGACATTCCCATGGTTACAGTGCCCA
This sequence comes from Balaenoptera borealis, assembly GCF_965194805.1. Taxonomy (NCBI): domain Eukaryota; kingdom Metazoa; phylum Chordata; class Mammalia; order Artiodactyla; family Balaenopteridae; genus Balaenoptera; species Balaenoptera borealis. Next base: position 45,103 of record NW_028123436.1, read on the forward strand.
TGGTGATATTGCTCACGGTGACACTGCCCATGATGACAGTGCTCATGGTGACAATGCCCATTCTGACAATGCTCATAGTGACAGTGCTCACGGTGACAGTGCCCTTGATGATAGTACTCATGGTAATAGTGCTCACGGTGACAGTTCCCATGGTGACAGTGCTCACTGTGGCAGTGCCAATGGTTACAGTGCTCATGGTGGCAGTGTCCATGGTGGCAGTTCCCAAGATGACAGTGCTCATGGTGACATTTCCCATGGTAAGAGAGCTCATGATGACAGTGTCTATGGAGACAGTGCCCATGGTGACAGTGGCCATGTTGAAAGTGCCCATGGTGACACTGCTCATGGTGTCACTGCCCATGGTGACTATGCTCATGCTGGCTGTGTACATGCTTGGAGATCCCATGGTGAAATTCCTCATGGTGGCACTGCCCATAATGATAGTGCTCATGGTGACAGTGTCCATGGTGACATTGCCTATGGTGACAGTTCCCATTGTGATAGTGCTCACGGTGATAGGGCCCACAGGGACAGTTCTAATGGTGACAGTTCCAATGGTGACAGTGCCCATGATGACAGTGCTTATGGTGACAGTGCCCACGGTGACAGTGCTCATGGTGACAGTGCTCATGGTGACAGTGCCCTTGGTGATAGTACCCATGGTAAAAGTGCTCATGGTGACATTGCCCATGGTGATATTGCTCATGCTGGCGGTGTACATGGTTGGAGTTCCGATGATGAAATTCCTCATGGTAGCACTGCCCATGATGATAGTGCTCACGGTGAAAGTGTCCATGGTGACAGTGCCTATGGTGACAGTGCCCATTGTGATAGTGCTCATGGTGATAGTGCCCAAAGTGACAGTGCTCATTGTGACAGTTCCTATGGTGACAGTGCCCATGATGATAGTGCTCATGGTAAAAGTTCCCACTGTGATAGTGCTCACGGTGAAAGTGCTCACGGTGACAGTGCCCTTGGTGATAGTGCTCATGGTAATAGTGCACATGGTGACACTGCCCATGGTGACAGTGCCCATGGTGACACTGCCCATAGTGACATTTCCCATGGTGACAGTGCTCATGTTGACAGTGCCCATGGTGACAGTGACCATGGTGAGTGTGCCCATGGTGACAGTGTCCATGGTGACAGTGCTCACCTTGACAGTGCCTTTGGTGATAGTACCCATGTTAATATTGCTCACGGTTACAGTGCCCATGGTGATAGTGCTCATGGTGATAGTGCTCATGGTGACAGTTACCTTGGTGATAGTGCTCATGGTGATAGTGCTCATGGTGATAGTTCGCATGGTGACAGTGCCCATGTTGAAAGTCTCCATGAAGGCAGTGCTCATGGTGACACTGCCCATGGTGACTGTGCTCTTGCTGGCGGTGTACATGTTTGGAGTTCTCATGGTGAAATTCCTTATGGTGGCACTGCCCATGATGATAGTGTTCATCGTGACAATGTCCATGGTGACAGTGCCTATGGTGACAGTGCCCATTGTGATAGTGCTCACGGTGATAGTGCCCTCAGTGACAGTTCTAATGGTGACAGTTCCCACGGTGACATTGCTCATGGTGACAGTGCTCACGGTGACAGTAACCTTGGTGATAGTACCCATGGTAATAGAGGTCACGGTGACAGTGCCCATGGTGATATTGCTCACGGTGACACTGCCCATGGTGATAGTGGTCACGGTGACAATGCCCACGGTGATAGTGTTCATGGTGATAGTGCTCATGTTGAGAGTGCTCATGGTGACACTGCCCATGGTGACTGTGATCATGCTGGCGGTGTACATGGTTGGAGTTCCCATGGGGAAATTTCTTATGGTGGCAATGCCCATGATGATAGTGCTCATGGTGACAGTGCTCATGGTGACAGTGTACATGGTGACAATCCCCACGGTGACAGTGATCACGGTGATAGTTCTCATGGCGATAGTGCCCATTGTAATAGTGCTCACGGTGACGTTGCCCATGTTGATATTGTTCACGGTGACACTGCCCTTGGTGATAGCGCTCATGGTGATAGTGCTCATGGTAATACTGCTCATGGTGACACTGCCCATGGTGACAGTGCCCATGGAGACACTGCCCATAGTGACATTTCCCATGGTGACAGTGCTCATGGTGAGAGTTCCCATATTGACAGTGCACATGGTGAAAGTTCCCATGGTGACAGTGTTCACGGTGACAGTGCTCACTGTGGCAGTGACATTGGTTACAGTGCTCATGGGGGCAGTGTCCATGGTGGCAGTTCCCAAGATGACAGTGCTCATGGTGACATTTCCCATGGTAACAGAGCTCATGATGACAGTGTCCATGGTGACATTGCCCATGTCGAAAGTGCCCATGGTGACATTGCTCATGGTGACACTGCCCATGGTGACTGTGCTCATGCTGGCGGTGTACATGGTTGGAGTTCCCATGGTGAAATTCCTCATGGTGGCACTGCCCATGATGATAGTGCTCATGGTGACAGTGTCCATCGTGAGAGTGCACTTGGTGACAGTGCTCATGATGACACTGCCCATGGTGACAGTGCCCATGGTGACATTTCCCATGGTGACAGTGCTCATGTTGACAGTGCACAAGGTGACAGTGCCCAAGGTGACATTTCCCATGGTTACAGTGTTAATGGTGATATTGCTCACTGTGACAGTGCCCATGGTTATAGTCCTCACGGTGATAGTGCTCATGGTGACAGTTCCCATGGTGACAGTGTTCATGGTGACAGTTCGCATGGTGACAGTCCCCATGGTGACAGTGCTCATGGTGACACAGCCCATGGTGACTGTTCTAAAGCTGCCGATGTACATGGTTGGAGTTCCCAATCTGAAATTCCTCATGTTGGCACTGCCCATGATGATAGTGTTCATGGTGACAGTGTCCATGGAGACAGTGCCTATGGTGACAGTGCCCATTGTGATAGTGCTCACGGTGATAGTGCCCACAGTGACAGTTGTAATAGTGACAGTCCCCATGGTGACAGTGTCGATGATGACAGTGCTCATGGTGACAGTGTTCATGGTGATATTGCTCACGGTGACACTGCCCATGGTTATTGTCCTCACGGTGATAGTGCTCATGATGACAGTGCCCACAGTGACAGTGCTCATGGTGGCAGTGCTCACAGTGACAATGCCCATGGTGATAGTGCCCATGGTAATAGTGCTCATGGTGACAGTACCCATGGTGATACTGTTCACGGTGACACTTCCTATGGTGATAGTGCTCACGTTGATAGTGCTCATGGTGACAGTTCCCATGGTTACAGTGCCCATGGTGACAGTGCTACTGGTGACAGTGCCCACGGTGAAAATGCTCATGGTGACAGTGCTCATGGTGATAGTCCTCACGGTGACAGTGCTCACATTGACAGTGCCCTTGGTGATAGTGCACATGGTAATACTGCTCATGGTGAAATTGCTCATGGTGATAGTTCGCATGGTGACAGTGCCCATGTCGAAAGTGCCCATGGTGGCAGTGCTCATGGTGACACTGCCCATGGTGACTGTGCTCATGCTGGGAGTGTACATGGTTGGAGTTCCCATGGTGAAATTCCTTATGGTGGCACTGCCCATGATGATAGTGTTCATGGTGACATTGTCCATGGTGACAGTGCGTATGGTGACAGTGCCCATTGTGATTGTGCTCACGGTGATAGTGCCCACAGTGACAGTGCTAATGGTGACAGTCCCCATGGTGACAGTTCCCATGATGACAGTGCTCAAGGTGACAGTGCCCACGGTGACAGTGCTCATGGTCACAGTGCTCACGGTGACAGTGCTCACGGTGACAGTGACCTTGGTGATAGTATCCTTGTTAATAGTGCTCACGGTGACAGTGCCCATGGTGATATTGCTCACGGTGACACTGCCCATGGTGATAGTGCTCATGGTGACGGTTCCCAAGGTTACAGTGCCCATGGTGACAGTGCTCATGGTGACAGTGCCCATGGTGATTATGCTCATGGAGACCGTGCTCACGGTGATAGTGCTCATGGTGACAGTTCGCATGCTGACAGGGCCCATGTTGAAAGTGCCCATGGTGACAGTGCTCATGGTGATAATGCCCATGGTGAATGTGCTCATGCTGGCTGTGTACCTGGTTGGAATTCCGATGGTGAAATTCTTCATGGTAGCACTGCCCATGATGATAGTGCCCATGATGAAAGTGGTCATGGTGACAGTGCTCATGGTGACACTGCCCATGGTAACAGAACTCAGGATGACAGTGTCCATGGTGACAGTGCACATGGTGACAGTGGCCATGTTGAAATTGCCCATGGTAACAGTTCTCATGGTGACACTGCCCATAGTGACTGTGCTCATGCTGGCGGTGTAGAAGGTTGGAGTTCCCATGGTGAAATTCCTCATGGTGGCACTACCCATGATAATGGTGCTCATGGTGACAGTGTACATCGTGAGAGTGCCCATGGTAACAATGCTAATGGTGACACTGCCCATGGTGACAGTGCCCAAGGTGATATTTCCCATGGTGACAGTGCTCATTTTGACAGTGCACACGGTGACAGTGCCCACAGTGACAGTGCTCACGATGATAATGTTAATGGTAATATTGCTCATGGTGACACTGCCCATGGTTATAGTGCTCACGGTGATAGTGTTCATGGTGACAGTTCCCATGGTGAAAGTGCTCATGGTGACATTGCCCACGGTGACAGTGCTCATGGTGAGAGTTCGCATGGTGACAGTGCCCATGGTTACAATGCTCATGGTCACACAACCCATGGTGACTGTGCTAAAGCTGGCGGTGTACATGGTTGGAGTTCCCATGGTGAAATTCCTCATGGTGGCACTGCCCATGATGATAGTGTTCATGGTGACAGTGTCCATGGTGACAGTGCCTATGGTGACAGTGTCCATTGTGATAGTTATCATGGTGATAGTGCCCTCAGTGACAGTTCTAATGGTGACAGTTCGATGGTGACAGTGCCCATGATGACAGTGCTCATGGTGACAGTGCCCACGGTGACATTGCTCACGGTGACAGTGCTCATGGTGACAGTTCCCTTGGTGATAGTACCCATGGTCATAGTGGTCACGGTGAGAGTGCCCATGGTGATATTGCTCACGGTGACACTGCCTATGGTGATAGTGCACACGGTCATAGTGCTCATTGTGACAGTGCCCATGGTGACTATGCTCATGGTGACAGTGCTCACGGTGATAGTGCTCATGGTGACAGTGCTCATGATGATAGTGCTCATGGTGACAGTTCGCATGGTGATAGGGCCCATGTTGAAAGTGCCCATGGTGAAAGTGCTCATGGTGACACTGCCCATGTTGACTGTGCTCATGCTGGCGGTGTACATGGTTGGAGTTCCGATGGTGAAATTGCTCATGGTAGCACTGCCCATAATGATAGTGCTCATGGTGACAGTGTCCATGGTGACAGTGCCTATGGTGACAGAGCCCATTGTGATAGTGTTCACGGTGATAGTGCCCACAGTGACAGTGCTCATGGTGACAGTTCCTATGGTGACACTGCCCATGATGACAGTGCTCATGGTGACAGTGCCCACGGTGACAGTGCTCATTGTGACACTGCTCACGGTAAAAGTGCCCTTGGTGATAGTACCCATGTTAATAGTGCTCACGGTGACAGTTCACATGGTGACAGTGCCCATTTTGAATGTGCCCATGGTGGCAGTGCCCATGGTGACAGTGCTCATGGTGAGAGTTCCCATGGTGACAGTGCTCATGTTCACAGTGCCCATGGTGACAGTGTCCATGGTCAACAGTGCCCATGGTGAGAGTGCCCATGGTGACAGTGCCCATGGTGACAGTGCTCATGGTGAGAGTGCTCAAGGTGGCCATATCCATGGTGGGAATTCCCATGGTGAAAGTTCTCATGGTGGCAGTGCCCATGATGACAGTGCGCATTGTGACAGTGCACATGCTGAGAGTGCCCATGGTGACATTTCCCATGGTGACAGTGTTCATGGTAAGACTTACCATGGTGACAGTGCTCATGTTCACAGTGCCCATGGGGACAGTGTCCATGGTCAACAGTGCCCATGGTGAGAGTGCCCATGGTGACAGTGCCCATGGTGACAGTGCTCATGGTGACAGTGCTCAAGGTGGCCATATCCATGGTGGGAATTCCCATGGTGAAAGTTCTCATGGTGGCAGTGCCCATGATGACAGTGCGCATTGTGACAGTGCACATGCTGAGAGTGCCCATGGTGACATTTCCCATGGTGACAGTGTTCATGGTAAGACTTACCATGGTGACAGTGCTCATGTTCACAGTGCCCATGGGGACAGTGTCCATGGTCAACAGTGCCCATGGTGAGAGTGCCCATGGTGACAGTGCCCATGGTGACAGTGCTCATGGTGACAGTGCTCAAGGTGGCCATATCCATGGTGGGAATTCCCATGGTGAAAGTTCTCATGGTGGCAGTGCCCATGATGACAGTGCGCATTGTGACAGTGCACATGGTGAGAGTGCCCATGGTGACATTTCCCTTGGAGACAATGCTTATGGTGAGAGTGGCCATGGTGACACTGGCCATGGTGACAGTGCTCATGGTGAGAGTTCCCATGGTGACAGTGCTCATGTTGAGAGTGCCCATGGTGACCATTCCCATGGTGACAGTTCTCATGGTGATAGTGCTCATGGTGACAGTGCTCATGGGGACAGTGCACACGGTGACAGTGCCCACGGTGACAGTGCTCACGGTGATAGTGCTCATGGTGATATTGCCCATGGTAATAGTGCTCATGTTGACAGTGCCCATGGTGATATTGCTCATGGTGACACTACCCATGGTGATAGTGCTCACGGTGATAGTGCTCATGGTGACAGTTCCCATGGTGAGAGTGCCCATAGTGACAGTGCTCATGGTGACAGTACCCATGGTGAGAGTGCTCATGGTGAAGGTTCCCACTGTGACAGTGCTCATGGTGACAGTGCTCATGGTGACAGTGCTCAGGGTGAGAGTGCTCACGATGATAGTGCTCACGGTGACAGTTCCCTTGGTGATAGTGCTCATGGTGATAGTGCCCATGGTGACACAGCCCATGGTGATATTGCTCACGGTGACACTGCCCATGGTAATAGTGCTCATGGTGATAGTGCTCACGTTGACAGTGCCTTTGGTGATAGTGCCCATGGTGACAGTGCCCATGGTGACAGTGCTCATGTTGACAGTGCCCATGGTGACAGTGCCCTTGGTGACAATACCCATAGTGACATTTCCAATTGTGACAGTCCTCATAGTGAGAGTTCCCATGGCGACAGTGCTGATGGATGACAGTGCTCATGTTGACAGTGCCCATGGGGACAATGCTGATGGATACAGTGTCCATGGTGATAGTGCTCCTCGGGACCGTGTAGATGGTTACAGTGCCCATGGTGACATTTTCCACAGTGACAGTGCCCATGGTGAGAGTGCCGATGGAGACAGTGTCCATAGTGACAGTTCCCATGGTGACAGTGCTCATGGTGACACTTCCCATGGTGAACAGTGTCCATGGTGACATTTCCGATGGAGACAGTGCTCCTGGTGAGAGTTCCCATGCTGACAGTGCTCACGTTGACAGTGCCCATGGTGACAGTTCCCATGGTGATATTGCTCATGGTGACAGTGCACATGGTGACATGGCCCACGGTGACAGTGCTCACGGTGATAGTGCTCATGGTAATAGTGCTCGTGTTGACACTACCGATGGTGACAGTGCACATGGTGACACTGCCCATAGTGACATTTCCCATGGTGACAGTGCTAATGGTGAGAGTTCCCATGGTGACAGTGCACATGGTGACAGTGCCCATGGTGATAGTGCTCACTGTGACAGTTCTCACTGTGGCAGTGCCAATGGTTACAGTGCGCATGGTGACCTTTCCCATGGTGACAGTTCCCATGGTGATAGTGCTCACCGTGATAGTGCCAATGGTGACAGTTACCATGGATACAGTGCCTATGGTGACAGTGCTCATGGTGACAGTGCCCACTGTGATAGTGCTCAGGGTGGCAGTTCGCATGGTGACAGTGGCCATGATGACAGTGCTCATGGTGGCAATGCCCACAGTGACAGTGCTCATGGTGATAGTGCTCACGATGACAGTGCCTTTGGTGATAGTATCCATGGTAATAGTTCTCAATGTGACAGTGCCCATGGAGATAGTGCTCATGGTGATGGTGCTCATGGTAATAGTGCTCATGGTGACACTGCCCATGGTGACAGTGCCCATGGTGACACTGCCCATAGTGACAATTCCCATGGTGGCAGTGCTCATGGTGACAGTTCCCATGGGGACAGTGCTCATGGTGACAGTGCCCATGGTGACAGTGTCCATGGTGACAGTGCCTATGGTGAGAGTGCCCATGGTGACAGTGTGCATGGTGACAGTGCTCATGTTGAAATTGCCCATGGTGACAGTGCTCATGGTGAGAGTTCCCATGGTGACAATGTTCATGTTGACAATGCCCATGGAGACAGTGCTCATGTTGACAGCGCCCACGGTGACAGTGCTCATAGTTACAGTGCTCACAGTTACAGTGCCCATGGTGATAGGGCCCATAGTAATAGTGCTCACGGTGACAGCATCCATGTTGATATTGTTCATGGTGACACTACCCATGGTGATAGTGCTCACGGTGACAGTGCTCATGAAGACAGTTCCCATGGTTGCAGTGCCCATGGTGACATTGCCCACGGTGACAATGCTCATGGTGACAGTGCTCATGGTGATATTGCTCACGGTGATAGTGCTCACATTGACAATGCCCTTGGTGATAGTGCTCATGGTAATACTGCTCATGGTGATAGTGCTCATGGTGATAGTTCGTATGGTGACAGTGCCCAGGTTGAAAGTCCCCATGATGGGAGTACTCATGGTGACATTGCCCATGGTGACTGTGCTCATGCTGGCAGTGTACATGGTTGGAGTTCCCATGGTGAAATTCCTTATGGTGGCACTGCCCATGGTGATAGTGTTCATGGTGACAGTGTCCATGGTGACAGTGCCCATGATGACAGTGCTCATGGTGACAGTGCCCACGGTGACAGTGCTCATGGTGACAGTGCTCATGGTGACAGTTCCCATGGTAACTGTGCCCATGGTGACAGTGCTCATGGCGACAGTGCCCACGGTGACTATGCTCATGGAGACAGTGCTCATGGTGATAGTGCTCATGGTGACAGTTCACATGGTGACAGAGCCCATGTTGAAAGTGCCCATGGTGACAGTGCTCATGGTGGCACTGCCCATGGTGACTGTGCTCATGATGGCGGTGTACCTGGTTGGAGTTCCGATGGTGAAATTCCTCATGGTAGCACTGCCCATAATGATAGTGCTCATGGTGACAGTGTCCATGGTGACAGTGCCTATGGTGACAGTGCCCATTGTGATAGTGCTCATAGTGACAGTGCCCACTGTGACAGTGCCCACTGTGACAGTGCTCACGGTGACAGTGCCCTTGGTGATAGTGCTCATGGTGATAGTGCTCATGGTGACAGTTCGCATGGTGACAGTGCCCATGTTGAAATTGCCGATGGTGACAGTACCCATGGTGAGAGTGCTCATGGTGAAGGTTCCCACTGTGACAGTGCTCATGGTGACAGTGCTCATGGTGACAGTGCTCAGGGTGAGAGTGCTCACGATGATAGTGCTCACGGTGACAGTTCCCTTGGTGATAGTGCTCATGGTGATAGTGCCCATGGTGACACTGCCCATGGTGATATTGCTCACGGTGACACTGCCCATGGTAATAGTGCTCATGGTGATAGTGCTCACGTTGACAGTGCCTTTGGTGATAGTGCTCATGGTGACACTGCCCATGGTGACAGTTCACATGCTGATAGTGCCCATGTTGAAAGTTCCCACGGTGACAGTGCTCATGGTGATAATGCCCATGGTGACTGTGCTCATGCTGGCGGTGTACAGGGTTGGTGTTCCCATGTTGAAATTCCTCATGGTGGCACTGCCCATGATGATAGTGTACATGGTGACAGTGTCCATGGTGACAGTGCCAATGGTGACAGTGCTCACGGTGACACTGCCCATGGTGACATTTCACAAGGTGACAGTGCCCATGTAGAAAGTGCTCATGGTGACAGTGACCATGGTGACATTTCCCATGTTGACAGTGTCCATTGTGATAGTGCCCATGGTGACAGTGCCCATGGTGACAGTGCTCATGTTGACAGTGCCCATGGTGACAGTGCCCTTGGTGACAATACCCATAGTGACATTTCCAATTGTGACAGTCCTCATAGTGAGAGATCCCATGGCGACAGTGCTGATGGATGACAGTGCTCATGTTGACAGTGCCCATGGGGACAATGCTGATGGATACAGTGTCCATGGTGATAGTGCTCCTCGGGACCGTGTAGATGGTTACAGTGCCCATGGTGACATTTTCCACAGTGACAGTGCCCATGGTGAGAGTGCCGATGGAGACAGTGTCCATAGTGACAGTTCCCATGGTGACAGTGCTCATGGTGACACTTCCCATGGTGAACAGTGTCCATGGTGACATTTCCGATGGAGACAGTGCTCCTGGTGAGAGTTCCCATGCTGACAGTGCTCACGTTGACAGTGCCCATGGTGACAGTTCCCATGTTGACACTTCCCATGGTGATATTGCTCATGGTGACAGTGCACATGGTGACATAGCCCACGGTGACAGTGCTCACGGTGATAGTGCTCATGGTAATAGTGCTCGTGTTGACACTACCGATGGTGACAGTGCACATGGTGACACTGCCCATAGTGACATTTCCCATGGTGACAGTGCTCATGGTGAGAGTTCCCATGGTGACAGTGCACATGGTGACAGTGCCCATGGTGATAGTGCTCACTGTGACAGTTCTCACTGTGGCAGTGCCAATGGTTACAGTGCGCATGGTGACCTTTCCCATGGTGACAGTTCCCATGGTGATAGTGCTCACCGTGATAGTGCCAATGGTGACAGTTACCATGGATACAGTGCCTATGGTGACAGTGCTCATGGTGACAGTGCCCACTGTGATAGTGCTCAGGGTGGCAGTTCGCATGGTGACAGTGGCCATGATGACAGTGCTCATGGTGGCAATGCCCACAGTGACAGTGCTCATGGTGATAGTGCTCACGATGACAGTGCCTTTGGTGATAGTATCCATGGTAATAGTTCTCAATGTGACAGTGCCCATGGAGATAGTGCTCATGGTGATGGTGCTCATGGTAATAGTGCTCATGGTGACACTGCCCATGGTGACAGTGCCCATGGTGACACTGCCCATAGTGACATTTCCCATGGTGGCAGTGCTCATGGTGACAGTTCCCATGGGGACAGTGCTCATGGTGACAGTGCCCATGGTGACAGTGTCCATGGTGACAGTGCCTATGGTGAGAGTGCCCATGGTGACAGTGTGCATGGTGACAGTGCTCATGTTGAAATTGCCCATGGTGACAGTGCTCATGGTGAGAGTTCCCATGGTGACAATGTTCATGTTGACAATGCCCATGGAGACAGTGCTCATGTTGACAGCGCCCACGGTGACAGTGCTCATGGTTACAGTGCTCACAGTTACAGTGCCCATGGTGATAGGGCCCATAGTAATAGTGCTCACGGTGACAGCATCCACGTTGATATTGTTCATGGTGACACTACCCATGGTGATAGTGCTCACGGTGACAGTGCTCATGAAGACAGTTCCCATGGTTGCAGTGCCCATGGTGACATTGCCCACGGTGACAATGCTCATGGTGACAGTGCTCATGGTGATATTGCTCACGGTGATAGTGCTCACATTGACAATGCCCTTGGTGATAGTGCTCATGGTAATACTGCTCATGGTGATAGTGCTCATGGTGATAGTTCGTATGGTGACAGTGCCCATGTTGAAAGTCCCCATGATGGCAGTGCTCATGGTGACATTGCCCATGGTGACTGTGCTCATGCTGGCAGTGTACATGGTTGGAGTTCCCATGGTGAAATTCCTTATGGTGGCACTGCCCATGGTGATAGTGTTCATGGTGACAGTGTCCATGGTGACAGTGCCCATGATGACAGTGCTCATGGTGACAGTGCCCACGGTGACAGTGCTCATGGTGACAGTGCTCACGGTGACAGTGCCCTTGGTGATAATACCCATGTTAATAGTGCTCACAGTGACAGTGCCCATGGTGATTTTGCTCACGGTGACACTACCCATGGTGATAGTGCTCATGGTGATAGTGCTCATGGTGACAGTTCCCATGGTAACTGTGCCCATGGTGACAGTGCTCATGGCGACAGTGCCCACGGTGACTATGCTCATGGAGACAGTGCTCATGGTGATAGTGCTCATGGTGACAGTTCACATGGTGACAGAGCCCATGTTGAAAGTGCCCATGGTGACAGTGCTCATGGTGGCACTGCCCATGGTGACTGTGCTCATGCTTGCGGTGTACCTGGTTGGAGTTCCGATGGTGAAATTCCTCATGGTAGCACTGCCCATAATGATAGTGCTCATGGTGACAGTGTCCATGGTGACAGTGCCTATGGTGACAGTGCCCATTGTGATAGTGCTCATAGTGACAGTGCCCACTGTGACAGTGCTCACGGTGACAGTGCCCTTGGTGATAGTGCTCATGGTGATAGTGCTCATGGTGACAGTTCGCATGGTGACAGTGCCCATGTTGAAATTGCCGATGGTGACAGTACCCATGGTGAGAGTGCTCATGGTGAAGGTTCCCACTGTGACAGTGCTCATGGTGACAGTGCTCATGGTGACAGTGCTCAGGGTGAGAGTGCTCACGATGATAGTGCTCACGGTGACAGTTCCCTTGGTGATAGTGCTCATGGTGATAGTGCCCATGGTGACACTGCCCATGGTGATATTGCTCACGGTGACACTGCCCATGGTAATAGTGCTCATGGTGATAGTGCTCACGTTGACAGTGCCTTTGGTGATAGTGCTCATGGTGACACTGCCCATGGTGACAGTTCACATGCTGATAGTGCCCATGTTGAAAGTTCCCACGGTGACAGTGCTCATGGTGATAATGCCCATGGTGACTGTGCTCATGCTGGCAGTGTACAGGGTTGGTGTTCCCATGTTGAAATTCCTCATGGTGGCACTGCCCATGATGATAGTGTACATGGTGACAGTGTCCATGGTGACAGTGCCAATGGTGACAGTGCTCACGGTGACACTGCCCATGGTGACATTTCACAAGGTGACAGTGCCCATGTAGAAAGTGCTCATGGTGACAGTGACCATGGTGACATTTCCCATGTTGACAGTGTCCATTGTGATAGTGCCCATGGTGACAGTGCCCATGGTGACAGTGCTCATGTTGACAGTGCCCATGGTGACAGTGCCCTTGGTGACAATACCCATAGTGACATTTCCAATTGTGACAGTCCTCATAGTGAGAGATCCCATGGTGACAGTGCTGATGGATGACAGTGCTCATGTTGACAGTGCCCATGGGGACAATGCTGATGGATACAGTGTCCATGGTGATAGTGCTCCTCGGGACCGTGTAGATGGTTACAGTGCCCATGGTGACATTTTCCACAGTGACAGTGCCCATGGTGAGAGTGCCGATGGAGACAGTGTCCATAGTGACAGTTCCCATGGTGACAGTGCTCATGGTGACACTTCCCATGGTGAACAGTGTCCATGGTGACATTTCCGATGGAGACAGTGCTCCTGGTGAGAGTTCCCATGCTGACAGTGCTCACGTTGACAGTGCCCATGGTGACAGTTCCCATGTTGACACTTCCCATGGTGATATTGCTCATGGTGACAGTGCACATGGTGACATAGCCCACGGTGACAGTGCTCACGGTGATAGTGCTCATGGTAATAGTGCTCGTGTTGACACTACCGATGGTGACAGTGCACATGGTGACACTGCCCATAGTGACATTTCCCATGGTGACAGTGCTCATGGTGAGAGTTCCCATGGTGACAGTGCACATGGTGACAGTGCCCATGGTGATAGTGCTCACTGTGACAGTTCTCACTGTGGCAGTGCCAATGGTTACAGTGCGCATGGTGACCTTTCCCATGGTGACAGTTCCCATGGTGATAGTGCTCACCGTGATAGTGCCAATGGTGACAGTTACCATGGATACAGTGCCTATGGTGACAGTGCTCATGGTGACAGTGCCCACTGTGATAGTGCTCAGGGTGGCAGTTCGCATGGTGACAGTGGCCATGATGACAGTGCTCATGGTGGCAATGCCCACAGTGACAGTGCTCATGGTGATAGTGCTCACGATGACAGTGCCTTTGGTGATAGTATCCATGGTAATAGTTCTCAATGTGACAGTGCCCATGGAGATAGTGCTCATGGTGATGGTGCTCATGGTAATAGTGCTCATGGTGACACTGCCCATGGTGACAGTGCCCATGGTGACACTGCCCATAGTGACATTTCCCATGGTGGCAGTGCTCATGGTGACAGTTCCCATGGGGACAGTGCTCATGGTGACAGTGCCCATGGTGACAGTGTCCATGGTGACAGTGCCTATGGTGAGAGTGCCCATGGTGACAGTGTGCATGGTGACAGTGCTCATGTTGAAATTGCCCATGGTGACAGTGCTCATGGTGAGAGTTCCCATGGTGACAATGTTCATGTTGACAATGCCCATGGAGACAGTGCTCATGTTGACAGCGCCCACGGTGACAGTGCTCATGGTTACAGTGCTCACAGTTACAGTGCCCATGGTGATAGGGCCCATAGTAATAGTGCTCACGGTGACAGCATCCATGTTGATATTGTTCATGGTGACACTACCCATGGTGATAGTGCTCACGGTGACAGTGCTCATGAAGACAGTTCCCATGGTTGCAGTGCCCATGGTGACATTGCCCACGGTGACAATGCTCATGGTGACAGTGCTCATGGTGATATTGCTCACGGTGATAGTGCTCACATTGACAATGCCCTTGGTGATAGTGCTCATGGTAATACTGCTCATGGTGATAGTGCTCATGGTGATAGTTCGTATGGTGACAGTGCCCATGTTGAAAGTCCCCATGATGGCAGTGCTCATGGTGACATTGCCCATGGTGACTGTGCTCATGCTGGCAGTGTACATGGTTGGAGTTCCCATGGTGAAATTCCTTATGGTGGCACTGCCCATGGTGATAGTGTTCATGGTGACAGTGTCCATGGTGACAGTGCCCATGATGACAGTGCTCATGGTGACAGTGCCCACGGTGACAGTGCTCATGGTGACAGTGCTCACGGTGACAGTGCCCTTGGTGATAATACCCATGTTAATAGTGCTCACAGTGACAGTGCCCATGGTGATTTTGCTCACGGTGACACTACCCATGGTGATAGTGCTCATGGTGATAGTGCTCATGGTGACAGTTCCCATGGTAACTGTGCCCATGGTGACAGTGCTCATGGCGACAGTGCCCACGGTGACTATGCTCATGGAGACAGTGCTCATGGTGATAGTGCTCATGGTGACAGTTCACATGGTGACAGAGCCCATGTTGAAAGTGCCCATGGTGACAGTGCTCATGGTGGCACTGCCCATGGTGACTGTGCTCATGATGGCGGTGTACCTGGTTGGAGTGCCGATGGTGAAATTCCTCATGGTAGCACTGCCCATAATGATAGTGCTCATGGTGACAGTGTCCATGGTGACAGTGCCTATGGTGACAGTGCCCATTGTGATAGTGCTCATAGTGACAGTGCCCACTGTGACAGTGCTCACGGTGACAGTGCCCTTGGTGATAGTGCTCATGGTGATAGTGCTCATGGTGACAGTTCGCATGGTGACAGTGCCCATGTTGAAATTGCCGATGGTGACAGTACCCATGGTGAGAGTGCTCATGGTGAAGGTTCCCACTGTGACAGTGCTCATGGTGACAGTGCTCATGGTGACAGTGCTCAGGGTGAGAGTGCTCACGATGATAGTGCTCACGGTGACAGTTCCCTTGGTGATAGTGCTCATGGTGATAGTGCCCATGGTGACACTGCCCATGGTGATATTGCTCACGGTGACACTGCCCATGGTAATAGTGCTCATGGTGATAGTGCTCACGTTGACAGTGCCTTTGGTGATAGTGCTCATGGTGACACTGCCCATGGTGACAGTTCACATGCTGATAGTGCCCATGTTGAAAGTTCCCACGGTGACAGTGCTCATGGTGATAATGCCCATGGTGACTGTGCTCATGCTGGCGGTGTACAGGGTTGGTGTTCCCATGTTGAAATTCCTCATGGTGGCACTGCCCATGATGATAGTGTACATGGTGACAGTGTCCATGGTGACAGTGCCAATGGTGACAGTGCTCACGGTGACACTGCCCATGGTGACATTTCACAAGGTGACAGTGCCCATGTAGAAAGTGCTCATGGTGACAGTGACCATGGTGACATTTCCCATGTTGACAGTGTCCATTGTGATAGTGCCCATGGTGACAGTGCCCATGGTGACAGTGCTCATGTTGACAGTGCCCATGGTGACAGTGCCCTTGGTGACAATACCCATAGTGACATTTCCAATTGTGACAGTCCTCATAGTGAGAGTTCCCATGGCGACAGTGCTGATGGATGACAGTGCTCATGTTGACAGTGCCCATGGGGACAATGCTGATGGATACAGTGTCCATGGTGATAGTGCTCCTCGGGACCGTGTAGATGGTTACAGTGCCCATGGTGACATTTTCCACAGTGACAGTGCCCATGGTGAGAGTGCCGATGGAGACAGTGTCCATAGTGACAGTTCCCATGGTGACAGTGCTCATGGTGACACTTCCCATGGTGAACAGTGTCCATGGTGACATTTCCGATGGAGACAGTGCTCCTGGTGAGAGTTCCCATGCTGACAGTGCTCACGTTGACAGTGCCCATGGTGACAGTTCCCATGTTGACACTTCCCATGGTGATATTGCTCATGGTGACAGTGCACATGGTGACATAGCCCACGGTGACAGTGCTCACGGTGATAGTGCTCATGGTAATAGTGCTCGTGTTGACACTACCGATGGTGACAGTGCACATGGTGACACTGCCCATAGTGACATTTCCCATGGTGACAGTGCTCATGGTGAGAGTTCCCATGGTGACAGTGCACATGGTGACAGTGCCCATGGTGATAGTGCTCACTGTGACAGTTCTCACTGTGGCAGTGCCAATGGTTACAGTGCGCATGGTGACCTTTCCCATGGTGACAGTTCCCATGGTGATAGTGCTCACCGTGATAGTGCCAATGGTGACAGTTACCATGGATACAGTGCCTATGGTGACAGTGCTCATGGTGACAGTGCCCACTGTGATAGTGCTCAGGGTGGCAGTTCGCATGGTGACAGTGGCCATGATGACAGTGCTCATGGTGGCAATGCCCACAGTGACAGTGCTCATGGTGATAGTGCTCACGATGACAGTGCCTTTGGTGATAGTATCCATGGTAATAGTTCTCAATGTGACAGTGCCCATGGAGATAGTGCTCATGGTGATGGTGCTCATGGTAATAGTGCTCATGGTGACACTGCCCATGGTGACAGTGCCCATGGTGACACTGCCCATAGTGACATTTCCCATGGTGGCAGTGCTCATGGTGACAGTTCCCATGGGGACAGTGCTCATGGTGACAGTGCCCATGGTGACAGTGTCCATGGTGACAGTGCCTATGGTGAGAGTGCCCATGGTGACAGTGTGCATGGTGACAGTGCTCATGTTGAAATTGCCCATGGTGACAGTGCTCAGGGTGAGAGTTCCCATGGTGACAATGTTCATGTTGACAATGCCCATGGAGACAGTGCTCATGTTGACAGCGCCCACGGTGACAGTGCTCATGGTTACAGTGCTCACAGTTACAGTGCCCATGGTGATAGGGCCCATAGTAATAGTGCTCACGGTGACAGCATCCATGTTGATATTGTTCATGGTGACACTACCCATGGTGATAGTGCTCACGGTGACAGTGCTCATGAAGACAGTTCCCATGGTTGCAGTGCCCATGGTGACATTGCCCACGGTGACAATGCTCATGGTGACAGTGCTCATGGTGATATTGCTCACGGTGATAGTGCTCACATTGACAATGCCCTTGGTGATAGTGCTCATGGTAATACTGCTCATGGTGATAGTGCTCATGGTGATAGTTCGTATGGTGACAGTGCCCATGTTGAAAGTCCCCATGATGGCAGTGCTCATGGTGACATTGCCCATGGTGACTGTGCTCATGCTGGCAGTGTACATGGTTGGAGTTCCCATGGTGAAATTCCTTATGGTGGCACTGCCCATGGTGATAGTGTTCATGGTGACAGTGTCCATGGTGACAGTGCCCATGATGACAGTGCTCATGGTGACAGTGCCCACGGTGACAGTGCTCATGGTGACAGTGCTCACGGTGACAGTGCCCTTGGTGATAATACCCATGTTAATAGTGCTCACAGTGACAGTGCCCATGGTGATTTTGCTCACGGTGACACTCCCCATGGTGATAGTGCTCATGGTGACAGTTCCCATGGTAACTGTGCCCATGGTGACAGTGCTCATGGCGACAGTGCCCACGGTGACTATGCTCATGGAGACAGTGCTCATGGTGATAGTGCTCATGGTGACAGTTCACATGGTGACAGAGCCCATGTTGAAAGTGCCCATGGTGACAGTGCTCATGGTGGCACTGCCCATGGTGACTGTGCTCATGCTTGCGGTGTACCTGGTTGGAGTTCCGATGGTGAAATTCCTCATGGTAGCACTGCCCATAATGATAGTGCTCATGGTGACAGTGTCCATGGTGACAGTGCCTATGGTGACAGTGCCCATTGTGATAGTGCTCATAGTGACAGTGCCCACTGTGACAGTGCTCAATGTGACAGTGCTCACGGTGACAGTGCCCTTGGTGATAGTGCTCATGGTGATAGTGCTCATGGTGACAGTTCGCATGGTGACAGTGCCCATGTTGAAATTGCTGATGGTGACAGTACCCATGGTGAGAGTGCTCATGGTGAAGGTTCCCACTGTGACAGTGCTCATGGTGACAGTGCTCATGGTGACAGTGTTCAGGGTGAGAGTGCTCACGATGATAGTGCTCACGGTGACAGTTCCCTTGGTGATAGTGCTCATGGTGATAGTGCCCATGGTGACACTGCCCATGGTGATATTGCTCACGGTGACACTGCCCATGGTAATAGTGCTCATGGTGATAGTGCTCACGTTGACAGTGCCTTTGGTGATAGTGCTCATGGTGACACTGCCCATGGTGACAGTTCACATGCTGATAGTGCCCATGTTGAAAGTTCCCACGGTGACAGTGCTCATGGTGATAATGCCCATGGTGACTGTGCTCATGCTGGCGGTGTACAGGGTTGGTGTTCCCATGTTGAAATTCCTCATGGTGGCACTGCCCATGATGATAGTGTACATGGTGACAGTTCGCATGGTGACAGTGCCCATGTTGAAATTGCCGATGGTGACAGTACCCATGGTGAGAGTGCTCATGGTGAAGGTTCCCACTGTGACAGTGCTCATGGTGACAGTGCCCTTAGTGATAGTGCTCATGGTGACAGTTCGCATGGTGATAGTGCTCATGTTGACATTGCCCATGGTGACCGTTCCCATGGTGACAGTACCCATGGTGATAGTGCTCATGGTGACAGTGCTCATGGGGACAGTGCACATGGTGACAATGCCCACGATGACAGTGCTCACGGTGATAGTGCTCAAGGGGAAAGTGCCCATTGTAATAGTGCTCACCGTGACAGTGCCCATGCTGATATTGCTCAAGGTAACACTGCCCATGGTGATAGTGCTCACGGTGATAGTGCTCATGGTGACAATGCCCTTGGTGATAGTGCTCATGGTGATAGTGTTCATGGTAATAGTGCTCATGGAGACAGTGCTCACGGTGATAGTGCCCATGGTGACACTGCCCATAATGACATTTCCCATGGTGACAGTGCTCATGGTGAGAGTTCCCATGGTGACAGTGCTCACGGTGACAATGCTCACTGTGGCAGAGCCAATGGTTACAGTGCTCATGGTGGCAGTGTCCATGGTGGCAGTTCCCAAGATGACAGTGCTCATGGTGACATTTCCCATGGAAACAGAGCTCATGATGACAGTGTCCATGGTGACAGTGTACATGGTGACAGTGGCCATGTTGAAAGTGCCCATGGTGACAGTGCTCAAGCTGGCGGTATACATGGCTGGAGTTCCCATGGTGAAATTCCTCATGGTTGCCCTGCCCATGATGATAGTGCTCATGGTGACAGTGTCCATCATGAGAGTGCCCATGGTGACAGTGCTCATGATGACCCTGCCCATGGTGACAGTGCCCATGGTGACATTTCCCATGGTGACAGTGCTCATGTTGACAGTGCACACGGTGACATTGCCCACGGTGACATTTCCCATGGTGACAGTGTTCATGGTGATATTGCTCACGGTCACAGTGCCCATGGTTATAGTCCTCACGGTGATAGTGCTCATGGTGACAGTTCCCATGGTGACAGTGCCCGCAGTGACTGTGCTCATGGTGACATTGCCCACGGTGACAGTGCTCATGGTGACAGTTCGCTTGGTGACACTACCCATGGTGACAGTGCACATGGTGACACAGCCCATGGTGACTGTGCTAAAGCTGCCGATGTACATGGTTGGAGTTCCCATGGTGAAATTCCTCATGGTGGCACTGCCCATGATGATAGTGTTGATGGTGACAGTGCCTATGGTGAGAGTGCCCATTGTGATAGTGGTCACGGTGACAGTGCCCTTCGTGATAGTATCCATGGTAATAGTGTTCACAGTGACACTGCCCATGGTGATAGTGCTCATGGTGACAGTGCTCATGGTGATAGTGTTCACGGTGATAGTGCTCATGGTGACAGTGCCCTTGGTGATAGTGCTCATGGTGATAGTGTTCATGGAGACATTTCACATGGTGACAGTGCTCATGTTGACAGTCCCCATGTTGACTGTGCTCATGCTGGCGGTGTACATGGTTGGTGTTACAATGGTGAAATTCCTTATGGTGGCACTGCCCATGATGATAGTGCTCATGGTGAAAGTGCCCATGGTGACAGTGTCCATGGTGACAGTGCCTATGGTGAGAGTGCCCATGGTGACAGTGCCCATGGTGACGGTGTCCAAGGTGACAGTGCTCATGTTGACAGTGCCCACGGTGACAATGCTCATGGTGAGAGTTTCCATGGTGGCAGTGCTAACCTTAACAGTGTCCATGGTGACCGTTCCGGTGGTGACAGTTCCCATGGTGATAGTGCCCATGGTGACAGTGCTCATGGTGATAGTGCTCATGGTGACACGGCCCATGGTGAATGTGCTCATGCTGGCGGTGTACATGGTTGGAGTTCCCATGGTGAAATTCCTTATGGTGGCAATGCCCATGATGATAGTGCTCATGGTGAGAGTGTCCATGGTGACAATACCTATGGTGACAGTGCCCATGGTGACATTTCCCATGGTGATAGTGCTCATGGTGAGAGTTCCCATGATGACAATGCTTATGTTGACAATGCCCTTGGTGACAGTGCTCATCGTGACAGTGCCCACTGTGAAATTTCTCATGGTGACAGTGCTCACGGTGATAGTGCTCACGGTGATAGTGCTCACGCTGACAGTGCCCTTGGTGATAGTGCTCATGGTAATAGTGCTCACGGTGACGGTTCGCATGGTGACAGTGCCCATGATGAAAGTGCCCATGGTGGCAGTGCTCATTGTGACACTGCCCATGGTGAATGTGCTCATGCTGGCGTTGTACATGGTTGGAGTTCCCATGGTGAAATTCCTTATGGTGGCACTACCCATGATGATAGTGTTCATGGTGACAGTGTCCATGGTGACATTTCCCATGGTGACAGTGCTCATGGTGAGAGTTCTCATGTTGAGAGTGCTCAGGTTGACATTGCCCATGGTGACCCTTCCGATGGTGAGAGTTCCCATGGTGATAGTGCTCATGGTGACAGTGCTCATGGTGACCGTGCACACGGTGACAATGCCCACAGTGACAATGCTCACGGTGATAGTGCTCATGGCGATAGTGACCATTGTAATAGTGCTCACCGTGACAGTGCCCATGTTGATATTGCTCATGGTGACACTGCCCATGGTGATAGTGCTCACGGTGATAGCGCTCAGGGTGACACTGCCCTTGGTGATAGTGCTCATGGTGATAGTGTTCATGGTAATAGTGCTCATGGTGACACTGCCCATGGTGACAGTGCCCATGGTGACACTCCCGATAGTGACATTTCTTATGGTGACAGTGCTCATGGTGAGAGTTCCCATGGTGACAGTGCACATGGTGACAGTTCCCATGGTGACAGTGCTCACGGTGACCGTGCTCACTGTGGCAGTGCCAATGGTAACATTGTTCATGGTGGCAGTGTCCATGGTGGCGGTTTCCAAGATGACAGTGCTCATGGTGATATTTCCCATGGTAACAGAGTTCATGATGACAGTGCTCATGGTGACAGTTCGCATGGTGACAGTGCCCACTTTGAAAGTGCCCATGGTGACAGTACCCATGGTGACTGTGCCCATGGTGACAGTGCCCATGGTGACAGTGCTCATTGTGAGAATTGCCATGGTGACAGTGCTAATGTTGACATTGCCCATTGTGACCGTTCCCATGGTGACAGTTCCCAAGGTGATAGTGCTCATGGTGACAGTGCTATTGGTGACAGTGCACACGGTGAGAATGCCCACACTTACACTGCTCACGTTGATAGTGCCCATGGTGATAGTGCCAATTTTAATAGTGCTCATGGTGACCGTGCCCATGTGGATGTTGCTCAAGGTGACACTTCCCATGGTGATAGTGCTCACGGTGATAGTGCTCATGGTGACACTGCCCTTGGTGATAGTGCTCATGGTGATAGTGCTCATGGTAATACTGCTCATGTTTACGCTGCCCATGGTGACAGTGCCCATGGTGACACTGCCCAAAGTGACATTTCCCATGGTGACAGTGCTCATGGTGAGAGTTCCCATGGTGACAGTGCACATGGTGACAGTTCCGATGGTGACAGTGCTCATGGTGACAGTGCTCACTGTGGCAGTGCCAATGGTTACAGTGCTCATGGTGGCAGTGTCCATGGTGGCAGTTCCCAAGAGGACAGTGCTCATGGTGACATTTCCCATGGTAACAGAACTCAGGATGACAGTGTCCATGGTGACAGTGCCCATGGTGAGAGTGGCCATGTTGAAATTGCCCATGGTGACAGTGTTTATGGTGACACTGCCCATGGTGACTGTGCTCATGCTGGCGTTGAACAAGGTTGGAGTTCCCATGGTGAAATTCCTCATGGTGGCACTACCCATGATAATAGTGCTCATGGTGACAGTGTACATCGTGAGAGTGCCCATGGTAACAATGCTCATGGTGAAACTGCCCATGGTGACAGTGCCCAAGGTGATATTCCCATGGTGACAGTGCTCATTTTGACAGTGCACATGGTGACAGTGCCGACAGTGACAGTGCTCACGGTGATAGTGTTAATGGAAATATTGCTCATGGTGACACTGCCCATGGTTATAGTGCTCACAGTGATAGTGCTCATGGTGACAGTTCCCAAGGTGACAGTGCCCACGGTGATAGTGCTCATGGTGACATTGCCCACGGTGACAGTGCTCATGGTGAGAGTTCGCATGGTGACAGTGCCCATGGTTACAGTGCTCATGGTCACACAACCCATGGTGACTGTGCTAAAGCTGGCAGTGTACATGGTTGGAGTTCCCATGGTGAAATTCCTCATGGTGGCACTGCCCATGATGATAGTGTTGATGGTGACAGTGTCCATGGTGACAGTGCCTATGGTGACAGTGTCCATTGTGATAGTGCTCTCGGTGATAGTTCCCTCAGTGACAGTTCTAATGGTGACAATTCCATGGTGACAGTGCCCATGATGACCGTGCTCATGGTGACAGTGCCCACGGTGACATTTCTCATGGTGAGAGTGCTCACGGTGACAGTGCCCTTGGTGATAGTACCCATGGTAATAGTGGTCACGTTGACATGGCCCATGGTGATATTGCTCACGGTGACGCTGCCCATGGTGATAGTGCTCACGGTGACATTCCCATGGTTACAGTGCCCATGGTGATATTGCTCACGGTGACACTGCCCATGATGACAGTGCTCATGGTGACAATGCCCATTCTGACAATGCTCATAGTGACAGTGCTCACGGTGACAGTGCCCTTGATGATAGTACTCATGGTAATAGTGCTCACGGTGACAGTTCCCATGGTGACAGTGCTCACTGTGGCAGTGCCAATGGTTACAGTGCTCATGGTGGCAGTGTCCATGGTGGCAGTTCCCAAGATGACAGTGCTCATGGTGACATTTCCCATGGTAAGAGAGCTCATGATGACAGTGTCTATGGAGACAGTGCCCATGGTGACAGTGGCCATGTTGAAAGTGCCCATGGTGACACTGCTCATGGTGTCACTGCCCATGGTGACTATGCTCATGCTGGCTGTGTACATGCTTGGAGATCCCATGGTGAAATTCCTCATGGTGGCACTGCCCATAATGATAGTGCTCATGGTGACAGTGTCCATGGTGACATTGCCTATGGTGACAGTTCCCATTGTGATAGTGCTCACGGTGATAGGGCCCACAGGGACAGTTCTAATGGTGACAGTTCCAATGGTGACAGTGCCCATGATGACAGTGCTTATGGTGACAGTGCCCACGGTGACAGTGCTCATGGTGACAGTGCTCATGGTGACAGTGCCCTTGGTGATAGTACCCATGGTAAAAGTGCTCATGGTGACATTGCCCATGGTGATATTGCTCATGCTGGCGGTGTACATGGTTGGAGTTCCGATGATGAAATTCCTCATGGTAGCACTGCCCATGATGATAGTGCTCACGGTGAAAGTGTCCATGGTGACAGTGCCTATGGTGACAGTGCCCATTGTGATAGTGCTCATGGTGATAGTGCCCAAAGTGACAGTGCTCATTGTGACAGTTCCTATGGTGACAGTGCCCATGATGATAGTGCTCATGGTAAAAGTTCCCACTGTGATAGTGCTCACGGTGAAAGTGCTCACGGTGACAGTGCCCTTGGTGATAGTGCTCATGGTAATAGTGCACATGGTGACACTGCCCATGGTGACAGTGCCCATGGTGACACTGCCCATAGTGACATTTCCCATGGTGACAGTGCTCATGTTGACAGTGCCCATGGTGACAGTGACCATGGTGAGTGTGCCCATGGTGACAGTGTCCATGGTGACAGTGCTCACCTTGACAGTGCCTTTGGTGATAGTACCCATGTTAATATTGCTCACGGTTACAGTGCCCATGGTGATAGTGCTCATGGTGATAGTGCTCATGGTGACAGTTACCTTGGTGATAGTGCTCATGGTGATAGTGCTCATGGTGATAGTTCGCATGGTGACAGTGCCCATGTTGAAAGTCTCCATGAAGGCAGTGCTCATGGTGACACTGCCCATGGTGACTGTGCTCTTGCTGGCGGTGTACATGTTTGGAGTTCTCATGGTGAAATTCCTTATGGTGGCACTGCCCATGATGATAGTGTTCATCGTGACAATGTCCATGGTGACAGTGCCTATGGTGACAGTGCCCATTGTGATAGTGCTCACGGTGATAGTGCCCTCAGTGACAGTTCTAATGGTGACAGTTCCCACGGAGACATTGCTCATGGTGACAGTGCTCACGGTGACAGTAACCTTGGTGATAGTACCCATGGTAATAGAGGTCACGGTGACAGTGCCCATGGTGATATTGCTCATGGTGACACTGCCCATGGTGATAGTGCTCACGGTGATAGTGCTCAGGGTGACAGTTCCCATGGTTACAGTGCCCATGGTGACAGTGCTCATGGTGACAGTGCCCGCGGTGACTGTGCTCATGGTGACAGTGCTCACAGACATACTGCTCATGGTGACAGTTCGCATGGCAACAGGGCCCATGTTAAAAGTGCCCATGGTGACAGTGCTCATGTTGGCACTGCCCATGGTGACTGTGCTCATGCTGGTGGTGTACATGGTTGGAGTTCCCATGGTGAAATTCCTTATGGTGGCAATGCCCATGATGATAGTGCTCATGGTGACATTGCCCACGGTGACAGTGCTCATGGTGACAGTTCGCATGTTGACATTGCCCATGGTGACAGTGCTCATGGTGACACAGCCCATGGTGACTGCGCTAAAGCTGGCGGTGTACATGGTTGGAATTCTCATGGTGAAATTCCTCATGGTGGCACTGCCCATGATGATAGCGCTCACTGTGACAGTGTCCATAGTGACAGTGCCCATGGTGACAGTGCCCATGGTGACATTTCCCATGGTGACTGTGCCCATGGTGACATTTCCCAATGTGACAGTGCTCATGGTGAGAGTTCCCATGGTGACAGTGTTGATGTTGACAGTGCCAATGGTGACAGTGCCCATGGTGACAGTGCCCATGGTGATAGTGTCCATGGTGACAGTGCTCATGTTGACAGTGCCCACGGCGACAGTGCTCATGGTGAGAGTACCCATGGTGACAGTTCTCACCTTGATAGTGCCCATGGTGACCGTTCCCATGGTGACAGTTCCCATGGTGATAGTGCTCACCGTGATAGTGCCCAGGGTGACAGTTCCCATGGATAGAGTGCCCATGGTGACAGTGCCCATGGTGACAGTTCTCATGGTGACAGTGCCCACGGTGATAGTGCTCATGGTGGCAGTTCGCATGCTGACAGTGCCCATGATGACAGTGCTCATGGTGACAGTGCCCACGGTGACAGTGCTCACAGTGAGAGTGCCCTTGCTGATAGTACCCATGGTAATAGTGCTCACATGAAAGTGCCCATAGTGATATTGCTCACGGTGACACTGCCCATGGTGATAGTGGTCACGGTGACAATGCCCACGGTGATAGTGTTCATGGTGATAGTGCTCATGTTGAGAGTGCTCATGGTGACACTGCCCATGGTGACTGTGATCATGCTGGCGGTGTACATGGTTGGAGTTCCCATGGGGAAATTTCTTATGGTGGCAATGCCCATGATGATAGTGCTCATGGTGACAGTGCTCATGGTGACAGTGTACATGGTGACAATCCCCACGGTGACAGTGATCACGGTGATAGTTCTCATGGCGATAGTGCCCATTGTAATAGTGCTCACGGTGACGTTGCCCATGTTGATATTGTTCACGGTGACACTGCCCTTGGTGATAGCGCTCATGGTGATAGTGCTCATGGTAATACTGCTCATGGTGACACTGCCCATGGTGACAGTGCCCATGGAGACACTGCCCATAGTGACATTTCCCATGGTGACAGTGCTCATGGTGAGAGTTCCCATATTGACAGTGCACATGGTGAAAGTTCCCATGGTGACAGTGTTCACAGTGACAGTGCTCACTGTGGCAGTGACATTGGTTACAGTGCTCATGGGGGCAGTGTCCATGGTGGCAGTTCCCAAGATGACAGTGCTCATGGTGACATTTCCCATGGTAACAGAGCTCATGATGACAGTGTCCATGGTGACATTGCCCATGTCGAAAGTGCCCATGGTGACATTGCTCATGGTGACACTGCCCATGGTGACTGTGCTCATGCTGGCGGTGTACATGGTTGGAGTTCCCATGGTGAAATTCCTCATGGTGGCACTGCCCATGATGATAGTGCTCATGGTGACAGTGTCCATCGTGAGAGTGCACTTGGTGACAGTGCTCATGATGACACTGCCCATGGTGACAGTGCCCATGGTGACATTTCCCATGGTGACAGTGCTCATGTTGACAGTGCACAAGGTGACAGTGCCCAAGGTGACATTTCCCATGGTTACAGTGTTAATGGTGATATTGCTCACTGTGACAGTGCCCATGGTTATAGTCCTCACGGTGATAGTGCTCATGGTGACAGTTCCCATGGTGACAGTGTTCATGGTGACAGTTCGCATGGTGACAGTCCCCATGGTGACAGTGCTCATGGTGACACAGCCCATGGTGACTGTTCTAAAGCTGCCGATGTACATGGTTGGAGTTCCCAAGCTGAAATTCCTCATGTTGGCACTGCCCATGATGATAGTGTTCATGGTGACAGTGTCCATGGAGACAGTGCCTATGGTGACAGTGCCCATTGTGATAGTGCTCACGGTGATAGTGCCCACAGTGACAGTTGTAATAGTGACAGTCCCCATGGTGACAGTGTCGATGATGACAGTGCTCATGGTGACAGTGTTCATGGTGATATTGCTCACGGTGACACTGCCCATGGTTATTGTCCTCACGGTGATAGTGCTCATGATGACAGTGCCCACAGTGACAGTGCTCATGGTGGCAGTGCTCACAGTGACAATGCCCATGGTGATAGTGCCCATGGTAATAGTGCTCATGGTGACAGTACCCATGGTGATACTGTTCACGGTGACACTTCCTATGGTGATAGTGCTCACGTTGATAGTGCTCATAGTGACAGTTCCCATGGTTACAGTGCCCATGGTGACAGTGCTACTGGTGACAGTGCCCACGGTGAAAATGCTCATGGTGACAGTGCTCATGGTGATAGTCCTCACGGTGACAGTGCTCACATTGACAGTGCCCTTGGTGATAGTGCACATGGTAATACTGCTCATGGTGAAATTGCTCATGGTGATAGTTCGCATGGTGACAGTGCCCATGTCGAAAGTGCCCATGGTGGCAGTGCTCATGGTGACACTGCCCATGGTGACAGTGCTCATGGTAAAAGTTTGCATGGTAACAGTGCCCATGGTGACAGTGCTCATGGTGACACAGCCCATGTTGACAGTGCTAAAGCTGGCAGTGTACATGGTTGGAGTTCTCATGGTGAAATTCCTCATGGTGGCACTGCCCATGATGATAGTGCTCATGGTGACAGTGCCCATGGTGACATTTCCCATGGTGACAGTGCTCATGGTGAGAGTTCCCATGGTGACAGTGCTCATCTTGAGTGTGCCCATGGTGACCGTTCCCATGGTGACAGTTCCCATGGTGATAGTGCTCATGGTGACAGTGCCCTCGGTGACAGTGCAAAAGGTGACATTTCCCATGGTGACAGTGCTCATATTGACAGTGCACACGGTAACAGTGCCCACGGTGACACTGCTCACGGTGACAGTGCTCATGGTTATAGTGCTCACGGTGATAGTGCTCATGTTGACAGTGTCCTTGGTGATAGTGTTCATGGTAATACTGCTCATGGTGATAGTGCTGGTGGTGATAGTTCGCATGGTGACAGTGCCCATGTTGAAAGTCCCCATGATGGCAGTGCTCATGGTGACACTGCTCATGGTGACTGTGCTCATGCTGGCGGTGTACATGGTTGGAGTTCCCATGGTGAAATTCCTTATGCTGGCAGTGCCCATGATGATAGTGTTCATGGTGACAGTGTCCATGGTGACAGTGCCTATGGTGACAGGGCGCATGGTGACATTTCCCATGGTGACAGTGCCCATGGTTACAGTGCTCATGTTGACACTGCCCACGGTGACAGTGCTCATGGTGACAGTGCTCACAGTGACAGTACCCTAGGTGGTAGTACCCATGGTAATAGTGCTCACTTTGACAGTGCCCATGATGATAGTGCTAATGATGACAGTGCTCATGGTGACAGTTCCCATGGTGACAGTGCTCATGTTGACAGTGCCCACAGTGACAGTGCTCATGGTGGCAGTGCTCACAGTGACAATGCCCATGGTGATAGTGCCCATGGTAATAGTGCTCATGGTGACAGTACCCATGGTGATACTGTTCACGGTGACACTTCCTATGGTGATAGTGCTCACGTTGATAGTGCTCATGGTGACAGTTCCCATGGTTACAGTGCCCATGGTGACAGTGCTACTGGTGACAGTGCCCACGGTGAAAATGCTCATGGTGACAGTGCTCATGGTGATAGTCCTCACGGTGACAGTGCTCACATTGACAGTGCCCTTGGTGATAGTGCACATGGTAATTCTGCTCATGGTGAAATTGCTCATGGTGATAGTTCGCATGGTGACAGTGCCCATGTCGAAAGTGCCCATGGTGGCAGTGCTCATGGTGACACTGCCCATGGTGACTGTGCTCATGCTGGGAGTGTACATGGTTGGAGTTCCCATGGTGAAATTCCTTATGGTGGCACTGCCCATGATGATAGTGTTCATGGTGACATTGTCCATGGTGACAGTGCGTATGGTGACAGTGCCCATTGTGATTGTGCTCACGGTGATAGTGCCCACAGTGACAGTGCTAATGGTGACAGTCCCCATGGTGACAGTTCCCATGATGACAGGGCTCATGGTGACAGTGCCCACGGTGACAGTGCTCATGGTCACAGTGCTCACGGTGACAGTGCTCACGGTGACAGTGACCTTGGTGATAGTATCCTTGTTAATAGTGCTCACGGTGACAGTGCCCATGGTGATAGTGCTCATGGTGATGGTTCCCAAGGTTACAGTGCCCATGGTGACAGTGCTCATGGTGACAGTGCCCATGGTGATTATGCTCATGGAGACCGTGCTCACGGTGATAGTGCTCATGGTGACAGTTCGCATGCTGACAGGGCCCATGTTGAAAGTGCCCATGGTGACAGTGCTCATGGTGATAATGCCCATGGTGAATGTGCTCATGCTGGCTGTGTACCTGGTTGGAATTCCGATGGTGAAATTCTTCATGGTAGCACTGCCCATGATGATAGTGCCCATGATGAAAGTGGTCATGGTGACAGTGCTCATGGTGACACTGCCCATGGTAACAGAACTCAGGATGACAGTGTCCATGGTGACAGTGCACATGGTGACAGTGGCCATGTTGAAATTGCCCATGGTAACAGTTCTCATGGTGACACTGCCCATAGTGACTGTGCTCATGCTGGTGGTGTAGAAGGTTGGAGTTCCCATGGTGAAATTCCTCATGGTGGCACTACCCATGATAATGGTGCTCATGGTGACAGTGTACATCGTGAGAGTGCCCATGGTAACAATGCTAATGGTGACACTGCCCATGGTGACAGTGCCCAAGGTGATATTTCCCATGGTGACAGTGCTCATTTTGACAGTGCACACGGTGACAGTGCCCACAGTGACAGTGCTCACGGTGATCATGTTAATGGTAATATTGCTCATGGTGACACTGCCCATGGTTATAGTGCTCACGGTGATAGTGTTCATGGTGACAGTTCCCATGATGAAAGTGCTCATGGTGACATTGCCCACGGTGACAGTGCTCATGGTGAGAGTTCGCATGGTGACAGTGCCCATGGTTACAATGCTCATGGTCACACAACCCATGGTGACTGTGCTAAAGCTGGCGGTGTACATGGTTGGAGTTCCCATGGTGAAATTCCTCATGGTGGCACTGCCCATGATGATAGTGTTCATGGTGACAGTGTCCATGGTGACAGTGCCTATGGTGACAGTGTCCATTGTGATAGTTATCATGGTGATAGTGCCCTCAGTGACAGTTCTAATGGTGACAGTTCGATGGTGACAGTGCCCATGATGACAGTGCTCATGGTGACAGTGCCCACGGTGACATTGCTCATGGTGACAGTGCTCATGGTGACAGTTCCCTTGGTGATAGTACCCATGGTCATAGTGGTCACGGTGAGAGTGCCCATGGTGATATTGCTCACGGTGACACTGCCTATGGTGATAGTGCACACGGTCATAGTGCTCATTGTGACAGTGCCCATGGTGACTATGCTCATGGTGACAGTGCTCACGGTGATAGTGCTCATGGTGACCGTGCTCATGATGATAGTGCTCATGGTGACAGTTCGCATGGTGATAGGGCCCATGTTGAAAGTGCCCATGGTGAAAGTGCTCATGGTGACACTGCCCATGTTGACTGTGCTCATGCTGGCGGTGTACATGGTTGGAGTTCCGATGGTGAAATTGCTCATGGTAGCACTGCCCATAATGATAGTGCTCATGGTGACAGTGTCCATGGTGACAGTGCCTATGGTGACAGAGCCCATTGTGATAGTGTTCACGGTGATAGTGCCCACAGTGACAGTGCTCATGGTGACAGTTCCTATGGTGACACTGCCCATGATGACAGTGCTCATGGTGACAGTGCCCACGGTGACAGTGCTCATTGTGACACTGCTCACGGTAAAAGTGCCCTTGGTGATAGTACCCATGTTAATAGTGCTCACGGTGACAGTTCACATGGTGACAGTGCCCATTTTGAATGTGCCAATGGTGGCAGGGCCCATGGTGACAGTGCTCATGGTGAGAGTTCCCATGGTGACAGTGCTCATGTTCACAGTGCCCATGGTGACAGTGTCCATGGTCAACAGTGCCCATGGTGAGAGTGCCCATGGTGACAGTGCCCATGGTGACAGTGCTCATGGTGACAGTGCTCAAGGTGGCCATATCCATGGTGGGAATTCCCATGGTGAAAGTTCTCATGGTGGCAGTGCCCATGATGACAGTGCGCATTGTGACAGTGCAGATGCTGAGAGTGCCCATGGTGACATTTCCCATGGTGACAGTGTTCATGGTAAGACTTACCATGGTGACAGTGCTCATGTTCACAGTGCCCATGGTGACAGTGTCCATGGTCAACAGTGCCCATGGTGAGAGTGCCCATGGTGACAGTGCCCATGGTGACAGTGCTCATGGTGACAGTGCTCAAGGTGGCCATATCCATGGTGGGAATTCCCATGGTGAAAGTTCTCATGGTGGCAGTGCCCATGATGACAGTGCGCATTGTGACAGTGCACATGCTGAGAGTGCCCATGGTGACATTTCCCTTGGAGACAATGCTTATGGTGAGAGTGGCCATGGTGACACTGGCCATGGTGACAGTGCTCATGGTGAGAGTTCCCATGGTGACAGTGCTCATGTTGAGAGTGCCCATGGTGACCATTCCCATGGTGACAGTTCTCATGGTGATAGTGCTCATGGTGACAGTGCTCATGGGGACAGTGCACACGGTGACAGTGCCCACGGTGACAGTGCTCACGGTGATAGTGCTCATGGTGATATTGCCCATGGTAATAGTGCTCATGTTGACAGTGCCCATGGTGATATTGCTCATGGTGACACTACACATGGTGATAGTGCTCACGGTGATAGTGCTCACGGTGACAGTGCCCTTGGTGAAAGTGCTCTTGGTGATAGTGCTCATGGTAATAGTGCACATGGTGACACTGCCCATGGTGACAGTGCCCATGGTGACACTGCCCATAGTGACATTTCCCATGGTGACAGTGCTCTTGTTGACAGTGCCCATGGTGACAGTGACCATGGTGAGTGTGCCCATGGTGACAGTGTCCATGGTGACAGTGCTCACCTTGACAGTGCCTTTGGTGATAGTACCCATGTTAATATTGCTCACGGTTACAGTGCCCATGGTGATAGTGCTCATGGTGATAGTGCTCATGGTGACAGTTACCTTGGTGATAGTGCTCATGGTGATAGTGCTCATGGTGATAGTTCGCATGGTGACAGTGCCCATGTTGAAAGTCTCCATGAAGGCAGTGCTCATGGTGACACTGCCCATGGTGACTGTGCTCTTGCTGGCGGTGTACATGTTTGGAGTTCTCATGGTGAAATTCCTTATGGTGGCACTGCCCATGATGATAGTGTTCATCGTGACAATGTCCATGGTGACAGTGCCTATGGTGACAGTGCCCATTGTGATAGTGCTCACGGTGATAATGCCCTCAGTGACAGTTCTAATGGTGACAGTTCCCACGGTGACATTGCTCATGGTGACAGTGCTCACGGTGACAGTAACCTTGGTGATAGTACCCATGGTAATAGAGGTCACGGTGACAGTGCCCATGGTGATATTGCTCACGGTGACACTGCCCATGGTGATAGTGCTCACGGTGATAGTGCTCAGGGTGACAGTTCCCATGGTTACAGTGCCCATGGTGACAGTGCTCATGGTGACAGTGCCCGCGGTGACTGTGCTCATGGTGACAGTGCTCACAGACATACTGCTCATGGTGACAGTTCGCATGGCAACAGGGCCCATGTTAAAAGTGCCCATGGTGACAGTGCTCATGTTGGCACTGCCCATGGTGACTGTGCTCATGCTGGTGGTGTACATGGTTGGAGTTCCCATGGTGAAATTCCTTATGGTGGCAATGCCCATGATGATAGTGCTCATGGTGACATTGCCCACGGTGACAGTGCTCATGGTGACAGTTCGCATGTTGACATTGCCCATGGTGACAGTGCTCATGGTGACACAGCCCATGGTGACTGCGCTAAAGCTGGCGGTGTACATAGTTGGAATTCTCATGGTGAAATTCCTCATGGTGGCACTGCCCATGATGATAGCGCTCACTGTGACAGTGTCCATAGTGACAGTGCCCATGGTGACAGTGCCCATGGTGACATTTCCCATGGTGACTGTGCCCATGGTGACATTTCCCAATGTGACAGTGCTCATGGTGAGAGTTCCCATGGTGACAGTGTTGATGTTGACAGTGCCAATGGTGACAGTGCCCATGGTGACAGTGCCCATGGTGATAGTGTCCATGGTGACAGTGCTCATGTTGACAGTGCCCACGGCGACAGTGCTCATGGTGAGAGTACCCATGGTGACAGTTCTCACCTTGATAGTGCCCATGGTGACCGTTCCCATGGTGA
Source organism: Balaenoptera borealis (assembly GCF_965194805.1). Taxonomy (NCBI): domain Eukaryota; kingdom Metazoa; phylum Chordata; class Mammalia; order Artiodactyla; family Balaenopteridae; genus Balaenoptera; species Balaenoptera borealis. The sequence continues at coordinate 79,616 of NW_028123436.1, forward strand.
CAGTTCCCATGGTGATAGTGCTCACCGTGATAGTGCCCAGGGTGACAGTTCCCATGGATACAGTGCCCATGGTGACAGTTCTCATGGTGACAGTGCCCACGGTGATAGTGCTCATGGTGGCAGTTCGCATGCTGACAGTGCCCATGATGACAGTGCTCATGGTGACAGTGCCCGCGGTGACTGTGCTCATGGTGACAGTGCTCACAGACATACTGCTCATGGTGACAGTTCGCATGGCAACAGGGCCCATGTTAAAAGTGCCCATGGTGACAGTGCTCATGTTGGCACTGCCCATGGTGACTGTGCTCATGCTGGTGGTGTACATGGTTGGAGTTCCCATGGTGAAATTCCTTATGGTGGCAATGCCCATGATGATAGTGCTCATGGTGACATTGCCCACGGTGACAGTGCTCATGGTGACAGTTCGCATGTTGACATTGCCCATGGTGACAGTGCTCATGGTGACACAGCCCATGGTGACTGCGCTAAAGCTGGCGGTGTACATGGTTGGAATTCTCATGGTGAAATTCCTCATGGTGGCACTGCCCATGATGATAGCGCTCACTGTGACAGTGTCCATAGTGACAGTGCCCATGGTGACAGTGCCCATGGTGACATTTCCCATGGTGACTGTGCCCATGGTGACATTTCCCAATGTGACAGTGCTCATGGTGAGAGTTCCCATGGTGACAGTGTTGATGTTGACAGTGCCAATGGTGACAGTGCCCATGGTGACAGTGCCCATGGTGATAGTGTCCATGGTGACAGTGCTCATGTTGACAGTGCCCACGGCGACAGTGCTCATGGTGAGAGTACCCATGGTGACAGTTCTCACCTTGATAGTGCCCATGGTGACCGTTCCCATGGTGACAGTTCCCATGGTGATAGTGCTCACCGTGATAGTGCCCAGGGTGACAGTTCCCATGGATAGAGTGCCCATGGTGACAGTGCCCATGGTGACAGTTCTCATGGTGACAGTGCCCACGGTGATAGTGCTCATGGTGGCAGTTCGCATGCTGACAGTGCCCATGATGACAGTGCTCATGGTGACAGTGCCCACGGTGACAGTGCTCACAGTGAGAGTGCCCTTGCTGATAGTACCCATGGTAATAGTGCTCACATGAAAGTGCCCATAGTGATATTGCTCACGGTGACACTGCCCATGGTGATAGTGGTCACGGTGACAATGCCCACGGTGATAGTGTTCATGGTGATAGTGCTCATGTTGAGAGTGCTCATGGTGACACTGCCCATGGTGACTGTGATCATGCTGGCGGTGTACATGGTTGGAGTTCCCATGGGGAAATTTCTTATGGTGGCAATGCCCATGATGATAGTGCTCATGGTGACAGTGCTCATGGTGACAGTGTACATGGTGACAATCCCCACGGTGACAGTGATCACGGTGATAGTTCTCATGGCGATAGTGCCCATTGTAATAGTGCTCACGGTGACGTTGCCCATGTTGATATTGTTCACGGTGACACTGCCCTTGGTGATAGCGCTCATGGTGATAGTGCTCATGGTAATACTGCTCATGGTGACACTGCCCATGGTGACAGTGCCCATGGAGACACTGCCCATAGTGACATTTCCCATGGTGACAGTGCTCATGGTGAGAGTTCCCATATTGACAGTGCACATGGTGAAAGTTCCCATGGTGACAGTGTTCACAGTGACAGTGCTCACTGTGGCAGTGACATTGGTTACAGTGCTCATGGGGGCAGTGTCCATGGTGGCAGTTCCCAAGATGACAGTGCTCATGGTGACATTTCCCATGGTAACAGAGCTCATGATGACAGTGTCCATGGTGACATTGCCCATGTCGAAAGTGCCCATGGTGACATTGCTCATGGTGACACTGCCCATGGTGACTGTGCTCATGCTGGCGGTGTACATGGTTGGAGTTCCCATGGTGAAATTCCTCATGGTGGCACTGCCCATGATGATAGTGCTCATGGTGACAGTGTCCATCGTGAGAGTGCACTTGGTGACAGTGCTCATGATGACACTGCCCATGGTGACAGTGCCCATGGTGACATTTCCCATGGTGACAGTGCTCATGTTGACAGTGCACAAGGTGACAGTGCCCAAGGTGACATTTCCCATGGTTACAGTGTTAATGGTGATATTGCTCACTGTGACAGTGCCCATGGTTATAGTCCTCACGGTGATAGTGCTCATGGTGACAGTTCCCATGGTGACAGTGTTCATGGTGACAGTTCGCATGGTGACAGTCCCCATGGTGACAGTGCTCATGGTGACACAGCCCATGGTGACTGTTCTAAAGCTGCCGATGTACATGGTTGGAGTTCCCAATCTGAAATTCCTCATGTTGGCACTGCCCATGATGATAGTGTTCATGGTGACAGTGTCCATGGAGACAGTGCCTATGGTGACAGTGCCCATTGTGATAGTGCTCACGGTGATAGTGCCCACAGTGACAGTTGTAATAGTGACAGTCCCCATGGTGACAGTGTCGATGATGACAGTGCTCATGGTGACAGTGTTCATGGTGATATTGCTCACGGTGACACTGCCCATGGTTATTGTCCTCACGGTGATAGTGCTCATGATGACAGTGCCCACAGTGACAGTGCTCATGGTGGCAGTGCTCACAGTGACAATGCCCATGGTGATAGTGCCCATGGTAATAGTGCTCATGGTGACAGTACCCATGGTGATACTGTTCACGGTGACACTTCCTATGGTGATAGTGCTCACGTTGATAGTGCTCATAGTGACAGTTCCCATGGTTACAGTGCCCATGGTGACAGTGCTACTGGTGACAGTGCCCACGGTGAAAATGCTCATGGTGACAGTGCTCATGGTGATAGTCCTCACGGTGACAGTGCTCACATTGACAGTGCCCTTGGTGATAGTGCACATGGTAATACTGCTCATGGTGAAATTGCTCATGGTGATAGTTCGCATGGTGACAGTGCCCATGTCGAAAGTGCCCATGGTGGCAGTGCTCATGGTGACACTGCCCATGGTGACAGTGCTCATGGTAAAAGTTTGCATGGTAACAGTGCCCATGGTGACAGTGCTCATGGTGACACAGCCCATGTTGACAGTGCTAAAGCTGGCAGTGTACATGGTTGGAGTTCTCATGGTGAAATTCCTCATGGTGGCACTGCCCATGATGATAGTGCTCATGGTGACAGTGCCCATGGTGACATTTCCCATGGTGACAGTGCTCATGGTGAGAGTTCCCATGGTGACAGTGCTCATCTTGAGTGTGCCCATGGTGACCGTTCCCATGGTGACAGTTCCCATGGTGATAGTGCTCATGGTGACAGTGCCCTCGGTGACAGTGCAAAAGGTGACATTTCCCATGGTGACAGTGCTCATATTGACAGTGCACACGGTAACAGTGCCCACGGTGACACTGCTCACGGTGACAGTGCTCATGGTTATAGTGCTCACGGTGATAGTGCTCATGTTGACAGTGTCCTTGGTGATAGTGTTCATGGTAATACTGCTCATGGTGATAGTGCTGGTGGTGATAGTTCGCATGGTGACAGTGCCCATGTTGAAAGTCCCCATGATGGCAGTGCTCATGGTGACACTGCTCATGGTGACTGTGCTCATGCTGGCGGTGTACATGGTTGGAGTTCCCATGGTGAAATTCCTTATGCTGGCAGTGCCCATGATGATAGTGTTCATGGTGACAGTGTCCATGGTGACAGTGCCTATGGTGACAGGGCGCATGGTGACATTTCCCATGGTGACAGTGCCCATGGTTACAGTGCTCATGTTGACACTGCCCACGGTGACAGTGCTCATGGTGACAGTGCTCACAGTGACAGTACCCTAGGTGGTAGTACCCATGGTAATAGTGCTCACTTTGACAGTGCCCATGATGATAGTGCTAATGATGACAGTGCTCATGGTGACAGTTCCCATGGTGACAGTGCTCATGTTGACAGTGCCCACAGTGACAGTGCTCATGGTGGCAGTGCTCACAGTGACAATGCCCATGGTGATAGTGCCCATGGTAATAGTGCTCATGGTGACAGTACCCATGGTGATACTGTTCACGGTGACACTTCCTATGGTGATAGTGCTCACGTTGATAGTGCTCATGGTGACAGTTCCCATGGTTACAGTGCCCATGGTGACAGTGCTACTGGTGACAGTGCCCACGGTGAAAATGCTCATGGTGACAGTGCTCATGGTGATAGTCCTCACGGTGACAGTGCTCACATTGACAGTGCCCTTGGTGATAGTGCACATGGTAATTCTGCTCATGGTGAAATTGCTCATGGTGATAGTTCGCATGGTGACAGTGCCCATGTCGAAAGTGCCCATGGTGGCAGTGCTCATGGTGACACTGCCCATGGTGACTGTGCTCATGCTGGGAGTGTACATGGTTGGAGTTCCCATGGTGAAATTCCTTATGGTGGCACTGCCCATGATGATAGTGTTCATGGTGACATTGTCCATGGTGACAGTGCGTATGGTGACAGTGCCCATTGTGATTGTGCTCACGGTGATAGTGCCCACAGTGACAGTGCTAATGGTGACAGTCCCCATGGTGACAGTTCCCATGATGACAGGGCTCATGGTGACAGTGCCCACGGTGACAGTGCTCATGGTCACAGTGCTCACGGTGACAGTGCTCACGGTGACAGTGACCTTGGTGATAGTATCCTTGTTAATAGTGCTCACGGTGACAGTGCCCATGGTGATAGTGCTCATGGTGACGGTTCCCAAGGTTACAGTGCCCATGGTGACAGTGCTCATGGTGACAGTGCCCATGGTGATTATGCTCATGGAGACCGTGCTCACGGTGATAGTGCTCATGGTGACAGTTCGCATGCTGACAGGGCCCATGTTGAAAGTGCCCATGGTGACAGTGCTCATGGTGATAATGCCCATGGTGAATGTGCTCATGCTGGCTGTGTACCTGGTTGGAATTCCGATGGTGAAATTCTTCATGGTAGCACTGCCCATGATGATAGTGCCCATGATGAAAGTGGTCATGGTGACAGTGCTCATGGTGACACTGCCCATGGTAACAGAACTCAGGATGACAGTGTCCATGGTGACAGTGCACATGGTGACAGTGGCCATGTTGAAATTGCCCATGGTAACAGTTCTCATGGTGACACTGCCCATAGTGACTGTGCTCATGCTGGTGGTGTAGAAGGTTGGAGTTCCCATGGTGAAATTCCTCATGGTGGCACTACCCATGATAATGGTGCTCATGGTGACAGTGTACATCGTGAGAGTGCCCATGGTAACAATGCTAATGGTGACACTGCCCATGGTGACAGTGCCCAAGGTGATATTTCCCATGGTGACAGTGCTCATTTTGACAGTGCACACGGTGACAGTGCCCACAGTGACAGTGCTCACGGTGATCATGTTAATGGTAATATTGCTCATGGTGACACTGCCCATGGTTATAGTGCTCACGGTGATAGTGTTCATGGTGACAGTTCCCATGATGAAAGTGCTCATGGTGACATTGCCCACGGTGACAGTGCTCATGGTGAGAGTTCGCATGGTGACAGTGCCCATGGTTACAATGCTCATGGTCACACAACCCATGGTGACTGTGCTAAAGCTGGCGGTGTACATGGTTGGAGTTCCCATGGTGAAATTCCTCATGGTGGCACTGCCCATGATGATAGTGTTCATGGTGACAGTGTCCATGGTGACAGTGCCTATGGTGACAGTGTCCATTGTGATAGTTATCATGGTGATAGTGCCCTCAGTGACAGTTCTAATGGTGACAGTTCGATGGTGACAGTGCCCATGATGACAGTGCTCATGGTGACAGTGCCCACGGTGACATTGCTCATGGTGACAGTGCTCATGGTGACAGTTCCCTTGGTGATAGTACCCATGGTCATAGTGGTCACGGTGAGAGTGCCCATGGTGATATTGCTCACGGTGACACTGCCTATGGTGATAGTGCACACGGTCATAGTGCTCATTGTGACAGTGCCCATGGTGACTATGCTCATGGTGACAGTGCTCACGGTGATAGTGCTCATGGTGACCGTGCTCATGATGATAGTGCTCATGGTGACAGTTCGCATGGTGATAGGGCCCATGTTGAAAGTGCCCATGGTGAAAGTGCTCATGGTGACACTGCCCATGTTGACTGTGCTCATGCTGGCGGTGTACATGGTTGGAGTTCCGATGGTGAAATTGCTCATGGTAGCACTGCCCATAATGATAGTGCTCATGGTGACAGTGTCCATGGTGACAGTGCCTATGGTGACAGAGCCCATTGTGATAGTGTTCACGGTGATAGTGCCCACAGTGACAGTGCTCATGGTGACAGTTCCTATGGTGACACTGCCCATGATGACAGTGCTCATGGTGACAGTGCCCACGGTGACAGTGCTCATTGTGACACTGCTCACGGTAAAAGTGCCCTTGGTGATAGTACCCATGTTAATAGTGCTCACGGTGACAGTTCACATGGTGACAGTGCCCATTTTGAATGTGCCAATGGTGGCAGGGCCCATGGTGACAGTGCTCATGGTGAGAGTTCCCATGGTGACAGTGCTCATGTTCACAGTGCCCATGGTGACAGTGTCCATGGTCAACAGTGCCCATGGTGAGAGTGCCCATGGTGACAGTGCCCATGGTGACAGTGCTCATGGTGACAGTGCTCAAGGTGGCCATATCCATGGTGGGAATTCCCATGGTGAAAGTTCTCATGGTGGCAGTGCCCATGATGACAGTGCGCATTGTGACAGTGCAGATGCTGAGAGTGCCCATGGTGACATTTCCCATGGTGACAGTGTTCATGGTAAGACTTACCATGGTGACAGTGCTCATGTTCACAGTGCCCATGGTGACAGTGTCCATGGTCAACAGTGCCCATGGTGAGAGTGCCCATGGTGACAGTGCCCATGGTGACAGTGCTCATGGTGACAGTGCTCAAGGTGGCCATATCCATGGTGGGAATTCCCATGGTGAAAGTTCTCATGGTGGCAGTGCCCATGATGACAGTGCGCATTGTGACAGTGCACATGCTGAGAGTGCCCATGGTGACATTTCCCTTGGAGACAATGCTTATGGTGAGAGTGGCCATGGTGACACTGGCCATGGTGACAGTGCTCATGGTGAGAGTTCCCATGGTGACAGTGCTCATGTTGAGAGTGCCCATGGTGACCATTCCCATGGTGACAGTTCTCATGGTGATAGTGCTCATGGTGACAGTGCTCATGGGGACAGTGCACACGGTGACAGTGCCCACGGTGACAGTGCTCACGGTGATAGTGCTCATGGTGATATTGCCCATGGTAATAGTGCTCATGTTGACAGTGCCCATGGTGATATTGCTCATGGTGACACTACACATGGTGATAGTGCTCACGGTGATAGTGCTCACGGTGACAGTGCCCTTGGTGAAAGTGCTCTTGGTGATAGTGCTCATGGTAATAGTGCACATGGTGACACTGCCCATGGTGACAGTGCCCATGGTGACACTGCCCATAGTGACATTTCCCATGGTGACAGTGCTCTTGTTGACAGTGCCCATGGTGACAGTGACCATGGTGAGTGTGCCCATGGTGACAGTGTCCATGGTGACAGTGCTCACCTTGACAGTGCCTTTGGTGATAGTACCCATGTTAATATTGCTCACGGTTACAGTGCCCATGGTGATAGTGCTCATGGTGATAGTGCTCATGGTGACAGTTACCTTGGTGATAGTGCTCATGGTGATAGTGCTCATGGTGATAGTTCGCATGGTGACAGTGCCCATGTTGAAAGTCTCCATGAAGGCAGTGCTCATGGTGACACTGCCCATGGTGACTGTGCTCTTGCTGGCGGTGTACATGTTTGGAGTTCTCATGGTGAAATTCCTTATGGTGGCACTGCCCATGATGATAGTGTTCATCGTGACAATGTCCATGGTGACAGTGCCTATGGTGACAGTGCCCATTGTGATAGTGCTCACGGTGATAATGCCCTCAGTGACAGTTCTAATGGTGACAGTTCCCACGGTGACATTGCTCATGGTGACAGTGCTCACGGTGACAGTAACCTTGGTGATAGTACCCATGGTAATAGAGGTCACGGTGACAGTGCCCATGGTGATATTGCTCACGGTGACACTGCCCATGGTGATAGTGCTCACGGTGATAGTGCTCAGGGTGACAGTTCCCATGGTTACAGTGCCCATGGTGACAGTGCTCATGGTGACAGTGCCCGCGGTGACTGTGCTCATGGTGACAGTGCTCACAGACATACTGCTCATGGTGACAGTTCGCATGGCAACAGGGCCCATGTTAAAAGTGCCCATGGTGACAGTGCTCATGTTGGCACTGCCCATGGTGACTGTGCTCATGCTGGTGGTGTACATGGTTGGAGTTCCCATGGTGAAATTCCTTATGGTGGCAATGCCCATGATGATAGTGCTCATGGTGACATTGCCCACGGTGACAGTGCTCATGGTGACAGTTCGCATGTTGACATTGCCCATGGTGACAGTGCTCATGGTGACACAGCCCATGGTGACTGCGCTAAAGCTGGCGGTGTACATAGTTGGAATTCTCATGGTGAAATTCCTCATGGTGGCACTGCCCATGATGATAGCGCTCACTGTGACAGTGTCCATAGTGACAGTGCCCATGGTGACAGTGCCCATGGTGACATTTCCCATGGTGACTGTGCCCATGGTGACATTTCCCAATGTGACAGTGCTCATGGTGAGAGTTCCCATGGTGACAGTGTTGATGTTGACAGTGCCAATGGTGACAGTGCCCATGGTGACAGTGCCCATGGTGATAGTGTCCATGGTGACAGTGCTCATGTTGACAGTGCCCACGGCGACAGTGCTCATGGTGAGAGTACCCATGGTGACAGTTCTCACCTTGATAGTGCCCATGGTGACCGTTCCCATGGTGACAGTTCCCATGGTGATAGTGCTCACCGTGATAGTGCCCAGGGTGACAGTTCCCATGGATACAGTGCCCATGGTGACAGTTCTCATGGTGACAGTGCCCACGGTGATAGTGCTCATGGTGGCAGTTCGCATGCTGACAGTGCCCATGATGACAGTGCTCATGGTGACAGTGCCCACGGTGACAGTGCTCACAGTGAGAGTGCCCTTGCTGATAGTACCCATGGTAATAGTGCTCACATGAAAGTGCCCATAGTGATATTGCTCACGGTGACACTGCCCATGGTGATAGTGGTCACGGTGACAATGCCCACGGTGATAGTGTTCATGGTGATAGTGCTCATGTTGAGAGTGCTCATGGTGACACTGCCCATGGTGACTGTGATCATGCTGGCGGTGTACATGGTTGGAGTTCCCATGGGGAAATTTCTTATGGTGGCAATGCCCATGATGATAGTGCTCATGGTGACAGTGCTCATGGTGACAGTGTACATGGTGACAATCCCCACGGTGACAGTGATCACGGTGATAGTTCTCATGGCGATAGTGCCCATTGTAATAGTGCTCACGGTGACGTTGCCCATGTTGATATTGTTCACGGTGACACTGCCCTTGGTGATAGCGCTCATGGTGATAGTGCTCATGGTAATACTGCTCATGGTGACACTGCCCATGGTGACAGTGCCCATGGAGACACTGCCCATAGTGACATTTCCCATGGTGACAGTGCTCATGGTGAGAGTTCCCATATTGACAGTGCACATGGTGAAAGTTCCCATGGTGACAGTGTTCACAGTGACAGTGCTCACTGTGGCAGTGACATTGGTTACAGTGCTCATGGGGGCAGTGTCCATGGTGGCAGTTCCCAAGATGACAGTGCTCATGGTGACATTTCCCATGGTAACAGAGCTCATGATGACAGTGTCCATGGTGACATTGCCCATGTCGAAAGTGCCCATGGTGACATTGCTCATGGTGACACTGCCCATGGTGACTGTGCTCATGCTGGCGGTGTACATGGTTGGAGTTCCCATGGTGAAATTCCTCATGGTGGCACTGCCCATGATGATAGTGCTCATGGTGACAGTGTCCATCGTGAGAGTGCACTTGGTGACAGTGCTCATGATGACACTGCCCATGGTGACAGTGCCCATGGTGACATTTCCCATGGTGACAGTGCTCATGTTGACAGTGCACAAGGTGACAGTGCCCAAGGTGACATTTCCCATGGTTACAGTGTTAATGGTGATATTGCTCACTGTGACAGTGCCCATGGTTATAGTCCTCACGGTGATAGTGCTCATGGTGACAGTTCCCATGGTGACAGTGTTCATGGTGACAGTTCGCATGGTGACAGTCCCCATGGTGACAGTGCTCATGGTGACACAGCCCATGGTGACTGTTCTAAAGCTGCCGATGTACATGGTTGGAGTTCCCAATCTGAAATTCCTCATGTTGGCACTGCCCATGATGATAGTGTTCATGGTGACAGTGTCCATGGAGACAGTGCCTATGGTGACAGTGCCCATTGTGATAGTGCTCACGGTGATAGTGCCCACAGTGACAGTTGTAATAGTGACAGTCCCCATGGTGACAGTGTCGATGATGACAGTGCTCATGGTGACAGTGTTCATGGTGATATTGCTCACGGTGACACTGCCCATGGTTATTGTCCTCACGGTGATAGTGCTCATGATGACAGTGCCCACAGTGACAGTGCTCATGGTGGCAGTGCTCACAGTGACAATGCCCATGGTGATAGTGCCCATGGTAATAGTGCTCATGGTGACAGTACCCATGGTGATACTGTTCACGGTGACACTTCCTATGGTGATAGTGCTCACGTTGATAGTGCTCATGGTGACAGTTCCCATGGTTACAGTGCCCATGGTGACAGTGCTACTGGTGACAGTGCCCACGGTGAAAATGCTCATGGTGACAGTGCTCATGGTGATAGTCCTCACGGTGACAGTGCTCACATTGACAGTGCCCTTGGTGATAGTGCACATGGTAATACTGTTCATGGTGAAATTGCTCATGGTGATAGTTCGCATGGTGACAGTGCCCATGTCGAAAGTGCCCATGGTGGCAGTGCTCATGGTGACACTGCCCATGGTGACTGTGCTCATGCTGGGAGTGTACATGGTTGGAGTTCCCATGGTGAAATTCCTTATGGTGGCACTGCCCATGATGATAGTGTTCATGGTGACATTGTCCATGGTGACAGTGCGTATGGTGACAGTGCCCATTGTGATTGTGCTCACGGTGATAGTGCCCACAGTGACAGTGCTAATGGTGACAGTCCCCATGGTGACAGTTCCCATGATGACAGTGCTCATGGTGACAGTGCCCACGGTGACAGTGCTCATGGTCACAGTGCTCACGGTGACAGTGCTCACGGTGACAGTGACCTTGGTGATAGTATCCTTGTTAATAGTGCTCACGGTGACAGTGCCCATGGTGATATTGCTCACGGTGACACTGCCCATGGTGATAGTGCTCATGGTGACGGTTCCCAAGGTTACAGTGCCCATGGTGACAGTGCTCATGGTGACAGTGCCCATGGTGATTATGCTCATGGAGACCGTGCTCACGGTGATAGTGCTCATGGTGACAGTTCGCATGCTGACAGGGCCCATGTTGAAAGTGCCCATGGTGACAGTGCTCATGGTGATAATGCCCATGGTGAATGTGCTCATGCTGGCTGTGTACCTGGTTGGAATTCCGATGGTGAAATTCTTCATGGTAGCACTGCCCATGATGATAGTGCCCATGATGAAAGTGGTCATGGTGACAGTGCTCATGGTGACACTGCCCATGGTAATAGAACTCAGGATGACAGTGTCCATGGTGACAGTGCACATGGTGACAGTGGCCATGTTGAAATTGCCCATGGTAACAGTTCTCATGGTGACACTGCCCATAGTGACTGTGCTCATGCTGGCGGTGTAGAAGGTTGGAGTTCCCATGGTGAAATTCCTCATGGTGGCACTACCCATGATAATGGTGCTCATGGTGACAGTGTACATCGTGAGAGTGCCCATGGTAACAATGCTAATGGTGACACTGCCCAAGGTGACAGTGCCCAAGGTGATATTTCCCATGGTGACAGTGCTCATTTTGACAGTGCACACGGTGACAGTGCCCACAGTGACAGTGCTCACGGTGATCATGTTAATGGTAATATTGCTCATGGTGACACTGCCCATGGTTATAGTGCTCACGGTGATAGTGTTCATGGTGACAGTTCCCATGGTGAAAGTGCTCATGGTGACATTGCCCACGGTGACAGTGCTCATGGTGAGAGTTCGCATGGTGACAGTGCCCATGGTTACAATGCTCATGGTCACACAACCCATGGTGACTGCGCTAAAGCTGGCGGTGTACATGGTTGGAGTTCCCATGGTGAAATTCCTCATGGTGGCACTGCCCATGATGATAGTGTTCATGGTGACAGTGTCCATGGTGACAGTGCCTATGGTGACAGTGTCCATTGTGATAGTTATCATGGTGATAGTGCCCTCAGTGACAGTTCTAATGGTGACAGTTCGATGGTGACAGTGCCCATGATGACAGTGCTCATGGTGACAGTTCCCATGGTGACAGTGCCCACGGTGACAGTGCTCATGGTGACAGTTCCCTTGGTGATAGTACCCATGGTCATAGTGGTCACGGTGAGAGTGCCCATGGTGATATTGCTCACGGTGACACTGCCTATGGTGATAGTGCACACGGTCATAGTGCTCATTGTGACAGTGCCCATGGTGACTATGCTCATGGTGACAGTGCTCACGGTGATAGTGCTCATGGTGACAGTGCTCATGATGATAGTGCTCATGGTGACAGTTCGCATGGTGATAGGGCCCATGTTGAAAGTGCCCATGGTGAAAGTGCTCATGGTGACACTGCCCATGTTGACTGTGCTCATGCTGGCGGTGTACATGGTTGGAGTTCCGATGGTGAAATTGCTCATGGTAGCACTGCCCATAATGATAGTGCTCATGGTGACAGTGTCCATGGTGACAGTGCCTATGGTGACAGAGCCCATTGTGATAGTGTTCACGGTGATAGTGCCCACAGTGACAGTGCTCATGGTGACAGTTCCTATGGTGACACTGCCCATGATGACAGTGCTCATGGTGACAGTGCCCACGGTGACAGTGCTCATTGTGACACTGCTCACGGTAAAAGTGCCCTTGGTGATAGTACCCATGTTAATAGTGCTCACGGTGACAGTTCACATGGTGACAGTGCCCATTTTGAATGTGCCCATGGTGGCAGTGCCCATGGTGACAGTGCTCATGGTGAGAGTTCCCATGGTGACAGTGCTCATGTTCACAGTGCCCATGGTGACAGTGTCCATGGTCAACAGTGCCCATGGTGAGAGTGCCCATGGTGACAGTGCCCATGGTGACAGTGCTCATGGTGACAGTGTCCACGGTGAGAGTGCTCATGGTGACACTGCTCACGGTAACAGTGCCCTTGGTGAGAGTACCCATGTTAATAGTGCTCACGGTGATAGAGCCCACGGTGACATTTCCCATGGTGACAGTGCTCACTTTGACAGTGTACACGATGACAGTGCCCACGGTGACAGTGTTTATGGTGATATTACTAACGGGGACACGGCCCATGTTCATAGTGCTCACGGTGATAGTGCTCATGGTGACAGTTACCATGGTGACAGTGCCCACAGTGACAGTGCTCATGGTGACATTACCCACAGTGACAGTACTCATGGTGACAGTACGCATGGTGACAGTGCCCATGGTGACAGTGCTCATGGTGACACAGCCCATGGTGACTGTGCTAAAGCTGGCGGTGCATATGGTTGGAGTTCCCATGGTGAAATTCCTCATGGTGGCACTGCCCATGATGATAGTGCTCATGGTGACAGTGCCCATGGTGACATTTCCCATGGTGACAGTGCTCATGGTGAGAGTTCCCAGGCCGACCGTGCCCATGATGACAGTGCTCATGTTTACTGTGCCCACGGTGAAAGTGCTCATGGTAACAGTGATCACGGTGACAGTGCCCTTGGTGATAGTACCCATGTTAACAGTGCTCAATGTGACAGTGCCCATGGTGATATTTCTCACGGTGACACTGCCCATGGTGATAGTGCTCACGGTGATTGTGCTCATGGTGACAGTTCCCATGGTTACAGTGCCCACTGTGACAGTGCCCATGGTGACAGTGCCCACGGTGACAGTGCTCATGGTGACAGTGCTCATGGTGATAGTGCTCACGGTGATAGTGCTCACGGTGACAGTGCCCTTGGTGATAGTGCTCATGGTGATAGTTCTCATGGTGGCAGTTTGCATGGTGACACTGCCCCTGTTGAAAGTGCCCATGGTGACAGTGCTCATGTTGACACTGCCCATGGTGACAGTGCTCATGTTGGAGGTGTACATGGTTGGAGTTCCCATGGTACAACTGTTATGGTGCACTGCCCATGATGATAGTGCTCATGGTGACAGTGTCCATGGTGACAGTGCACATGGTGACAGTGCCTATGGTGAGAGTGCCCATGGTGACAGCGCCCATGGTGACCGTTTCCATGGTGACAGTGCTCATGTTGACAGTGCCCATGGTGACCGTTCCCATGGTGACAGTTCCCATGGTGATAGTGCTCACCGTGATAGTGCCCATTGTGACAGTTCCCATGGATCCAGTGCCCATGGTGACAGTGCTCATTGTGACAGTGCCCTCGGTGATAGAGCTCATGGTGGCATTTCGCATGGTGACAGTGCCCATGACGACAGTGCTCATGGTTACAATGCCCACGGAGACAGTGCTCATGGTTACAGTGCTCACGGTGACAGTGCTCATGGTGACATTGCCCATGGTGACAGTGCTCATGGTGACAGTTCGCATGGTGACAGTGCCCACGGTGATAGTGCTCACGGTGATAATGCTCGCAGTGACAGTGCTCTTGATGATAGTGCTCATGGTTAAAGTTCTCATGGTGAGAGTGCTCATGGTAACACTGACCATCGTGTCTGTGCTCATGCTGGCGGTGTACATGGCTGGAGTCCCCATGGTGAAATTTCTTATGCTGGCAGTGCCCATGATGATAGTGCTCATGGTGACAGTGTCCATCGTGAGAGTGCCCATGGTGACAGTGCTCATGGTGACCCTGCCCATGGTGAGAGTTCCCATGGTGATATTTCCCATGTTGACAGTGCTCATGTTGACAGTGCACACGGTGACAGTGTTCATGGTGATATTGCTCAAGGTGACGGTGCCCATGGTTATAGTGCTCACGTTGATAGTGCTCATGGTGACAGTTCCCATGGTGACAGTGCTCATGGTGACATTTCCCATGGTAACAGAGCTCATGATGACAGTGTCCATGGTGACAGTGCCCATGTTGAAAGTGCCCATGGTGACATTGCTCATGGTGACACTGCCATGGTGACTGTGCTCATGCTGGCGGTGTACATGATTGGAGTTCCCATGGTGAAATTCCTCATGGTGGCACTGCCCATGATGACACTGCCCATGGTGACAGTGCCCATGGTGACATTTCCCATGGTGACAGTGCTCATGTTGACAGTGCACATGGTGACAGTGCGCACGGTGACATTTCCCATGGTTACAGTGTTCATGGTGATATTGCTCACGGTGACAGTGCCCATGGTTATAGTCCTCACGGTGATAGTGCTCATGGTGACAGTTCCCATGGTGACAGTGCCCACGGTGACAGTGCTCATGGTGACATTGCCCACGGTGACAGTACTCATGGTAACAGTTCCCATGGTGACAGTGCTCATGTTGATAGTGCCCACGGTGACAGTGCTCATGGTGACAGTGCTCACAATGACAGTGCCCTTGGTGATAGTGCCCATGGTAATAGGGCTCACGGTGACACTGCCCATGGTGATATTGTTCACGGTGACACTGCCCATGGTGATAGAGCTCACGGTGATAGTGCTCACATTGACAGTGCCCTTGGGGATAGTGCTCATGGTAATACTGCTCATGGTGATAGTGCTCATGGCGATAGTTCGCATGGTGACAGTGCCCATGTGGAAAGTGCCCATGGTGGCAGTGCTCATGGTGACACGCCCATGGTGGCTGTGCTCATGCTGGCGGTGTCCATGGTTGGAGTTCCCATGGTGAAATTCCTTATGGTAGCACTGCCCATGATGATAGTGCTCATGGTGACAGTATCCATGGTGACAGTGTCTATGGTGACAGTGTCCATGGTGATAGTGCCCACAGTGACTGTGCTCATTGTGACAGTTTCTATGGTGAGAGTAACCATGATGACAGTGCTCATGGTGACAATGCCCACAGTGACATTGCTCACGGTGATAGTGCTCACGTTGACATTGCCCTTGGTGATAGTACGCATGGTAATATTGCTCACGGTGACAGTGCCCATGGTGATAGTGCTCATGGTGATAGTGCTCATGGTAATAGTGATCATGGTGAAACTGCCTATGGTGACAGTGCCCACGGTGACACTGCCCATAGTGATATTTGCCATGGTGACAATGCTCATGGTGAGAGTTCCCATGGTGACAGTGCTCACGGTGACAGTGCTCATGGTGACACAGCCCATGGTGACTGTGCTAAAGCTGGCGGTGTATATGGTTGGAGTTCCCATGATGAAATTCCTCATGGTGGCACTCCCCATGATGATAGTGCTCATGGTGACAGTGCCCATGGTGAAATTATCCATGGTGACAGTGCTCATGGTGAGAGTTCCTATGGTGACTGTGCTCATGTTGACAGTGCCCATGGTGACAGTGCCCACGGTGACACTGCGCAAGGTGATAGTGCTCAACGTGATAGTGCCCATGGTAATAGTGCTGATGGTGACACTGCCCATGTTGATATTGCTCACGGTGACACTGCCCATGGTGATAGTGCTCACGGTGATAGTGCTCACGGTGACCGTGCCCTTGGTGATATTGCTCATGGTGATACAGCTCATGGCGGAAGTTCGCATGGTGACACTGCCCCTGTTGAAATTGCCCATGGTGACAGTGCTCATGTTGACACTGCCCATGGTGACTGTGCTCACGATGGAGGTGTACATGGTTGGAGTTCCCATGGTACAACTGTTATGGTGGTACTGCCCATGATGATAGTGCTCATGGTGACAGTGTCCATGGTGACAGTGCCCATGGTGATAGTGCCTATTGTGAGAGTGCCCATGGTGACAGTTCCCATGGTGACCATTTCCATGGTGATAATGCTCATGTTGACAGTGCCAACCGTGACAATGCTCATGGTGAGAGTTCCCATGGTGAAAGTGATCATCTTGACAATGCCCATGGCGACCGTTCCCATGGTGACATTTCCCATGGTGATAGTACTCACCGTGATAGTGCCCATGGTGACAGTTCCCATGGATACAGTGTCCATGGTGACAGTGCTCATTGTGGCACTGCCCATGGTGACTGTGCTCATGCTGGCGGTGTACTTGGTTGGAGTTCCGATGGTGAAATTCCTCATGGTAGCACTGCCCATGATGATAGTGCTCATGGTGACAGTGTCCGTCATGAGAGTGTCCATGGTGACAGTTCCCATGGTGATAGTGCATACCGTGATAGTGCCCATGGTGACAGTTCCCATGGATACAGTGCCCATGGTGACAGTGCTCACGGTGATAGTGCTCATGCAGACAGTTCGCATGGTGACACGGCCCATGTTGAAAGTGCCCATGGTGACAGTGCTCATAGTGGCACTGCCCATGATGATTGTGCTCATTCTGGCGGTGTACTTGGTTGGAGTTCCCATGGTGAAATTCCTCATGGTAGCACTGCCCATGCTGATAGTGCTCATGGTGACAGTGCACATGGTGACAATGCCCACACTGACAGTGCTCACGGTGTTAGTGCACATGGTGATAATGCCCATTGTAATTGTGCTCAAGGTGACAGTGCCCATGTTGATATTGCTCAAGGTGATAGTGCTCATGGTGACACTGCCCTTGATGATAGTGCTCTTGGTGATAGTGCTCATGGTAATAGTGTTCATGGTGACAGTGCCCATGGTGACACTGCTCATAGTGACAATTCCCATGGTGACAGTGCTCATGGTGACAGTGCTCACGGTGACAGTGCCCTTGGTGATAATACCCATGTTAATAGTGCTCACAGTGACAGTGCCCATGGTGATTTTGCTCACGGTGACACTACCCATGGTGATAGTGCTCATGGTGATAGTGCTCATGGTGACAGTTCCCATGGTAACTGTGCCCATGGTGACAGTGCTCATGGCGACAGTGCCCACGGTGACTATGCTCATGGAGACAGTGCTCATGGTGATAGTGCTCATGGTGACAGTTCACATGGTGACAGAGCCCATGTTGAAAGTGCCCATGGTGACAGTGCTCATGGTGGCACTGCCCATGGTGACTGTGCTCATGCTTGCGGTGTACCTGGTTGGAGTTCCGATGGTGAAATTCCTCATGGTAGCACTGCCCATAATGATAGTGCTCATGGTGACAGTGTCCATGGTGACAGTGCCTATGGTGACAGTGCCCATTGTGATAGTGCTCATAGTGACAGTGCCCACTGTGACAGTGCTCACGGTGACAGTGCCCTTGGTGATAGTGCTCATGGTGATAGTGCTCATGGTGACAGTTCGCATGGTGACAGTGCCCATGTTGAAATTGCCGATGGTGACAGTACCCATGGTGAGAGTGCTCATGGTGAAGGTTCCCACTGTGACAGTGCTCATGGTGACAGTGCTCATGGTGACAGTGCTCAGGGTGAGAGTGCTCACGATGATAGTGCTCACGGTGACAGTTCCCTTGGTGATAGTGCTCATGGTGATAGTGCCCATGGTGACACTGCCCATGGTGATATTGCTCACGGTGACACTGCCCATGGTAATAGTGCTCATGGTGATAGTGCTCACGTTGACAGTGCCTTTGGTGATAGTGCTCATGGTGACACTGCCCATGGTGACAGTTCACATGCTGATAGTGCCCATGTTGAAAGTTCCCACGGTGACAGTGCTCATGGTGATAATGCCCATGGTGACTGTGCTCATGCTGGCGGTGTACAGGGTTGGTGTTCCCATGTTGAAATTACTCATGGTGGCACTGCCCAGGATGATAGTGTACATGGTGACAGTGTCCATGGTGACAGTGCCAATGGTGACAGTGCTCACGGTGACACTGCCCATGGTGACATTTCACAAGGTGACAGTGCCCATGTTGAAAGTGCTCATGGTGACAGTGACCATGGTGACATTTCCCATGTTGACAGTGTCCATTGTGATAGTGCCCATGGTGACAGTGCCCATGGTGACAGTGCTCATGTTGACAGTGCCCATGGTGACAGTGCCCTTGGTGACAATACCCATAGTGACATTTCCAATTGTGACAGTCCTCATAGTGAGAGTTCCCATGGCGACAGTGCTGATGGATGACAGTGCTCATGTTGACAGTGCCCATGGGGACAATGCTGATGGATACAGTGTCCATGGTGATAGTGCTCCTCGGGACCGTGTAGATGGTTACAGTGCCCATGGTGACATTTTCCACAGTGACAGTGCCCATGGTGAGAGTGCCGATGGAGACAGTGTCCATAGTGACAGTTCCCATGGTGACAGTGCTCATGGTGACACTTCCCATGGTGAACAGTGTCCATGGTGACATTTCCGATGGAGACAGTGCTCCTGGTGAGAGTTCCCATGCTGACAGTGCTCACGTTGACAGTGCCCATGGTGACAGTTCCCATGTTGACACTTCCCATGGTGATATTGCTCATGGTGACAGTGCACATGGTGACATAGCCCACGGTGACAGTGCTCACGGTGATAGTGCTCATGGTAATAGTGCTCGTGTTGACACTACCGATGGTGACAGTGCACATGGTGACACTGCCCATAGTGACATTTCCCATGGTGACAGTGCTCATGGTGAGAGTTCCCATGGTGACAGTGCACATGGTGACAGTGCCCATGGTGATAGTGCTCACTGTGACAGTTCTCACTGTGGCAGTGCCAATGGTTACAGTGCGCATGGTGACCTTTCCCATGGTGACAGTTCCCATGGTGATAGTGCTCACCGTGATAGTGCCAATGGTGACAGTTACCATGGATACAGTGCCTATGGTGACAGTGCTCATGGTGACAGTGCCCACTGTGATAGTGCTCAGGGTGGCAGTTCGCATGGTGACAGTGGCCATGATGACAGTGCTCATGGTGGCAATGCCCACAGTGACAGTGCTCATGGTGATAGTGCTCACGATGACAGTGCCTTTGGTGATAGTATCCATGGTAATAGTTCTCAATGTGACAGTGCCCATGGAGATAGTGCTCATGGTGATGGTGCTCATGGTAATAGTGCTCATGGTGACACTGCCCATGGTGACAGTGCCCATGGTGACACTGCCCATAGTGACATTTCCCATGGTGGCAGTGCTCATGGTGACAGTTCCCATGGGGACAGTGCTCATGGTGACAGTGCCCATGGTGACAGTGTCCATGGTGACAGTGCCTATGGTGAGAGTGCCCATGGTGACAGTGTGCATGGTGACAGTGCTCATGTTGAAATTGCCCATGGTGACAGTGCTCATGGTGAGAGTTCCCATGGTGACAATGTTCATGTTGACAATGCCCATGGAGACAGTGCTCATGTTGACAGCGCCCACGGTGACAGTGCTCATGGTTACAGTGCTCACAGTTACAGTGCCCATGGTGATAGGGCCCATAGTAATAGTGCTCACGGTGACAGCATCCATGTTGATATTGTTCATGGTGACACTACCCATGGTGATAGTGCTCACGGTGACAGTGCTCATGAAGACAGTTCCCATGGTTGCAGTGCCCATGGTGACATTGCCCACGGTGACAATGCTCATGGTGACAGTGCTCATGGTGATATTGCTCACGGTGATAGTGCTCACATTGACAATGCCCTTGGTGATAGTGCTCATGGTAATACTGCTCATGGTGATAGTGCTCATGGTGATAGTTCGTATGGTGACAGTGCCCATGTTGAAAGTCCCCATGATGGCAGTGCTCATGGTGACATTGCCCATGGTGACTGTGCTCATGCTGGCAGTGTACATGGTTGGAGTTCCCATGGTGAAATTCCTTATGGTGGCACTGCCCATGGTGATAGTGTTCATGGTGACAGTGTCCATGGTGACAGTGCCCATGATGACAGTGCTCATGGTGACAGTGCCCACGGTGACAGTGCTCATGGTGACAGTGCTCACGGTGACAGTGCCCTTGGTGATAATACCCATGTTAATAGTGCTCACAGTGACAGTGCCCATGGTGATTTTGCTCACGGTGACACTACCCATGGTGATAGTGCTCATGGTGATAGTGCTCATGGTGACAGTTCCCATGGTAACTGTGCCCATGGTGACAGTGCTCATGGCGACAGTGCCCACGGTGACTATGCTCATGGAGACAGTGCTCATGGTGATAGTGCTCATGGTGACAGTTCACATGGTGACAGAGCCCATGTTGAAAGTGCCCATGGTGACAGTGCTCATGGTGGCACTGCCCATGGTGACTGTGCTCATGATGGCGGTGTACCTGGTTGGAGTTCCGATGGTGAAATTCCTCATGGTAGCACTGCCCATAATGATAGTGCTCATGGTGACAGTGTCCATGGTGACAGTGCCTATGGTGACAGTGCCCATTGTGATAGTGCTCATAGTGACAGTGCCCACTGTGACAGTGCTCACGGTGACAGTGCCCTTGGTGATAGTGCTCATGGTGATAGTGCTCATGGTGACAGTTCGCATGGTGACAGTGCCCATGTTGAAATTGCCGATGGTGACAGTACCCATGGTGAGAGTGCTCATGGTGAAGGTTCCCACTGTGACAGTGCTCATGGTGACAGTGCTCATGGTGACAGTGCTCAGGGTGAGAGTGCTCACGATGATAGTGCTCACGGTGACAGTTCCCTTGGTGATAGTGCTCATGGTGATAGTGCCCATGGTGACACTGCCCATGGTGATATTGCTCACGGTGACACTGCCCATGGTAATAGTGCTCATGGTGATAGTGCTCACGTTGACAGTGCCTTTGGTGATAGTGCTCATGGTGACACTGCCCATGGTGACAGTTCACATGCTGATAGTGCCCATGTTGAAAGTTCCCACGGTGACAGTGCTCATGGTGATAATGCCCATGGTGACTGTGCTCATGCTGGCGGTGTACAGGGTTGGTGTTCCCATGTTGAAATTCCTCATGGTGGCACTGCCCATGATGATAGTGTACATGGTGACAGTGTCCATGGTGACAGTGCCAATGGTGACAGTGCTCACGGTGACACTGCCCATGGTGACATTTCACAAGGTGACAGTGCCCATGTAGAAAGTGCTCATGGTGACAGTGACCATGGTGACATTTCCCATGTTGACAGTGTCCATTGTGATAGTGCCCATGGTGACAGTGCCCATGGTGACAGTGCTCATGTTGACAGTGCCCATGGTGACAGTGCCCTTGGTGACAATACCCATAGTGACATTTCCAATTGTGACAGTCCTCATAGTGAGAGTTCCCATGGCGACAGTGCTGATGGATGACAGTGCTCATGTTGACAGTGCCCATGGGGACAATGCTGATGGATACAGTGTCCATGGTGATAGTGCTCCTCGGGACCGTGTAGATGGTTACAGTGCCCATGGTGACATTTTCCACAGTGACAGTGCCCATGGTGAGAGTGCCGATGGAGACAGTGTCCATAGTGACAGTTCCCATGGTGACAGTGCTCATGGTGACACTTCCCATGGTGAACAGTGTCCATGGTGACATTTCCGATGGAGACAGTGCTCCTGGTGAGAGTTCCCATGCTGACAGTGCTCACGTTGACAGTGCCCATGGTGACAGTTCCCATGTTGACACTTCCCATGGTGATATTGCTCATGGTGACAGTGCACATGGTGACATAGCCCACGGTGACAGTGCTCACGGTGATAGTGCTCATGGTAATAGTGCTCGTGTTGACACTACCGATGGTGACAGTGCACATGGTGACACTGCCCATAGTGACATTTCCCATGGTGACAGTGCTCATGGTGAGAGTTCCCATGGTGACAGTGCACATGGTGACAGTGCCCATGGTGATAGTGCTCACTGTGACAGTTCTCACTGTGGCAGTGCCAATGGTTACAGTGCGCATGGTGACCTTTCCCATGGTGACAGTTCCCATGGTGATAGTGCTCACCGTGATAGTGCCAATGGTGACAGTTACCATGGATACAGTGCCTATGGTGACAGTGCTCATGGTGACAGTGCCCACTGTGATAGTGCTCAGGGTGGCAGTTCGCATGGTGACAGTGGCCATGATGACAGTGCTCATGGTGGCAATGCCCACAGTGACAGTGCTCATGGTGATAGTGCTCACGATGACAGTGCCTTTGGTGATAGTATCCATGGTAATAGTTCTCAATGTGACAGTGCCCATGGAGATAGTGCTCATGGTGATGGTGCTCATGGTAATAGTGCTCATGGTGACACTGCCCATGGTGACAGTGCCCATGGTGACACTGCCCATAGTGACATTTCCCATGGTGGCAGTGCTCATGGTGACAGTTCCCATGGTGACAGTGCTCATGGTGACAGTGCCCATGGTGACAGTGTCCATGGTGACAGTGCCTATGGTGAGAGTGCCCATGGTGACAGTGTGCATGGTGACAGTGCTCATGTTGAAATTGCCCATGGTGACAGTGCTCAGGGTGAGAGTTCCCATGGTGACAATGTTCATGTTGACAATGCCCATGGAGACAGTGCTCATGTTGACAGCGCCCACGGTGACAGTGCTCATGGTTACAGTGCTCACAGTTACAGTGCCCATGGTGATAGTGCCCATAGTAATAGTGCTCACGGTGACAGCATCCATGTTGATATTGTTCATGGTGACACTACCCATGGTGATAGTGCTCATGGTGACAGTGCTCATGAAGACAGTTCCCATGGTTGCAGTGCCCATGGTGACATTGCCCACGGTGACAATGCTCATGGTGACAGTGCTCATGGTGATATTGCTCACGGTGATAGTGCTCACATTGACAATGCCCTTGGTGATAGTGCTCATGGTAATACTGCTCATGGTGATAGTGCTCATGGTGATAGTTCGTATGGTGACAGTGCCCATGTTGAAAGTCCCCATGATGGCAGTGCTCATGGTGACATTGCCCATGGTGACTGTGCTCATGCTGGCAGTGTACATGGTTGGAGTTCCCATGGTGAAATTCCTTATGGTGGCACTGCCCATGGTGATAGTGTTCATGGTGACAGTGTCCATGGTGACAGTGCCCATGATGACAGTGCTCATGGTGACAGTGCCCACGGTGACAGTGCTCATGGTGACAGTGCTCACGGTGACAGTGCCCTTGGTGATAATACCCATGTTAATAGTGCTCACAGTGACAGTGCCCATGGTGATTTTGCTCACGGTGACACTCCCCATGGTGATAGTGCTCATGGTGACAGTTCCCATGGTAACTGTGCCCATGGTGACAGTGCTCATGGCGACAGTGCCCACGGTGACTATGCTCATGGAGACAGTGCTCATGGTGATAGTGCTCATGGTGACAGTTCACATGGTGACAGAGCCCATGTTGAAAGTGCCCATGGTGACAGTGCTCATGGTGGCACTGCCCATGGTGACTGTGCTCATGCTTGCGGTGTACCTGGTTGGAGTTCCGATGGTGAAATTCCTCATGGTAGCACTGCCCATAATGATAGTGCTCATGGTGACAGTGTCCATGGTGACAGTGCCTATGGTGACAGTGCCCATTGTGATAGTGCTCATAGTGACAGTGCCCACTGTGACAGTGCTCAATGTGACAGTGCTCACGGTGACAGTGCCCTTGGTGATAGTGCTCATGGTGATAGTGCTCATGGTGACAGTTCGCATGGTGACAGTGCCCATGTTGAAATTGCTGATGGTGACAGTACCCATGGTGAGAGTGCTCATGGTGAAGGTTCCCACTGTGACAGTGCTCATGGTGACAGTGCTCATGGTGACAGTGTTCAGGGTGAGAGTGCTCACGATGATAGTGCTCACGGTGACAGTTCCCTTGGTGATAGTGCTCATGGTGATAGTGCCCATGGTGACACTGCCCATGGTGATATTGCTCACGGTGACACTGCCCATGGTAATAGTGCTCATGGTGATAGTGCTCACGTTGACAGTGCCTTTGGTGATAGTGCTCATGGTGACACTGCCCATGGTGACAGTTCACATGCTGATAGTGCCCATGTTGAAAGTTCCCACGGTGACAGTGCTCATGGTGATAATGCCCATGGTGACTGTGCTCATGCTGGCGGTGTACAGGGTTGGTGTTCCCATGTTGAAATTCCTCATGGTGGCACTGCCCATGATGATAGTGTACATGGTGACAGTTCGCATGGTGACAGTGCCCATGTTGAAATTGCCGATGGTGACAGTACCCATGGTGAGAGTGCTCATGGTGAAGGTTCCCACTGTGACAGTGCTCATGGTGACAGTGCCCTTAGTGATAGTGCTCATGGTGACAGTTCGCATGGTGATAGTGCTCATGTTGACATTGCCCATGGTGACCGTTCCCATGGTGACAGTACCCATGGTGATAGTGCTCATGGTGACAGTGCTCATGGGGACAGTGCACATGGTGACAATGCCCACGATGACAGTGCTCACGGTGATAGTGCTCAAGGGGAAAGTGCCCATTGTAATAGTGCTCACCGTGACAGTGCCCATGCTGATATTGCTCAAGGTAACACTGCCCATGGTGATAGTGCTCACGGTGATAGTGCTCATGGTGACAATGCCCTTGGTGATAGTGCTCATGGTGATAGTGTTCATGGTAATAGTGCTCATGGAGACAGTGCTCACGGTGATAGTGCCCATGGTGACACTGCCCATAATGACATTTCCCATGGTGACAGTGCTCATGGTGAGAGTTCCCATGGTGACAGTGCTCACGGTGACAATGCTCACTGTGGCAGAGCCAATGGTTACAGTGCTCATGGTGGCAGTGTCCATGGTGGCAGTTCCCAAGATGACAGTGCTCATGGTGACATTTCCCATGGAAACAGAGCTCATGATGACAGTGTCCATGGTGACAGTGTACATGGTGACAGTGGCCATGTTGAAAGTGCCCATGGTGACAGTGCTCAAGCTGGCGGTATACATGGCTGGAGTTCCCATGGTGAAATTCCTCATGGTTGCCCTGCCCATGATGATAGTGCTCATGGTGACAGTGTCCATCATGAGAGTGCCCATGGTGACAGTGCTCATGATGACCCTGCCCATGGTGACAGTGCCCATGGTGACATTTCCCATGGTGACAGTGCTCATGTTGACAGTGCACACGGTGACATTGCCCACGGTGACATTTCCCATGGTGACAGTGTTCATGGTGATATTGCTCACGGTCACAGTGCCCATGGTTATAGTCCTCACGGTGATAGTGCTCATGGTGACAGTTCCCATGGTGACAGTGCCCGCAGTGACTGTGCTCATGGTGACATTGCCCACGGTGACAGTGCTCATGGTGACAGTTCGCTTGGTGACACTACCCATGGTGACAGTGCACATGGTGACACAGCCCATGGTGACTGTGCTAAAGCTGCCGATGTACATGGTTGGAGTTCCCATGGTGAAATTCCTCATGGTGGCACTGCCCATGATGATAGTGTTGATGGTGACAGTGCCTATGGTGAGAGTGCCCATTGTGATAGTGGTCACGGTGACAGTGCCCTTCGTGATAGTATCCATGGTAATAGTGTTCACAGTGACACTGCCCATGGTGATAGTGCTCATGGTGACAGTGCTCATGGTGATAGTGTTCACGGTGATAGTGCTCATGGTGACAGTGCCCTTGGTGATAGTGCTCATGGTGATAGTGTTCATGGAGACATTTCACATGGTGACAGTGCTCATGTTGACAGTCCCCATGTTGACTGTGCTCATGCTGGCGGTGTACATGGTTGGTGTTACAATGGTGAAATTCCTTATGGTGGCACTGCCCATGATGATAGTGCTCATGGTGAAAGTGCCCATGGTGACAGTGTCCATGGTGACAGTGCCTATGGTGAGAGTGCCCATGGTGACAGTGCCCATGG
Organism: Balaenoptera borealis; assembly: GCF_965194805.1. Taxonomy (NCBI): domain Eukaryota; kingdom Metazoa; phylum Chordata; class Mammalia; order Artiodactyla; family Balaenopteridae; genus Balaenoptera; species Balaenoptera borealis. The sequence goes on from NW_028123436.1 coordinate 106,536, forward strand.
TGACGGTGTCCAAGGTGACAGTGCTCATGTTGACAGTGCCCACGGTGACAATGCTCATGGTGAGAGTTTCCATGGTGGCAGTGCTAACCTTAACAGTGTCCATGGTGACCGTTCCGGTGGTGACAGTTCCCATGGTGATAGTGCCCATGGTGACAGTGCTCATGGTGATAGTGCTCATGGTGACACGGCCCATGGTGAATGTGCTCATGCTGGCGGTGTACATGGTTGGAGTTCCCATGGTGAAATTCCTTATGGTGGCAATGCCCATGATGATAGTGCTCATGGTGAGAGTGTCCATGGTGACAATACCTATGGTGACAGTGCCCATGGTGACATTTCCCATGGTGATAGTGCTCATGGTGAGAGTTCCCATGATGACAATGCTTATGTTGACAATGCCCTTGGTGACAGTGCTCATCGTGACAGTGCCCACTGTGAAATTTCTCATGGTGACAGTGCTCACGGTGATAGTGCTCACGGTGATAGTGCTCACGCTGACAGTGCCCTTGGTGATAGTGCTCATGGTAATAGTGCTCACGGTGACGGTTCGCATGGTGACAGTGCCCATGATGAAAGTGCCCATGGTGGCAGTGCTCATTGTGACACTGCCCATGGTGAATGTGCTCATGCTGGCGTTGTACATGGTTGGAGTTCCCATGGTGAAATTCCTTATGGTGGCACTACCCATGATGATAGTGTTCATGGTGACAGTGTCCATGGTGACATTTCCCATGGTGACAGTGCTCATGGTGAGAGTTCTCATGTTGAGAGTGCTCAGGTTGACATTGCCCATGGTGACCCTTCCGATGGTGAGAGTTCCCATGGTGATAGTGCTCATGGTGACAGTGCTCATGGTGACCGTGCACACGGTGACAATGCCCACAGTGACAATGCTCACGGTGATAGTGCTCATGGCGATAGTGACCATTGTAATAGTGCTCACCGTGACAGTGCCCATGTTGATATTGCTCATGGTGACACTGCCCATGGTGATAGTGCTCACGGTGATAGCGCTCAGGGTGACACTGCCCTTGGTGATAGTGCTCATGGTGATAGTGTTCATGGTAATAGTGCTCATGGTGACACTGCCCATGGTGACAGTGCCCATGGTGACACTCCCGATAGTGACATTTCTTATGGTGACAGTGCTCATGGTGAGAGTTCCCATGGTGACAGTGCACATGGTGACAGTTCCCATGGTGACAGTGCTCACGGTGACCGTGCTCACTGTGGCAGTGCCAATGGTAACATTGTTCATGGTGGCAGTGTCCATGGTGGCGGTTTCCAAGATGACAGTGCTCATGGTGATATTTCCCATGGTAACAGAGTTCATGATGACAGTGCTCATGGTGACAGTTCGCATGGTGACAGTGCCCACTTTGAAAGTGCCCATGGTGACAGTACCCATGGTGACTGTGCCCATGGTGACAGTGCCCATGGTGACAGTGCTCATTGTGAGAATTGCCATGGTGACAGTGCTAATGTTGACATTGCCCATTGTGACCGTTCCCATGGTGACAGTTCCCAAGGTGATAGTGCTCATGGTGACAGTGCTATTGGTGACAGTGCACACGGTGAGAATGCCCACACTTACACTGCTCACGTTGATAGTGCCCATGGTGATAGTGCCAATTTTAATAGTGCTCATGGTGACCGTGCCCATGTGGATGTTGCTCAAGGTGACACTTCCCATGGTGATAGTGCTCACGGTGATAGTGCTCATGGTGACACTGCCCTTGGTGATAGTGCTCATGGTGATAGTGCTCATGGTAATACTGCTCATGTTTACGCTGCCCATGGTGACAGTGCCCATGGTGACACTGCCCAAAGTGACATTTCCCATGGTGACAGTGCTCATGGTGAGAGTTCCCATGGTGACAGTGCACATGGTGACAGTTCCGATGGTGACAGTGCTCATGGTGACAGTGCTCACTGTGGCAGTGCCAATGGTTACAGTGCTCATGGTGGCAGTGTCCATGGTGGCAGTTCCCAAGAGGACAGTGCTCATGGTGACATTTCCCATGGTAACAGAACTCAGGATGACAGTGTCCATGGTGACAGTGCCCATGGTGAGAGTGGCCATGTTGAAATTGCCCATGGTGACAGTGTTTATGGTGACACTGCCCATGGTGACTGTGCTCATGCTGGCGTTGAACAAGGTTGGAGTTCCCATGGTGAAATTCCTCATGGTGGCACTACCCATGATAATAGTGCTCATGGTGACAGTGTACATCGTGAGAGTGCCCATGGTAACAATGCTCATGGTGAAACTGCCCATGGTGACAGTGCCCAAGGTGATATTCCCATGGTGACAGTGCTCATTTTGACAGTGCACATGGTGACAGTGCCGACAGTGACAGTGCTCACGGTGATAGTGTTAATGGAAATATTGCTCATGGTGACACTGCCCATGGTTATAGTGCTCACAGTGATAGTGCTCATGGTGACAGTTCCCAAGGTGACAGTGCCCACGGTGATAGTGCTCATGGTGACATTGCCCACGGTGACAGTGCTCATGGTGAGAGTTCGCATGGTGACAGTGCCCATGGTTACAGTGCTCATGGTCACACAACCCATGGTGACTGTGCTAAAGCTGGCAGTGTACATGGTTGGAGTTCCCATGGTGAAATTCCTCATGGTGGCACTGCCCATGATGATAGTGTTGATGGTGACAGTGTCCATGGTGACAGTGCCTATGGTGACAGTGTCCATTGTGATAGTGCTCTCGGTGATAGTTCCCTCAGTGACAGTTCTAATGGTGACAATTCCATGGTGACAGTGCCCATGATGACCGTGCTCATGGTGACAGTGCCCACGGTGACATTTCTCATGGTGAGAGTGCTCACGGTGACAGTGCCCTTGGTGATAGTACCCATGGTAATAGTGGTCACGTTGACATGGCCCATGGTGATATTGCTCACGGTGACGCTGCCCATGGTGATAGTGCTCACGGTGACATTCCCATGGTTACAGTGCCCATGGTGATATTGCTCACGGTGACACTGCCCATGATGACAGTGCTCATGGTGACAATGCCCATTCTGACAATGCTCATAGTGACAGTGCTCACGGTGACAGTGCCCTTGATGATAGTACTCATGGTAATAGTGCTCACGGTGACAGTTCCCATGGTGACAGTGCTCACTGTGGCAGTGCCAATGGTTACAGTGCTCATGGTGGCAGTGTCCATGGTGGCAGTTCCCAAGATGACAGTGCTCATGGTGACATTTCCCATGGTAAGAGAGCTCATGATGACAGTGTCTATGGAGACAGTGCCCATGGTGACAGTGGCCATGTTGAAAGTGCCCATGGTGACACTGCTCATGGTGTCACTGCCCATGGTGACTATGCTCATGCTGGCTGTGTACATGCTTGGAGATCCCATGGTGAAATTCCTCATGGTGGCACTGCCCATAATGATAGTGCTCATGGTGACAGTGTCCATGGTGACATTGCCTATGGTGACAGTTCCCATTGTGATAGTGCTCACGGTGATAGGGCCCACAGGGACAGTTCTAATGGTGACAGTTCCAATGGTGACAGTGCCCATGATGACAGTGCTTATGGTGACAGTGCCCACGGTGACAGTGCTCATGGTGACAGTGCTCATGGTGACAGTGCCCTTGGTGATAGTACCCATGGTAAAAGTGCTCATGGTGACATTGCCCATGGTGATATTGCTCATGCTGGCGGTGTACATGGTTGGAGTTCCGATGATGAAATTCCTCATGGTAGCACTGCCCATGATGATAGTGCTCACGGTGAAAGTGTCCATGGTGACAGTGCCTATGGTGACAGTGCCCATTGTGATAGTGCTCATGGTGATAGTGCCCAAAGTGACAGTGCTCATTGTGACAGTTCCTATGGTGACAGTGCCCATGATGATAGTGCTCATGGTAAAAGTTCCCACTGTGATAGTGCTCACGGTGAAAGTGCTCACGGTGACAGTGCCCTTGGTGATAGTGCTCATGGTAATAGTGCACATGGTGACACTGCCCATGGTGACAGTGCCCATGGTGACACTGCCCATAGTGACATTTCCCATGGTGACAGTGCTCATGTTGACAGTGCCCATGGTGACAGTGACCATGGTGAGTGTGCCCATGGTGACAGTGTCCATGGTGACAGTGCTCACCTTGACAGTGCCTTTGGTGATAGTACCCATGTTAATATTGCTCACGGTTACAGTGCCCATGGTGATAGTGCTCATGGTGATAGTGCTCATGGTGACAGTTACCTTGGTGATAGTGCTCATGGTGATAGTGCTCATGGTGATAGTTCGCATGGTGACAGTGCCCATGTTGAAAGTCTCCATGAAGGCAGTGCTCATGGTGACACTGCCCATGGTGACTGTGCTCTTGCTGGCGGTGTACATGTTTGGAGTTCTCATGGTGAAATTCCTTATGGTGGCACTGCCCATGATGATAGTGTTCATCGTGACAATGTCCATGGTGACAGTGCCTATGGTGACAGTGCCCATTGTGATAGTGCTCACGGTGATAGTGCCCTCAGTGACAGTTCTAATGGTGACAGTTCCCACGGAGACATTGCTCATGGTGACAGTGCTCACGGTGACAGTAACCTTGGTGATAGTACCCATGGTAATAGAGGTCACGGTGACAGTGCCCATGGTGATATTGCTCATGGTGACACTGCCCATGGTGATAGTGCTCACGGTGATAGTGCTCAGGGTGACAGTTCCCATGGTTACAGTGCCCATGGTGACAGTGCTCATGGTGACAGTGCCCGCGGTGACTGTGCTCATGGTGACAGTGCTCACAGACATACTGCTCATGGTGACAGTTCGCATGGCAACAGGGCCCATGTTAAAAGTGCCCATGGTGACAGTGCTCATGTTGGCACTGCCCATGGTGACTGTGCTCATGCTGGTGGTGTACATGGTTGGAGTTCCCATGGTGAAATTCCTTATGGTGGCAATGCCCATGATGATAGTGCTCATGGTGACATTGCCCACGGTGACAGTGCTCATGGTGACAGTTCGCATGTTGACATTGCCCATGGTGACAGTGCTCATGGTGACACAGCCCATGGTGACTGCGCTAAAGCTGGCGGTGTACATGGTTGGAATTCTCATGGTGAAATTCCTCATGGTGGCACTGCCCATGATGATAGCGCTCACTGTGACAGTGTCCATAGTGACAGTGCCCATGGTGACAGTGCCCATGGTGACATTTCCCATGGTGACTGTGCCCATGGTGACATTTCCCAATGTGACAGTGCTCATGGTGAGAGTTCCCATGGTGACAGTGTTGATGTTGACAGTGCCAATGGTGACAGTGCCCATGGTGACAGTGCCCATGGTGATAGTGTCCATGGTGACAGTGCTCATGTTGACAGTGCCCACGGCGACAGTGCTCATGGTGAGAGTACCCATGGTGACAGTTCTCACCTTGATAGTGCCCATGGTGACCGTTCCCATGGTGACAGTTCCCATGGTGATAGTGCTCACCGTGATAGTGCCCAGGGTGACAGTTCCCATGGATAGAGTGCCCATGGTGACAGTGCCCATGGTGACAGTTCTCATGGTGACAGTGCCCACGGTGATAGTGCTCATGGTGGCAGTTCGCATGCTGACAGTGCCCATGATGACAGTGCTCATGGTGACAGTGCCCACGGTGACAGTGCTCACAGTGAGAGTGCCCTTGCTGATAGTACCCATGGTAATAGTGCTCACATGAAAGTGCCCATAGTGATATTGCTCACGGTGACACTGCCCATGGTGATAGTGGTCACGGTGACAATGCCCACGGTGATAGTGTTCATGGTGATAGTGCTCATGTTGAGAGTGCTCATGGTGACACTGCCCATGGTGACTGTGATCATGCTGGCGGTGTACATGGTTGGAGTTCCCATGGGGAAATTTCTTATGGTGGCAATGCCCATGATGATAGTGCTCATGGTGACAGTGCTCATGGTGACAGTGTACATGGTGACAATCCCCACGGTGACAGTGATCACGGTGATAGTTCTCATGGCGATAGTGCCCATTGTAATAGTGCTCACGGTGACGTTGCCCATGTTGATATTGTTCACGGTGACACTGCCCTTGGTGATAGCGCTCATGGTGATAGTGCTCATGGTAATACTGCTCATGGTGACACTGCCCATGGTGACAGTGCCCATGGAGACACTGCCCATAGTGACATTTCCCATGGTGACAGTGCTCATGGTGAGAGTTCCCATATTGACAGTGCACATGGTGAAAGTTCCCATGGTGACAGTGTTCACAGTGACAGTGCTCACTGTGGCAGTGACATTGGTTACAGTGCTCATGGGGGCAGTGTCCATGGTGGCAGTTCCCAAGATGACAGTGCTCATGGTGACATTTCCCATGGTAACAGAGCTCATGATGACAGTGTCCATGGTGACATTGCCCATGTCGAAAGTGCCCATGGTGACATTGCTCATGGTGACACTGCCCATGGTGACTGTGCTCATGCTGGCGGTGTACATGGTTGGAGTTCCCATGGTGAAATTCCTCATGGTGGCACTGCCCATGATGATAGTGCTCATGGTGACAGTGTCCATCGTGAGAGTGCACTTGGTGACAGTGCTCATGATGACACTGCCCATGGTGACAGTGCCCATGGTGACATTTCCCATGGTGACAGTGCTCATGTTGACAGTGCACAAGGTGACAGTGCCCAAGGTGACATTTCCCATGGTTACAGTGTTAATGGTGATATTGCTCACTGTGACAGTGCCCATGGTTATAGTCCTCACGGTGATAGTGCTCATGGTGACAGTTCCCATGGTGACAGTGTTCATGGTGACAGTTCGCATGGTGACAGTCCCCATGGTGACAGTGCTCATGGTGACACAGCCCATGGTGACTGTTCTAAAGCTGCCGATGTACATGGTTGGAGTTCCCAAGCTGAAATTCCTCATGTTGGCACTGCCCATGATGATAGTGTTCATGGTGACAGTGTCCATGGAGACAGTGCCTATGGTGACAGTGCCCATTGTGATAGTGCTCACGGTGATAGTGCCCACAGTGACAGTTGTAATAGTGACAGTCCCCATGGTGACAGTGTCGATGATGACAGTGCTCATGGTGACAGTGTTCATGGTGATATTGCTCACGGTGACACTGCCCATGGTTATTGTCCTCACGGTGATAGTGCTCATGATGACAGTGCCCACAGTGACAGTGCTCATGGTGGCAGTGCTCACAGTGACAATGCCCATGGTGATAGTGCCCATGGTAATAGTGCTCATGGTGACAGTACCCATGGTGATACTGTTCACGGTGACACTTCCTATGGTGATAGTGCTCACGTTGATAGTGCTCATAGTGACAGTTCCCATGGTTACAGTGCCCATGGTGACAGTGCTACTGGTGACAGTGCCCACGGTGAAAATGCTCATGGTGACAGTGCTCATGGTGATAGTCCTCACGGTGACAGTGCTCACATTGACAGTGCCCTTGGTGATAGTGCACATGGTAATACTGCTCATGGTGAAATTGCTCATGGTGATAGTTCGCATGGTGACAGTGCCCATGTCGAAAGTGCCCATGGTGGCAGTGCTCATGGTGACACTGCCCATGGTGACAGTGCTCATGGTAAAAGTTTGCATGGTAACAGTGCCCATGGTGACAGTGCTCATGGTGACACAGCCCATGTTGACAGTGCTAAAGCTGGCAGTGTACATGGTTGGAGTTCTCATGGTGAAATTCCTCATGGTGGCACTGCCCATGATGATAGTGCTCATGGTGACAGTGCCCATGGTGACATTTCCCATGGTGACAGTGCTCATGGTGAGAGTTCCCATGGTGACAGTGCTCATCTTGAGTGTGCCCATGGTGACCGTTCCCATGGTGACAGTTCCCATGGTGATAGTGCTCATGGTGACAGTGCCCTCGGTGACAGTGCAAAAGGTGACATTTCCCATGGTGACAGTGCTCATATTGACAGTGCACACGGTAACAGTGCCCACGGTGACACTGCTCACGGTGACAGTGCTCATGGTTATAGTGCTCACGGTGATAGTGCTCATGTTGACAGTGTCCTTGGTGATAGTGTTCATGGTAATACTGCTCATGGTGATAGTGCTGGTGGTGATAGTTCGCATGGTGACAGTGCCCATGTTGAAAGTCCCCATGATGGCAGTGCTCATGGTGACACTGCTCATGGTGACTGTGCTCATGCTGGCGGTGTACATGGTTGGAGTTCCCATGGTGAAATTCCTTATGCTGGCAGTGCCCATGATGATAGTGTTCATGGTGACAGTGTCCATGGTGACAGTGCCTATGGTGACAGGGCGCATGGTGACATTTCCCATGGTGACAGTGCCCATGGTTACAGTGCTCATGTTGACACTGCCCATGGTGACAGTGCTCATGGTGACAGTGCTCACAGTGACAGTACCCTAGGTGGTAGTACCCATGGTAATAGTGCTCACTTTGACAGTGCCCATGATGATAGTGCTAATGATGACAGTGCTCATGGTGACAGTTCCCATGGTGACAGTGCTCATGTTGACAGTGCCCACAGTGACAGTGCTCATGGTGGCAGTGCTCACAGTGACAATGCCCATGGTGATAGTGCCCATGGTAATAGTGCTCATGGTGACAGTACCCATGGTGATACTGTTCACGGTGACACTTCCTATGGTGATAGTGCTCACGTTGATAGTGCTCATGGTGACAGTTCCCATGGTTACAGTGCCCATGGTGACAGTGCTACTGGTGACAGTGCCCACGGTGAAAATGCTCATGGTGACAGTGCTCATGGTGATAGTCCTCACGGTGACAGTGCTCACATTGACAGTGCCCTTGGTGATAGTGCACATGGTAATTCTGCTCATGGTGAAATTGCTCATGGTGATAGTTCGCATGGTGACAGTGCCCATGTCGAAAGTGCCCATGGTGGCAGTGCTCATGGTGACACTGCCCATGGTGACTGTGCTCATGCTGGGAGTGTACATGGTTGGAGTTCCCATGGTGAAATTCCTTATGGTGGCACTGCCCATGATGATAGTGTTCATGGTGACATTGTCCATGGTGACAGTGCGTATGGTGACAGTGCCCATTGTGATTGTGCTCACGGTGATAGTGCCCACAGTGACAGTGCTAATGGTGACAGTCCCCATGGTGACAGTTCCCATGATGACAGGGCTCATGGTGACAGTGCCCACGGTGACAGTGCTCATGGTCACAGTGCTCACGGTGACAGTGCTCACGGTGACAGTGACCTTGGTGATAGTATCCTTGTTAATAGTGCTCACGGTGACAGTGCCCATGGTGATAGTGCTCATGGTGATGGTTCCCAAGGTTACAGTGCCCATGGTGACAGTGCTCATGGTGACAGTGCCCATGGTGATTATGCTCATGGAGACCGTGCTCACGGTGATAGTGCTCATGGTGACAGTTCGCATGCTGACAGGGCCCATGTTGAAAGTGCCCATGGTGACAGTGCTCATGGTGATAATGCCCATGGTGAATGTGCTCATGCTGGCTGTGTACCTGGTTGGAATTCCGATGGTGAAATTCTTCATGGTAGCACTGCCCATGATGATAGTGCCCATGATGAAAGTGGTCATGGTGACAGTGCTCATGGTGACACTGCCCATGGTAACAGAACTCAGGATGACAGTGTCCATGGTGACAGTGCACATGGTGACAGTGGCCATGTTGAAATTGCCCATGGTAACAGTTCTCATGGTGACACTGCCCATAGTGACTGTGCTCATGCTGGTGGTGTAGAAGGTTGGAGTTCCCATGGTGAAATTCCTCATGGTGGCACTACCCATGATAATGGTGCTCATGGTGACAGTGTACATCGTGAGAGTGCCCATGGTAACAATGCTAATGGTGACACTGCCCATGGTGACAGTGCCCAAGGTGATATTTCCCATGGTGACAGTGCTCATTTTGACAGTGCACACGGTGACAGTGCCCACAGTGACAGTGCTCATGGTGACAGTGCTCACGGTGACAGTGCCCTTGGTGATAATACCCATGTTAATAGTGCTCACAGTGACAGTGCCCATGGTGATTTTGCTCACGGTGACACTACCCATGGTGATAGTGCTCATGGTGATAGTGCTCATGGTGACAGTTCCCATGGTAACTGTGCCCATGGTGACAGTGCTCATGGCGACAGTGCCCACGGTGACTATGCTCATGGAGACAGTGCTCATGGTGATAGTGCTCATGGTGACAGTTCACATGGTGACAGAGCCCATGTTGAAAGTGCCCATGGTGACAGTGCTCATGGTGGCACTGCCCATGGTGACTGTGCTCATGATGGCGGTGTACCTGGTTGGAGTTCCGATGGTGAAATTCCTCATGGTAGCACTGCCCATAATGATAGTGCTCATGGTGACAGTGTCCATGGTGACAGTGCCTATGGTGACAGTGCCCATTGTGATAGTGCTCATAGTGACAGTGCCCACTGTGACAGTGCTCACGGTGACAGTGCCCTTGGTGATAGTGCTCATGGTGATAGTGCTCATGGTGACAGTTCGCATGGTGACAGTGCCCATGTTGAAATTGCCGATGGTGACAGTACCCATGGTGAGAGTGCTCATGGTGAAGGTTCCCACTGTGACAGTGCTCATGGTGACAGTGCTCATGGTGACAGTGCTCAGGGTGAGAGTGCTCACGATGATAGTGCTCACGGTGACAGTTCCCTTGGTGATAGTGCTCATGGTGATAGTGCCCATGGTGACACTGCCCATGGTGATATTGCTCACGGTGACACTGCCCATGGTAATAGTGCTCATGGTGATAGTGCTCACGTTGACAGTGCCTTTGGTGATAGTGCTCATGGTGACACTGCCCATGGTGACAGTTCACATGCTGATAGTGCCCATGTTGAAAGTTCCCACGGTGACAGTGCTCATGGTGATAATGCCCATGGTGACTGTGCTCATGCTGGCGGTGTACAGGGTTGGTGTTCCCATGTTGAAATTCCTCATGGTGGCACTGCCCATGATGATAGTGTACATGGTGACAGTGTCCATGGTGACAGTGCCAATGGTGACAGTGCTCACGGTGACACTGCCCATGGTGACATTTCACAAGGTGACAGTGCCCATGTAGAAAGTGCTCATGGTGACAGTGACCATGGTGACATTTCCCATGTTGACAGTGTCCATTGTGATAGTGCCCATGGTGACAGTGCCCATGGTGACAGTGCTCATGTTGACAGTGCCCATGGTGACAGTGCCCTTGGTGACAATACCCATAGTGACATTTCCAATTGTGACAGTCCTCATAGTGAGAGTTCCCATGGCGACAGTGCTGATGGATGACAGTGCTCATGTTGACAGTGCCCATGGGGACAATGCTGATGGATACAGTGTCCATGGTGATAGTGCTCCTCGGGACCGTGTAGATGGTTACAGTGCCCATGGTGACATTTTCCACAGTGACAGTGCCCATGGTGAGAGTGCCGATGGAGACAGTGTCCATAGTGACAGTTCCCATGGTGACAGTGCTCATGGTGACACTTCCCATGGTGAACAGTGTCCATGGTGACATTTCCGATGGAGACAGTGCTCCTGGTGAGAGTTCCCATGCTGACAGTGCTCACGTTGACAGTGCCCATGGTGACAGTTCCCATGTTGACACTTCCCATGGTGATATTGCTCATGGTGACAGTGCACATGGTGACATAGCCCACGGTGACAGTGCTCACGGTGATAGTGCTCATGGTAATAGTGCTCGTGTTGACACTACCGATGGTGACAGTGCACATGGTGACACTGCCCATAGTGACATTTCCCATGGTGACAGTGCTCATGGTGAGAGTTCCCATGGTGACAGTGCACATGGTGACAGTGCCCATGGTGATAGTGCTCACTGTGACAGTTCTCACTGTGGCAGTGCCAATGGTTACAGTGCGCATGGTGACCTTTCCCATGGTGACAGTTCCCATGGTGATAGTGCTCACCGTGATAGTGCCAATGGTGACAGTTACCATGGATACAGTGCCTATGGTGACAGTGCTCATGGTGACAGTGCCCACTGTGATAGTGCTCAGGGTGGCAGTTCGCATGGTGACAGTGGCCATGATGACAGTGCTCATGGTGGCAATGCCCACAGTGACAGTGCTCATGGTGATAGTGCTCACGATGACAGTGCCTTTGGTGATAGTATCCATGGTAATAGTTCTCAATGTGACAGTGCCCATGGAGATAGTGCTCATGGTGATGGTGCTCATGGTAATAGTGCTCATGGTGACACTGCCCATGGTGACAGTGCCCATGGTGACACTGCCCATAGTGACATTTCCCATGGTGGCAGTGCTCATGGTGACAGTTCCCATGGTGACAGTGCTCATGGTGACAGTGCCCATGGTGACAGTGTCCATGGTGACAGTGCCTATGGTGAGAGTGCCCATGGTGACAGTGTGCATGGTGACAGTGCTCATGTTGAAATTGCCCATGGTGACAGTGCTCAGGGTGAGAGTTCCCATGGTGACAATGTTCATGTTGACAATGCCCATGGAGACAGTGCTCATGTTGACAGCGCCCACGGTGACAGTGCTCATGGTTACAGTGCTCACAGTTACAGTGCCCATGGTGATAGTGCCCATAGTAATAGTGCTCACGGTGACAGCATCCATGTTGATATTGTTCATGGTGACACTACCCATGGTGATAGTGCTCATGGTGACAGTGCTCATGAAGACAGTTCCCATGGTTGCAGTGCCCATGGTGACATTGCCCACGGTGACAATGCTCATGGTGACAGTGCTCATGGTGATATTGCTCACGGTGATAGTGCTCACATTGACAATGCCCTTGGTGATAGTGCTCATGGTAATACTGCTCATGGTGATAGTGCTCATGGTGATAGTTCGTATGGTGACAGTGCCCATGTTGAAAGTCCCCATGATGGCAGTGCTCATGGTGACATTGCCCATGGTGACTGTGCTCATGCTGGCAGTGTACATGGTTGGAGTTCCCATGGTGAAATTCCTTATGGTGGCACTGCCCATGGTGATAGTGTTCATGGTGACAGTGTCCATGGTGACAGTGCCCATGATGACAGTGCTCATGGTGACAGTGCCCACGGTGACAGTGCTCATGGTGACAGTGCTCACGGTGACAGTGCCCTTGGTGATAATACCCATGTTAATAGTGCTCACAGTGACAGTGCCCATGGTGATTTTGCTCACGGTGACACTCCCCATGGTGATAGTGCTCATGGTGACAGTTCCCATGGTAACTGTGCCCATGGTGACAGTGCTCATGGCGACAGTGCCCACGGTGACTATGCTCATGGAGACAGTGCTCATGGTGATAGTGCTCATGGTGACAGTTCACATGGTGACAGAGCCCATGTTGAAAGTGCCCATGGTGACAGTGCTCATGGTGGCACTGCCCATGGTGACTGTGCTCATGCTTGCGGTGTACCTGGTTGGAGTTCCGATGGTGAAATTCCTCATGGTAGCACTGCCCATAATGATAGTGCTCATGGTGACAGTGTCCATGGTGACAGTGCCTATGGTGACAGTGCCCATTGTGATAGTGCTCATAGTGACAGTGCCCACTGTGACAGTGCTCAATGTGACAGTGCTCACGGTGACAGTGCCCTTGGTGATAGTGCTCATGGTGATAGTGCTCATGGTGACAGTTCGCATGGTGACAGTGCCCATGTTGAAATTGCTGATGGTGACAGTACCCATGGTGAGAGTGCTCATGGTGAAGGTTCCCACTGTGACAGTGCTCATGGTGACAGTGCTCATGGTGACAGTGTTCAGGGTGAGAGTGCTCACGATGATAGTGCTCACGGTGACAGTTCCCTTGGTGATAGTGCTCATGGTGATAGTGCCCATGGTGACACTGCCCATGGTGATATTGCTCACGGTGACACTGCCCATGGTAATAGTGCTCATGGTGATAGTGCTCACGTTGACAGTGCCTTTGGTGATAGTGCTCATGGTGACACTGCCCATGGTGACAGTTCACATGCTGATAGTGCCCATGTTGAAAGTTCCCACGGTGACAGTGCTCATGGTGATAATGCCCATGGTGACTGTGCTCATGCTGGCGGTGTACAGGGTTGGTGTTCCCATGTTGAAATTCCTCATGGTGGCACTGCCCATGATGATAGTGTACATGGTGACAGTTCGCATGGTGACAGTGCCCATGTTGAAATTGCCGATGGTGACAGTACCCATGGTGAGAGTGCTCATGGTGAAGGTTCCCACTGTGACAGTGCTCATGGTGACAGTGCCCTTAGTGATAGTGCTCATGGTGACAGTTCGCATGGTGATAGTGCTCATGTTGACATTGCCCATGGTGACCGTTCCCATGGTGACAGTACCCATGGTGATAGTGCTCATGGTGACAGTGCTCATGGGGACAGTGCACATGGTGACAATGCCCACGATGACAGTGCTCACGGTGATAGTGCTCAAGGGGAAAGTGCCCATTGTAATAGTGCTCACCGTGACAGTGCCCATGCTGATATTGCTCAAGGTAACACTGCCCATGGTGATAGTGCTCACGGTGATAGTGCTCATGGTGACAATGCCCTTGGTGATAGTGCTCATGGTGATAGTGTTCATGGTAATAGTGCTCATGGAGACAGTGCTCACGGTGATAGTGCCCATGGTGACACTGCCCATAATGACATTTCCCATGGTGACAGTGCTCATGGTGAGAGTTCCCATGGTGACAGTGCTCACGGTGACAATGCTCACTGTGGCAGAGCCAATGGTTACAGTGCTCATGGTGGCAGTGTCCATGGTGGCAGTTCCCAAGATGACAGTGCTCATGGTGACATTTCCCATGGAAACAGAGCTCATGATGACAGTGTCCATGGTGACAGTGTACATGGTGACAGTGGCCATGTTGAAAGTGCCCATGGTGACAGTGCTCAAGCTGGCGGTATACATGGCTGGAGTTCCCATGGTGAAATTCCTCATGGTTGCCCTGCCCATGATGATAGTGCTCATGGTGACAGTGTCCATCATGAGAGTGCCCATGGTGACAGTGCTCATGATGACCCTGCCCATGGTGACAGTGCCCATGGTGACATTTCCCATGGTGACAGTGCTCATGTTGACAGTGCACACGGTGACATTGCCCACGGTGACATTTCCCATGGTGACAGTGTTCATGGTGATATTGCTCACGGTCACAGTGCCCATGGTTATAGTCCTCACGGTGATAGTGCTCATGGTGACAGTTCCCATGGTGACAGTGCCCGCAGTGACTGTGCTCATGGTGACATTGCCCACGGTGACAGTGCTCATGGTGACAGTTCGCTTGGTGACACTACCCATGGTGACAGTGCACATGGTGACACAGCCCATGGTGACTGTGCTAAAGCTGCCGATGTACATGGTTGGAGTTCCCATGGTGAAATTCCTCATGGTGGCACTGCCCATGATGATAGTGTTGATGGTGACAGTGCCTATGGTGAGAGTGCCCATTGTGATAGTGGTCACGGTGACAGTGCCCTTCGTGATAGTATCCATGGTAATAGTGTTCACAGTGACACTGCCCATGGTGATAGTGCTCATGGTGACAGTGCTCATGGTGATAGTGTTCACGGTGATAGTGCTCATGGTGACAGTGCCCTTGGTGATAGTGCTCATGGTGATAGTGTTCATGGAGACATTTCACATGGTGACAGTGCTCATGTTGACAGTCCCCATGTTGACTGTGCTCATGCTGGCGGTGTACATGGTTGGTGTTACAATGGTGAAATTCCTTATGGTGGCACTGCCCATGATGATAGTGCTCATGGTGAAAGTGCCCATGGTGACAGTGTCCATGGTGACAGTGCCTATGGTGAGAGTGCCCATGGTGACAGTGCCCATGGTGACGGTGTCCAAGGTGACAGTGCTCATGTTGACAGTGCCCACGGTGACAATGCTCATGGTGAGAGTTTCCATGGTGGCAGTGCTAACCTTAACAGTGTCCATGGTGACCGTTCCGGTGGTGACAGTTCCCATGGTGATAGTGCCCATGGTGACAGTGCTCATGGTGATAGTGCTCATGGTGACACGGCCCATGGTGAATGTGCTCATGCTGGCGGTGTACATGGTTGGAGTTCCCATGGTGAAATTCCTTATGGTGGCAATGCCCATGATGATAGTGCTCATGGTGAGAGTGTCCATGGTGACAATACCTATGGTGACAGTGCCCATGGTGACATTTCCCATGGTGATAGTGCTCATGGTGAGAGTTCCCATGATGACAATGCTTATGTTGACAATGCCCTTGGTGACAGTGCTCATCGTGACAGTGCCCACTGTGAAATTTCTCATGGTGACAGTGCTCACGGTGATAGTGCTCACGGTGATAGTGCTCACGCTGACAGTGCCCTTGGTGATAGTGCTCATGGTAATAGTGCTCACGGTGACGGTTCGCATGGTGACAGTGCCCATGATGAAAGTGCCCATGGTGGCAGTGCTCATTGTGACACTGCCCATGGTGAATGTGCTCATGCTGGCGTTGTACATGGTTGGAGTTCCCATGGTGAAATTCCTTATGGTGGCACTACCCATGATGATAGTGTTCATGGTGACAGTGTCCATGGTGACATTTCCCATGGTGACAGTGCTCATGGTGAGAGTTCTCATGTTGAGAGTGCTCAGGTTGACATTGCCCATGGTGACCCTTCCGATGGTGAGAGTTCCCATGGTGATAGTGCTCATGGTGACAGTGCTCATGGTGACCGTGCACACGGTGACAATGCCCACAGTGACAATGCTCACGGTGATAGTGCTCATGGCGATAGTGACCATTGTAATAGTGCTCACCGTGACAGTGCCCATGTTGATATTGCTCATGGTGACACTGCCCATGGTGATAGTGCTCACGGTGATAGCGCTCAGGGTGACACTGCCCTTGGTGATAGTGCTCATGGTGATAGTGTTCATGGTAATAGTGCTCATGGTGACACTGCCCATGGTGACAGTGCCCATGGTGACACTCCCGATAGTGACATTTCTTATGGTGACAGTGCTCATGGTGAGAGTTCCCATGGTGACAGTGCACATGGTGACAGTTCCCATGGTGACAGTGCTCACGGTGACCGTGCTCACTGTGGCAGTGCCAATGGTAACATTGTTCATGGTGGCAGTGTCCATGGTGGCGGTTTCCAAGATGACAGTGCTCATGGTGATATTTCCCATGGTAACAGAGTTCATGATGACAGTGCTCATGGTGACAGTTCGCATGGTGACAGTGCCCACTTTGAAAGTGCCCATGGTGACAGTACCCATGGTGACTGTGCCCATGGTGACAGTGCCCATGGTGACAGTGCTCATTGTGAGAATTGCCATGGTGACAGTGCTAATGTTGACATTGCCCATTGTGACCGTTCCCATGGTGACAGTTCCCAAGGTGATAGTGCTCATGGTGACAGTGCTATTGGTGACAGTGCACACGGTGAGAATGCCCACACTTACACTGCTCACGTTGATAGTGCCCATGGTGATAGTGCCAATTTTAATAGTGCTCATGGTGACCGTGCCCATGTGGATGTTGCTCAAGGTGACACTTCCCATGGTGATAGTGCTCACGGTGATAGTGCTCATGGTGACACTGCCCTTGGTGATAGTGCTCATGGTGATAGTGCTCATGGTAATACTGCTCATGTTTACGCTGCCCATGGTGACAGTGCCCATGGTGACACTGCCCAAAGTGACATTTCCCATGGTGACAGTGCTCATGGTGAGAGTTCCCATGGTGACAGTGCACATGGTGACAGTTCCGATGGTGACAGTGCTCATGGTGACAGTGCTCACTGTGGCAGTGCCAATGGTTACAGTGCTCATGGTGGCAGTGTCCATGGTGGCAGTTCCCAAGAGGACAGTGCTCATGGTGACATTTCCCATGGTAACAGAACTCAGGATGACAGTGTCCATGGTGACAGTGCCCATGGTGAGAGTGGCCATGTTGAAATTGCCCATGGTGACAGTGTTTATGGTGACACTGCCCATGGTGACTGTGCTCATGCTGGCGTTGAACAAGGTTGGAGTTCCCATGGTGAAATTCCTCATGGTGGCACTACCCATGATAATAGTGCTCATGGTGACAGTGTACATCGTGAGAGTGCCCATGGTAACAATGCTCATGGTGAAACTGCCCATGGTGACAGTGCCCAAGGTGATATTCCCATGGTGACAGTGCTCATTTTGACAGTGCACATGGTGACAGTGCCGACAGTGACAGTGCTCACGGTGATAGTGTTAATGGAAATATTGCTCATGGTGACACTGCCCATGGTTATAGTGCTCACAGTGATAGTGCTCATGGTGACAGTTCCCAAGGTGACAGTGCCCACGGTGATAGTGCTCATGGTGACATTGCCCACGGTGACAGTGCTCATGGTGAGAGTTCGCATGGTGACAGTGCCCATGGTTACAGTGCTCATGGTCACACAACCCATGGTGACTGTGCTAAAGCTGGCAGTGTACATGGTTGGAGTTCCCATGGTGAAATTCCTCATGGTGGCACTGCCCATGATGATAGTGTTGATGGTGACAGTGTCCATGGTGACAGTGCCTATGGTGACAGTGTCCATTGTGATAGTGCTCTCGGTGATAGTTCCCTCAGTGACAGTTCTAATGGTGACAATTCCATGGTGACAGTGCCCATGATGACCGTGCTCATGGTGACAGTGCCCACGGTGACATTTCTCATGGTGAGAGTGCTCACGGTGACAGTGCCCTTGGTGATAGTACCCATGGTAATAGTGGTCACGTTGACATGGCCCATGGTGATATTGCTCACGGTGACGCTGCCCATGGTGATAGTGCTCACGGTGACATTCCCATGGTTACAGTGCCCATGGTGATATTGCTCACGGTGACACTGCCCATGATGACAGTGCTCATGGTGACAATGCCCATTCTGACAATGCTCATAGTGACAGTGCTCACGGTGACAGTGCCCTTGATGATAGTACTCATGGTAATAGTGCTCACGGTGACAGTTCCCATGGTGACAGTGCTCACTGTGGCAGTGCCAATGGTTACAGTGCTCATGGTGGCAGTGTCCATGGTGGCAGTTCCCAAGATGACAGTGCTCATGGTGACATTTCCCATGGTAAGAGAGCTCATGATGACAGTGTCTATGGAGACAGTGCCCATGGTGACAGTGGCCATGTTGAAAGTGCCCATGGTGACACTGCTCATGGTGTCACTGCCCATGGTGACTATGCTCATGCTGGCTGTGTACATGCTTGGAGATCCCATGGTGAAATTCCTCATGGTGGCACTGCCCATAATGATAGTGCTCATGGTGACAGTGTCCATGGTGACATTGCCTATGGTGACAGTTCCCATTGTGATAGTGCTCACGGTGATAGGGCCCACAGGGACAGTTCTAATGGTGACAGTTCCAATGGTGACAGTGCCCATGATGACAGTGCTTATGGTGACAGTGCCCACGGTGACAGTGCTCATGGTGACAGTGCTCATGGTGACAGTGCCCTTGGTGATAGTACCCATGGTAAAAGTGCTCATGGTGACATTGCCCATGGTGATATTGCTCATGCTGGCGGTGTACATGGTTGGAGTTCCGATGATGAAATTCCTCATGGTAGCACTGCCCATGATGATAGTGCTCACGGTGAAAGTGTCCATGGTGACAGTGCCTATGGTGACAGTGCCCATTGTGATAGTGCTCATGGTGATAGTGCCCAAAGTGACAGTGCTCATTGTGACAGTTCCTATGGTGACAGTGCCCATGATGATAGTGCTCATGGTAAAAGTTCCCACTGTGATAGTGCTCACGGTGAAAGTGCTCACGGTGACAGTGCCCTTGGTGATAGTGCTCATGGTAATAGTGCACATGGTGACACTGCCCATGGTGACAGTGCCCATGGTGACACTGCCCATAGTGACATTTCCCATGGTGACAGTGCTCATGTTGACAGTGCCCATGGTGACAGTGACCATGGTGAGTGTGCCCATGGTGACAGTGTCCATGGTGACAGTGCTCACCTTGACAGTGCCTTTGGTGATAGTACCCATGTTAATATTGCTCACGGTTACAGTGCCCATGGTGATAGTGCTCATGGTGATAGTGCTCATGGTGACAGTTACCTTGGTGATAGTGCTCATGGTGATAGTGCTCATGGTGATAGTTCGCATGGTGACAGTGCCCATGTTGAAAGTCTCCATGAAGGCAGTGCTCATGGTGACACTGCCCATGGTGACTGTGCTCTTGCTGGCGGTGTACATGTTTGGAGTTCTCATGGTGAAATTCCTTATGGTGGCACTGCCCATGATGATAGTGTTCATCGTGACAATGTCCATGGTGACAGTGCCTATGGTGACAGTGCCCATTGTGATAGTGCTCACGGTGATAGTGCCCTCAGTGACAGTTCTAATGGTGACAGTTCCCACGGAGACATTGCTCATGGTGACAGTGCTCACGGTGACAGTAACCTTGGTGATAGTACCCATGGTAATAGAGGTCACGGTGACAGTGCCCATGGTGATATTGCTCATGGTGACACTGCCCATGGTGATAGTGCTCACGGTGATAGTGCTCAGGGTGACAGTTCCCATGGTTACAGTGCCCATGGTGACAGTGCTCATGGTGACAGTGCCCGCGGTGACTGTGCTCATGGTGACAGTGCTCACAGACATACTGCTCATGGTGACAGTTCGCATGGCAACAGGGCCCATGTTAAAAGTGCCCATGGTGACAGTGCTCATGTTGGCACTGCCCATGGTGACTGTGCTCATGCTGGTGGTGTACATGGTTGGAGTTCCCATGGTGAAATTCCTTATGGTGGCAATGCCCATGATGATAGTGCTCATGGTGACATTGCCCACGGTGACAGTGCTCATGGTGACAGTTCGCATGTTGACATTGCCCATGGTGACAGTGCTCATGGTGACACAGCCCATGGTGACTGCGCTAAAGCTGGCGGTGTACATGGTTGGAATTCTCATGGTGAAATTCCTCATGGTGGCACTGCCCATGATGATAGCGCTCACTGTGACAGTGTCCATAGTGACAGTGCCCATGGTGACAGTGCCCATGGTGACATTTCCCATGGTGACTGTGCCCATGGTGACATTTCCCAATGTGACAGTGCTCATGGTGAGAGTTCCCATGGTGACAGTGTTGATGTTGACAGTGCCAATGGTGACAGTGCCCATGGTGACAGTGCCCATGGTGATAGTGTCCATGGTGACAGTGCTCATGTTGACAGTGCCCACGGCGACAGTGCTCATGGTGAGAGTACCCATGGTGACAGTTCTCACCTTGATAGTGCCCATGGTGACCGTTCCCATGGTGACAGTTCCCATGGTGATAGTGCTCACCGTGATAGTGCCCAGGGTGACAGTTCCCATGGATAGAGTGCCCATGGTGACAGTGCCCATGGTGACAGTTCTCATGGTGACAGTGCCCACGGTGATAGTGCTCATGGTGGCAGTTCGCATGCTGACAGTGCCCATGATGACAGTGCTCATGGTGACAGTGCCCACGGTGACAGTGCTCACAGTGAGAGTGCCCTTGCTGATAGTACCCATGGTAATAGTGCTCACATGAAAGTGCCCATAGTGATATTGCTCACGGTGACACTGCCCATGGTGATAGTGGTCACGGTGACAATGCCCACGGTGATAGTGTTCATGGTGATAGTGCTCATGTTGAGAGTGCTCATGGTGACACTGCCCATGGTGACTGTGATCATGCTGGCGGTGTACATGGTTGGAGTTCCCATGGGGAAATTTCTTATGGTGGCAATGCCCATGATGATAGTGCTCATGGTGACAGTGCTCATGGTGACAGTGTACATGGTGACAATCCCCACGGTGACAGTGATCACGGTGATAGTTCTCATGGCGATAGTGCCCATTGTAATAGTGCTCACGGTGACGTTGCCCATGTTGATATTGTTCACGGTGACACTGCCCTTGGTGATAGCGCTCATGGTGATAGTGCTCATGGTAATACTGCTCATGGTGACACTGCCCATGGTGACAGTGCCCATGGAGACACTGCCCATAGTGACATTTCCCATGGTGACAGTGCTCATGGTGAGAGTTCCCATATTGACAGTGCACATGGTGAAAGTTCCCATGGTGACAGTGTTCACAGTGACAGTGCTCACTGTGGCAGTGACATTGGTTACAGTGCTCATGGGGGCAGTGTCCATGGTGGCAGTTCCCAAGATGACAGTGCTCATGGTGACATTTCCCATGGTAACAGAGCTCATGATGACAGTGTCCATGGTGACATTGCCCATGTCGAAAGTGCCCATGGTGACATTGCTCATGGTGACACTGCCCATGGTGACTGTGCTCATGCTGGCGGTGTACATGGTTGGAGTTCCCATGGTGAAATTCCTCATGGTGGCACTGCCCATGATGATAGTGCTCATGGTGACAGTGTCCATCGTGAGAGTGCACTTGGTGACAGTGCTCATGATGACACTGCCCATGGTGACAGTGCCCATGGTGACATTTCCCATGGTGACAGTGCTCATGTTGACAGTGCACAAGGTGACAGTGCCCAAGGTGACATTTCCCATGGTTACAGTGTTAATGGTGATATTGCTCACTGTGACAGTGCCCATGGTTATAGTCCTCACGGTGATAGTGCTCATGGTGACAGTTCCCATGGTGACAGTGTTCATGGTGACAGTTCGCATGGTGACAGTCCCCATGGTGACAGTGCTCATGGTGACACAGCCCATGGTGACTGTTCTAAAGCTGCCGATGTACATGGTTGGAGTTCCCAAGCTGAAATTCCTCATGTTGGCACTGCCCATGATGATAGTGTTCATGGTGACAGTGTCCATGGAGACAGTGCCTATGGTGACAGTGCCCATTGTGATAGTGCTCACGGTGATAGTGCCCACAGTGACAGTTGTAATAGTGACAGTCCCCATGGTGACAGTGTCGATGATGACAGTGCTCATGGTGACAGTGTTCATGGTGATATTGCTCACGGTGACACTGCCCATGGTTATTGTCCTCACGGTGATAGTGCTCATGATGACAGTGCCCACAGTGACAGTGCTCATGGTGGCAGTGCTCACAGTGACAATGCCCATGGTGATAGTGCCCATGGTAATAGTGCTCATGGTGACAGTACCCATGGTGATACTGTTCACGGTGACACTTCCTATGGTGATAGTGCTCACGTTGATAGTGCTCATAGTGACAGTTCCCATGGTTACAGTGCCCATGGTGACAGTGCTACTGGTGACAGTGCCCACGGTGAAAATGCTCA
This sequence comes from Balaenoptera borealis, assembly GCF_965194805.1. Classification (NCBI taxonomy): domain Eukaryota; kingdom Metazoa; phylum Chordata; class Mammalia; order Artiodactyla; family Balaenopteridae; genus Balaenoptera; species Balaenoptera borealis. Next base: position 129,732 of record NW_028123436.1, read on the forward strand.
TGGTGACAGTGCTCATGGTGATAGTCCTCACGGTGACAGTGCTCACATTGACAGTGCCCTTGGTGATAGTGCACATGGTAATACTGCTCATGGTGAAATTGCTCATGGTGATAGTTCGCATGGTGACAGTGCCCATGTCGAAAGTGCCCATGGTGGCAGTGCTCATGGTGACACTGCCCATGGTGACAGTGCTCATGGTAAAAGTTTGCATGGTAACAGTGCCCATGGTGACAGTGCTCATGGTGACACAGCCCATGTTGACAGTGCTAAAGCTGGCAGTGTACATGGTTGGAGTTCTCATGGTGAAATTCCTCATGGTGGCACTGCCCATGATGATAGTGCTCATGGTGACAGTGCCCATGGTGACATTTCCCATGGTGACAGTGCTCATGGTGAGAGTTCCCATGGTGACAGTGCTCATCTTGAGTGTGCCCATGGTGACCGTTCCCATGGTGACAGTTCCCATGGTGATAGTGCTCATGGTGACAGTGCCCTCGGTGACAGTGCAAAAGGTGACATTTCCCATGGTGACAGTGCTCATATTGACAGTGCACACGGTAACAGTGCCCACGGTGACACTGCTCACGGTGACAGTGCTCATGGTTATAGTGCTCACGGTGATAGTGCTCATGTTGACAGTGTCCTTGGTGATAGTGTTCATGGTAATACTGCTCATGGTGATAGTGCTGGTGGTGATAGTTCGCATGGTGACAGTGCCCATGTTGAAAGTCCCCATGATGGCAGTGCTCATGGTGACACTGCTCATGGTGACTGTGCTCATGCTGGCGGTGTACATGGTTGGAGTTCCCATGGTGAAATTCCTTATGCTGGCAGTGCCCATGATGATAGTGTTCATGGTGACAGTGTCCATGGTGACAGTGCCTATGGTGACAGGGCGCATGGTGACATTTCCCATGGTGACAGTGCCCATGGTTACAGTGCTCATGTTGACACTGCCCATGGTGACAGTGCTCATGGTGACAGTGCTCACAGTGACAGTACCCTAGGTGGTAGTACCCATGGTAATAGTGCTCACTTTGACAGTGCCCATGATGATAGTGCTAATGATGACAGTGCTCATGGTGACAGTTCCCATGGTGACAGTGCTCATGTTGACAGTGCCCACAGTGACAGTGCTCATGGTGGCAGTGCTCACAGTGACAATGCCCATGGTGATAGTGCCCATGGTAATAGTGCTCATGGTGACAGTACCCATGGTGATACTGTTCACGGTGACACTTCCTATGGTGATAGTGCTCACGTTGATAGTGCTCATGGTGACAGTTCCCATGGTTACAGTGCCCATGGTGACAGTGCTACTGGTGACAGTGCCCACGGTGAAAATGCTCATGGTGACAGTGCTCATGGTGATAGTCCTCACGGTGACAGTGCTCACATTGACAGTGCCCTTGGTGATAGTGCACATGGTAATTCTGCTCATGGTGAAATTGCTCATGGTGATAGTTCGCATGGTGACAGTGCCCATGTCGAAAGTGCCCATGGTGGCAGTGCTCATGGTGACACTGCCCATGGTGACTGTGCTCATGCTGGGAGTGTACATGGTTGGAGTTCCCATGGTGAAATTCCTTATGGTGGCACTGCCCATGATGATAGTGTTCATGGTGACATTGTCCATGGTGACAGTGCGTATGGTGACAGTGCCCATTGTGATTGTGCTCACGGTGATAGTGCCCACAGTGACAGTGCTAATGGTGACAGTCCCCATGGTGACAGTTCCCATGATGACAGGGCTCATGGTGACAGTGCCCACGGTGACAGTGCTCATGGTCACAGTGCTCACGGTGACAGTGCTCACGGTGACAGTGACCTTGGTGATAGTATCCTTGTTAATAGTGCTCACGGTGACAGTGCCCATGGTGATAGTGCTCATGGTGATGGTTCCCAAGGTTACAGTGCCCATGGTGACAGTGCTCATGGTGACAGTGCCCATGGTGATTATGCTCATGGAGACCGTGCTCACGGTGATAGTGCTCATGGTGACAGTTCGCATGCTGACAGGGCCCATGTTGAAAGTGCCCATGGTGACAGTGCTCATGGTGATAATGCCCATGGTGAATGTGCTCATGCTGGCTGTGTACCTGGTTGGAATTCCGATGGTGAAATTCTTCATGGTAGCACTGCCCATGATGATAGTGCCCATGATGAAAGTGGTCATGGTGACAGTGCTCATGGTGACACTGCCCATGGTAACAGAACTCAGGATGACAGTGTCCATGGTGACAGTGCACATGGTGACAGTGGCCATGTTGAAATTGCCCATGGTAACAGTTCTCATGGTGACACTGCCCATAGTGACTGTGCTCATGCTGGTGGTGTAGAAGGTTGGAGTTCCCATGGTGAAATTCCTCATGGTGGCACTACCCATGATAATGGTGCTCATGGTGACAGTGTACATCGTGAGAGTGCCCATGGTAACAATGCTAATGGTGACACTGCCCATGGTGACAGTGCCCAAGGTGATATTTCCCATGGTGACAGTGCTCATTTTGACAGTGCACACGGTGACAGTGCCCACAGTGACAGTGCTCACGGTGATCATGTTAATGGTAATATTGCTCATGGTGACACTGCCCATGGTTATAGTGCTCACGGTGATAGTGTTCATGGTGACAGTTCCCATGATGAAAGTGCTCATGGTGACATTGCCCACGGTGACAGTGCTCATGGTGAGAGTTCGCATGGTGACAGTGCCCATGGTTACAATGCTCATGGTCACACAACCCATGGTGACTGTGCTAAAGCTGGCGGTGTACATGGTTGGAGTTCCCATGGTGAAATTCCTCATGGTGGCACTGCCCATGATGATAGTGTTCATGGTGACAGTGTCCATGGTGACAGTGCCTATGGTGACAGTGTCCATTGTGATAGTTATCATGGTGATAGTGCCCTCAGTGACAGTTCTAATGGTGACAGTTCGATGGTGACAGTGCCCATGATGACAGTGCTCATGGTGACAGTGCCCACGGTGACATTGCTCATGGTGACAGTGCTCATGGTGACAGTTCCCTTGGTGATAGTACCCATGGTCATAGTGGTCACGGTGAGAGTGCCCATGGTGATATTGCTCACGGTGACACTGCCTATGGTGATAGTGCACACGGTCATAGTGCTCATTGTGACAGTGCCCATGGTGACTATGCTCATGGTGACAGTGCTCACGGTGATAGTGCTCATGGTGACCGTGCTCATGATGATAGTGCTCATGGTGACAGTTCGCATGGTGATAGGGCCCATGTTGAAAGTGCCCATGGTGAAAGTGCTCATGGTGACACTGCCCATGTTGACTGTGCTCATGCTGGCGGTGTACATGGTTGGAGTTCCGATGGTGAAATTGCTCATGGTAGCACTGCCCATAATGATAGTGCTCATGGTGACAGTGTCCATGGTGACAGTGCCTATGGTGACAGAGCCCATTGTGATAGTGTTCACGGTGATAGTGCCCACAGTGACAGTGCTCATGGTGACAGTTCCTATGGTGACACTGCCCATGATGACAGTGCTCATGGTGACAGTGCCCACGGTGACAGTGCTCATTGTGACACTGCTCACGGTAAAAGTGCCCTTGGTGATAGTACCCATGTTAATAGTGCTCACGGTGACAGTTCACATGGTGACAGTGCCCATTTTGAATGTGCCAATGGTGGCAGGGCCCATGGTGACAGTGCTCATGGTGAGAGTTCCCATGGTGACAGTGCTCATGTTCACAGTGCCCATGGTGACAGTGTCCATGGTCAACAGTGCCCATGGTGAGAGTGCCCATGGTGACAGTGCCCATGGTGACAGTGCTCATGGTGACAGTGCTCAAGGTGGCCATATCCATGGTGGGAATTCCCATGGTGAAAGTTCTCATGGTGGCAGTGCCCATGATGACAGTGCGCATTGTGACAGTGCAGATGCTGAGAGTGCCCATGGTGACATTTCCCATGGTGACAGTGTTCATGGTAAGACTTACCATGGTGACAGTGCTCATGTTCACAGTGCCCATGGTGACAGTGTCCATGGTCAACAGTGCCCATGGTGAGAGTGCCCATGGTGACAGTGCCCATGGTGACAGTGCTCATGGTGACAGTGCTCAAGGTGGCCATATCCATGGTGGGAATTCCCATGGTGAAAGTTCTCATGGTGGCAGTGCCCATGATGACAGTGCGCATTGTGACAGTGCACATGCTGAGAGTGCCCATGGTGACATTTCCCTTGGAGACAATGCTTATGGTGAGAGTGGCCATGGTGACACTGGCCATGGTGACAGTGCTCATGGTGAGAGTTCCCATGGTGACAGTGCTCATGTTGAGAGTGCCCATGGTGACCATTCCCATGGTGACAGTTCTCATGGTGATAGTGCTCATGGTGACAGTGCTCATGGGGACAGTGCACACGGTGACAGTGCCCACGGTGACAGTGCTCACGGTGATAGTGCTCATGGTGATATTGCCCATGGTAATAGTGCTCATGTTGACAGTGCCCATGGTGATATTGCTCATGGTGACACTACACATGGTGATAGTGCTCACGGTGATAGTGCTCACGGTGACAGTGCCCTTGGTGAAAGTGCTCTTGGTGATAGTGCTCATGGTAATAGTGCACATGGTGACACTGCCCATGGTGACAGTGCCCATGGTGACACTGCCCATAGTGACATTTCCCATGGTGACAGTGCTCTTGTTGACAGTGCCCATGGTGACAGTGACCATGGTGAGTGTGCCCATGGTGACAGTGTCCATGGTGACAGTGCTCACCTTGACAGTGCCTTTGGTGATAGTACCCATGTTAATATTGCTCACGGTTACAGTGCCCATGGTGATAGTGCTCATGGTGATAGTGCTCATGGTGACAGTTACCTTGGTGATAGTGCTCATGGTGATAGTGCTCATGGTGATAGTTCGCATGGTGACAGTGCCCATGTTGAAAGTCTCCATGAAGGCAGTGCTCATGGTGACACTGCCCATGGTGACTGTGCTCTTGCTGGCGGTGTACATGTTTGGAGTTCTCATGGTGAAATTCCTTATGGTGGCACTGCCCATGATGATAGTGTTCATCGTGACAATGTCCATGGTGACAGTGCCTATGGTGACAGTGCCCATTGTGATAGTGCTCACGGTGATAATGCCCTCAGTGACAGTTCTAATGGTGACAGTTCCCACGGTGACATTGCTCATGGTGACAGTGCTCACGGTGACAGTAACCTTGGTGATAGTACCCATGGTAATAGAGGTCACGGTGACAGTGCCCATGGTGATATTGCTCACGGTGACACTGCCCATGGTGATAGTGCTCACGGTGATAGTGCTCAGGGTGACAGTTCCCATGGTTACAGTGCCCATGGTGACAGTGCTCATGGTGACAGTGCCCGCGGTGACTGTGCTCATGGTGACAGTGCTCACAGACATACTGCTCATGGTGACAGTTCGCATGGCAACAGGGCCCATGTTAAAAGTGCCCATGGTGACAGTGCTCATGTTGGCACTGCCCATGGTGACTGTGCTCATGCTGGTGGTGTACATGGTTGGAGTTCCCATGGTGAAATTCCTTATGGTGGCAATGCCCATGATGATAGTGCTCATGGTGACATTGCCCACGGTGACAGTGCTCATGGTGACAGTTCGCATGTTGACATTGCCCATGGTGACAGTGCTCATGGTGACACAGCCCATGGTGACTGCGCTAAAGCTGGCGGTGTACATAGTTGGAATTCTCATGGTGAAATTCCTCATGGTGGCACTGCCCATGATGATAGCGCTCACTGTGACAGTGTCCATAGTGACAGTGCCCATGGTGACAGTGCCCATGGTGACATTTCCCATGGTGACTGTGCCCATGGTGACATTTCCCAATGTGACAGTGCTCATGGTGAGAGTTCCCATGGTGACAGTGTTGATGTTGACAGTGCCAATGGTGACAGTGCCCATGGTGACAGTGCCCATGGTGATAGTGTCCATGGTGACAGTGCTCATGTTGACAGTGCCCACGGCGACAGTGCTCATGGTGAGAGTACCCATGGTGACAGTTCTCACCTTGATAGTGCCCATGGTGACCGTTCCCATGGTGACAGTTCCCATGGTGATAGTGCTCACCGTGATAGTGCCCAGGGTGACAGTTCCCATGGATACAGTGCCCATGGTGACAGTTCTCATGGTGACAGTGCCCACGGTGATAGTGCTCATGGTGGCAGTTCGCATGCTGACAGTGCCCATGATGACAGTGCTCATGGTGACAGTGCCCGCGGTGACTGTGCTCATGGTGACAGTGCTCACAGACATACTGCTCATGGTGACAGTTCGCATGGCAACAGGGCCCATGTTAAAAGTGCCCATGGTGACAGTGCTCATGTTGGCACTGCCCATGGTGACTGTGCTCATGCTGGTGGTGTACATGGTTGGAGTTCCCATGGTGAAATTCCTTATGGTGGCAATGCCCATGATGATAGTGCTCATGGTGACATTGCCCACGGTGACAGTGCTCATGGTGACAGTTCGCATGTTGACATTGCCCATGGTGACAGTGCTCATGGTGACACAGCCCATGGTGACTGCGCTAAAGCTGGCGGTGTACATGGTTGGAATTCTCATGGTGAAATTCCTCATGGTGGCACTGCCCATGATGATAGCGCTCACTGTGACAGTGTCCATAGTGACAGTGCCCATGGTGACAGTGCCCATGGTGACATTTCCCATGGTGACTGTGCCCATGGTGACATTTCCCAATGTGACAGTGCTCATGGTGAGAGTTCCCATGGTGACAGTGTTGATGTTGACAGTGCCAATGGTGACAGTGCCCATGGTGACAGTGCCCATGGTGATAGTGTCCATGGTGACAGTGCTCATGTTGACAGTGCCCACGGCGACAGTGCTCATGGTGAGAGTACCCATGGTGACAGTTCTCACCTTGATAGTGCCCATGGTGACCGTTCCCATGGTGACAGTTCCCATGGTGATAGTGCTCACCGTGATAGTGCCCAGGGTGACAGTTCCCATGGATAGAGTGCCCATGGTGACAGTGCCCATGGTGACAGTTCTCATGGTGACAGTGCCCACGGTGATAGTGCTCATGGTGGCAGTTCGCATGCTGACAGTGCCCATGATGACAGTGCTCATGGTGACAGTGCCCACGGTGACAGTGCTCACAGTGAGAGTGCCCTTGCTGATAGTACCCATGGTAATAGTGCTCACATGAAAGTGCCCATAGTGATATTGCTCACGGTGACACTGCCCATGGTGATAGTGGTCACGGTGACAATGCCCACGGTGATAGTGTTCATGGTGATAGTGCTCATGTTGAGAGTGCTCATGGTGACACTGCCCATGGTGACTGTGATCATGCTGGCGGTGTACATGGTTGGAGTTCCCATGGGGAAATTTCTTATGGTGGCAATGCCCATGATGATAGTGCTCATGGTGACAGTGCTCATGGTGACAGTGTACATGGTGACAATCCCCACGGTGACAGTGATCACGGTGATAGTTCTCATGGCGATAGTGCCCATTGTAATAGTGCTCACGGTGACGTTGCCCATGTTGATATTGTTCACGGTGACACTGCCCTTGGTGATAGCGCTCATGGTGATAGTGCTCATGGTAATACTGCTCATGGTGACACTGCCCATGGTGACAGTGCCCATGGAGACACTGCCCATAGTGACATTTCCCATGGTGACAGTGCTCATGGTGAGAGTTCCCATATTGACAGTGCACATGGTGAAAGTTCCCATGGTGACAGTGTTCACAGTGACAGTGCTCACTGTGGCAGTGACATTGGTTACAGTGCTCATGGGGGCAGTGTCCATGGTGGCAGTTCCCAAGATGACAGTGCTCATGGTGACATTTCCCATGGTAACAGAGCTCATGATGACAGTGTCCATGGTGACATTGCCCATGTCGAAAGTGCCCATGGTGACATTGCTCATGGTGACACTGCCCATGGTGACTGTGCTCATGCTGGCGGTGTACATGGTTGGAGTTCCCATGGTGAAATTCCTCATGGTGGCACTGCCCATGATGATAGTGCTCATGGTGACAGTGTCCATCGTGAGAGTGCACTTGGTGACAGTGCTCATGATGACACTGCCCATGGTGACAGTGCCCATGGTGACATTTCCCATGGTGACAGTGCTCATGTTGACAGTGCACAAGGTGACAGTGCCCAAGGTGACATTTCCCATGGTTACAGTGTTAATGGTGATATTGCTCACTGTGACAGTGCCCATGGTTATAGTCCTCACGGTGATAGTGCTCATGGTGACAGTTCCCATGGTGACAGTGTTCATGGTGACAGTTCGCATGGTGACAGTCCCCATGGTGACAGTGCTCATGGTGACACAGCCCATGGTGACTGTTCTAAAGCTGCCGATGTACATGGTTGGAGTTCCCAATCTGAAATTCCTCATGTTGGCACTGCCCATGATGATAGTGTTCATGGTGACAGTGTCCATGGAGACAGTGCCTATGGTGACAGTGCCCATTGTGATAGTGCTCACGGTGATAGTGCCCACAGTGACAGTTGTAATAGTGACAGTCCCCATGGTGACAGTGTCGATGATGACAGTGCTCATGGTGACAGTGTTCATGGTGATATTGCTCACGGTGACACTGCCCATGGTTATTGTCCTCACGGTGATAGTGCTCATGATGACAGTGCCCACAGTGACAGTGCTCATGGTGGCAGTGCTCACAGTGACAATGCCCATGGTGATAGTGCCCATGGTAATAGTGCTCATGGTGACAGTACCCATGGTGATACTGTTCACGGTGACACTTCCTATGGTGATAGTGCTCACGTTGATAGTGCTCATAGTGACAGTTCCCATGGTTACAGTGCCCATGGTGACAGTGCTACTGGTGACAGTGCCCACGGTGAAAATGCTCATGGTGACAGTGCTCATGGTGATAGTCCTCACGGTGACAGTGCTCACATTGACAGTGCCCTTGGTGATAGTGCACATGGTAATACTGCTCATGGTGAAATTGCTCATGGTGATAGTTCGCATGGTGACAGTGCCCATGTCGAAAGTGCCCATGGTGGCAGTGCTCATGGTGACACTGCCCATGGTGACAGTGCTCATGGTAAAAGTTTGCATGGTAACAGTGCCCATGGTGACAGTGCTCATGGTGACACAGCCAATGTTGACAGTGCTAAAGCTGGCAGTGTACATGGTTGGAGTTCTCATGGTGAAATTCCTCATGGTGGCACTGCCCATGATGATAGTGCTCATGGTGACAGTGCCCATGGTGACATTTCCCATGGTGACAGTGCTCATGGTGAGAGTTCCCATGGTGACAGTGCTCATCTTGAGTGTGCCCATGGTGACCGTTCCCATGGTGACAGTTCCCATGGTGATAGTGCTCATGGTGACAGTGCCCTCGGTGACAGTGCAAAAGGTGACATTTCCCATGGTGACAGTGCTCATATTGACAGTGCACACGGTAACAGTGCCCACGGTGACACTGCTCACGGTGACAGTGCTCATGGTTATAGTGCTCACGGTGATAGTGCTCATGTTGACAGTGTCCTTGGTGATAGTGTTCATGGTAATACTGCTCATGGTGATAGTGCTGGTGGTGATAGTTCGCATGGTGACAGTGCCCATGTTGAAAGTCCCCATGATGGCAGTGCTCATGGTGACACTGCTCATGGTGACTGTGCTCATGCTGGCGGTGTACATGGTTGGAGTTCCCATGGTGAAATTCCTTATGCTGGCAGTGCCCATGATGATAGTGTTCATGGTGACAGTGTCCATGGTGACAGTGCCTATGGTGACAGGGCGCATGGTGACATTTCCCATGGTGACAGTGCCCATGGTTACAGTGCTCATGTTGACACTGCCCACGGTGACAGTGCTCATGGTGACAGTGCTCACAGTGACAGTACCCTAGGTGGTAGTACCCATGGTAATAGTGCTCACTTTGACAGTGCCCATGATGATAGTGCTAATGATGACAGTGCTCATGGTGACAGTTCCCATGGTGACAGTGCTCATGTTGACAGTGCCCACAGTGACAGTGCTCATGGTGGCAGTGCTCACAGTGACAATGCCCATGGTGATAGTGCCCATGGTAATAGTGCTCATGGTGACAGTACCCATGGTGATACTGTTCACGGTGACACTTCCTATGGTGATAGTGCTCACGTTGATAGTGCTCATGGTGACAGTTCCCATGGTTACAGTGCCCATGGTGACAGTGCTACTGGTGACAGTGCCCACGGTGAAAATGCTCATGGTGACAGTGCTCATGGTGATAGTCCTCACGGTGACAGTGCTCACATTGACAGTGCCCTTGGTGATAGTGCACATGGTAATTCTGCTCATGGTGAAATTGCTCATGGTGATAGTTCGCATGGTGACAGTGCCCATGTCGAAAGTGCCCATGGTGGCAGTGCTCATGGTGACACTGCCCATGGTGACTGTGCTCATGCTGGGAGTGTACATGGTTGGAGTTCCCATGGTGAAATTCCTTATGGTGGCACTGCCCATGATGATAGTGTTCATGGTGACATTGTCCATGGTGACAGTGCGTATGGTGACAGTGCCCATTGTGATTGTGCTCACGGTGATAGTGCCCACAGTGACAGTGCTAATGGTGACAGTCCCCATGGTGACAGTTCCCATGATGACAGGGCTCATGGTGACAGTGCCCACGGTGACAGTGCTCATGGTCACAGTGCTCACGGTGACAGTGCTCACGGTGACAGTGACCTTGGTGATAGTATCCTTGTTAATAGTGCTCACGGTGACAGTGCCCATGGTGATAGTGCTCATGGTGACGGTTCCCAAGGTTACAGTGCCCATGGTGACAGTGCTCATGGTGACAGTGCCCATGGTGATTATGCTCATGGAGACCGTGCTCACGGTGATAGTGCTCATGGTGACAGTTCGCATGCTGACAGGGCCCATGTTGAAAGTGCCCATGGTGACAGTGCTCATGGTGATAATGCCCATGGTGAATGTGCTCATGCTGGCTGTGTACCTGGTTGGAATTCCGATGGTGAAATTCTTCATGGTAGCACTGCCCATGATGATAGTGCCCATGATGAAAGTGGTCATGGTGACAGTGCTCATGGTGACACTGCCCATGGTAACAGAACTCAGGATGACAGTGTCCATGGTGACAGTGCACATGGTGACAGTGGCCATGTTGAAATTGCCCATGGTAACAGTTCTCATGGTGACACTGCCCATAGTGACTGTGCTCATGCTGGTGGTGTAGAAGGTTGGAGTTCCCATGGTGAAATTCCTCATGGTGGCACTACCCATGATAATGGTGCTCATGGTGACAGTGTACATCGTGAGAGTGCCCATGGTAACAATGCTAATGGTGACACTGCCCATGGTGACAGTGCCCAAGGTGATATTTCCCATGGTGACAGTGCTCATTTTGACAGTGCACACGGTGACAGTGCCCACAGTGACAGTGCTCACGGTGATCATGTTAATGGTAATATTGCTCATGGTGACACTGCCCATGGTTATAGTGCTCACGGTGATAGTGTTCATGGTGACAGTTCCCATGATGAAAGTGCTCATGGTGACATTGCCCACGGTGACAGTGCTCATGGTGAGAGTTCGCATGGTGACAGTGCCCATGGTTACAATGCTCATGGTCACACAACCCATGGTGACTGTGCTAAAGCTGGCGGTGTACATGGTTGGAGTTCCCATGGTGAAATTCCTCATGGTGGCACTGCCCATGATGATAGTGTTCATGGTGACAGTGTCCATGGTGACAGTGCCTATGGTGACAGTGTCCATTGTGATAGTTATCATGGTGATAGTGCCCTCAGTGACAGTTCTAATGGTGACAGTTCGATGGTGACAGTGCCCATGATGACAGTGCTCATGGTGACAGTGCCCACGGTGACATTGCTCATGGTGACAGTGCTCATGGTGACAGTTCCCTTGGTGATAGTACCCATGGTCATAGTGGTCACGGTGAGAGTGCCCATGGTGATATTGCTCACGGTGACACTGCCTATGGTGATAGTGCACACGGTCATAGTGCTCATTGTGACAGTGCCCATGGTGACTATGCTCATGGTGACAGTGCTCACGGTGATAGTGCTCATGGTGACCGTGCTCATGATGATAGTGCTCATGGTGACAGTTCGCATGGTGATAGGGCCCATGTTGAAAGTGCCCATGGTGAAAGTGCTCATGGTGACACTGCCCATGTTGACTGTGCTCATGCTGGCGGTGTACATGGTTGGAGTTCCGATGGTGAAATTGCTCATGGTAGCACTGCCCATAATGATAGTGCTCATGGTGACAGTGTCCATGGTGACAGTGCCTATGGTGACAGAGCCCATTGTGATAGTGTTCACGGTGATAGTGCCCACAGTGACAGTGCTCATGGTGACAGTTCCTATGGTGACACTGCCCATGATGACAGTGCTCATGGTGACAGTGCCCACGGTGACAGTGCTCATTGTGACACTGCTCACGGTAAAAGTGCCCTTGGTGATAGTACCCATGTTAATAGTGCTCACGGTGACAGTTCACATGGTGACAGTGCCCATTTTGAATGTGCCAATGGTGGCAGGGCCCATGGTGACAGTGCTCATGGTGAGAGTTCCCATGGTGACAGTGCTCATGTTCACAGTGCCCATGGTGACAGTGTCCATGGTCAACAGTGCCCATGGTGAGAGTGCCCATGGTGACAGTGCCCATGGTGACAGTGCTCATGGTGACAGTGCTCAAGGTGGCCATATCCATGGTGGGAATTCCCATGGTGAAAGTTCTCATGGTGGCAGTGCCCATGATGACAGTGCGCATTGTGACAGTGCAGATGCTGAGAGTGCCCATGGTGACATTTCCCATGGTGACAGTGTTCATGGTAAGACTTACCATGGTGACAGTGCTCATGTTCACAGTGCCCATGGTGACAGTGTCCATGGTCAACAGTGCCCATGGTGAGAGTGCCCATGGTGACAGTGCCCATGGTGACAGTGCTCATGGTGACAGTGCTCAAGGTGGCCATATCCATGGTGGGAATTCCCATGGTGAAAGTTCTCATGGTGGCAGTGCCCATGATGACAGTGCGCATTGTGACAGTGCACATGCTGAGAGTGCCCATGGTGACATTTCCCTTGGAGACAATGCTTATGGTGAGAGTGGCCATGGTGACACTGGCCATGGTGACAGTGCTCATGGTGAGAGTTCCCATGGTGACAGTGCTCATGTTGAGAGTGCCCATGGTGACCATTCCCATGGTGACAGTTCTCATGGTGATAGTGCTCATGGTGACAGTGCTCATGGGGACAGTGCACACGGTGACAGTGCCCACGGTGACAGTGCTCACGGTGATAGTGCTCATGGTGATATTGCCCATGGTAATAGTGCTCATGTTGACAGTGCCCATGGTGATATTGCTCATGGTGACACTACACATGGTGATAGTGCTCACGGTGATAGTGCTCACGGTGACAGTGCCCTTGGTGAAAGTGCTCTTGGTGATAGTGCTCATGGTAATAGTGCACATGGTGACACTGCCCATGGTGACAGTGCCCATGGTGACACTGCCCATAGTGACATTTCCCATGGTGACAGTGCTCTTGTTGACAGTGCCCATGGTGACAGTGACCATGGTGAGTGTGCCCATGGTGACAGTGTCCATGGTGACAGTGCTCACCTTGACAGTGCCTTTGGTGATAGTACCCATGTTAATATTGCTCACGGTTACAGTGCCCATGGTGATAGTGCTCATGGTGATAGTGCTCATGGTGACAGTTACCTTGGTGATAGTGCTCATGGTGATAGTGCTCATGGTGATAGTTCGCATGGTGACAGTGCCCATGTTGAAAGTCTCCATGAAGGCAGTGCTCATGGTGACACTGCCCATGGTGACTGTGCTCTTGCTGGCGGTGTACATGTTTGGAGTTCTCATGGTGAAATTCCTTATGGTGGCACTGCCCATGATGATAGTGTTCATCGTGACAATGTCCATGGTGACAGTGCCTATGGTGACAGTGCCCATTGTGATAGTGCTCACGGTGATAATGCCCTCAGTGACAGTTCTAATGGTGACAGTTCCCACGGTGACATTGCTCATGGTGACAGTGCTCACGGTGACAGTAACCTTGGTGATAGTACCCATGGTAATAGAGGTCACGGTGACAGTGCCCATGGTGATATTGCTCACGGTGACACTGCCCATGGTGATAGTGCTCACGGTGATAGTGCTCAGGGTGACAGTTCCCATGGTTACAGTGCCCATGGTGACAGTGCTCATGGTGACAGTGCCCGCGGTGACTGTGCTCATGGTGACAGTGCTCACAGACATACTGCTCATGGTGACAGTTCGCATGGCAACAGGGCCCATGTTAAAAGTGCCCATGGTGACAGTGCTCATGTTGGCACTGCCCATGGTGACTGTGCTCATGCTGGTGGTGTACATGGTTGGAGTTCCCATGGTGAAATTCCTTATGGTGGCAATGCCCATGATGATAGTGCTCATGGTGACATTGCCCACGGTGACAGTGCTCATGGTGACAGTTCGCATGTTGACATTGCCCATGGTGACAGTGCTCATGGTGACACAGCCCATGGTGACTGCGCTAAAGCTGGCGGTGTACATAGTTGGAATTCTCATGGTGAAATTCCTCATGGTGGCACTGCCCATGATGATAGCGCTCACTGTGACAGTGTCCATAGTGACAGTGCCCATGGTGACAGTGCCCATGGTGACATTTCCCATGGTGACTGTGCCCATGGTGACATTTCCCAATGTGACAGTGCTCATGGTGAGAGTTCCCATGGTGACAGTGTTGATGTTGACAGTGCCAATGGTGACAGTGCCCATGGTGACAGTGCCCATGGTGATAGTGTCCATGGTGACAGTGCTCATGTTGACAGTGCCCACGGCGACAGTGCTCATGGTGAGAGTACCCATGGTGACAGTTCTCACCTTGATAGTGCCCATGGTGACCGTTCCCATGGTGACAGTTCCCATGGTGATAGTGCTCACCGTGATAGTGCCCAGGGTGACAGTTCCCATGGATACAGTGCCCATGGTGACAGTTCTCATGGTGACAGTGCCCACGGTGATAGTGCTCATGGTGGCAGTTCGCATGCTGACAGTGCCCATGATGACAGTGCTCATGGTGACAGTGCCCACGGTGACAGTGCTCACAGTGAGAGTGCCCTTGCTGATAGTACCCATGGTAATAGTGCTCACATGAAAGTGCCCATAGTGATATTGCTCACGGTGACACTGCCCATGGTGATAGTGGTCACGGTGACAATGCCCACGGTGATAGTGTTCATGGTGATAGTGCTCATGTTGAGAGTGCTCATGGTGACACTGCCCATGGTGACTGTGATCATGCTGGCGGTGTACATGGTTGGAGTTCCCATGGGGAAATTTCTTATGGTGGCAATGCCCATGATGATAGTGCTCATGGTGACAGTGCTCATGGTGACAGTGTACATGGTGACAATCCCCACGGTGACAGTGATCACGGTGATAGTTCTCATGGCGATAGTGCCCATTGTAATAGTGCTCACGGTGACGTTGCCCATGTTGATATTGTTCACGGTGACACTGCCCTTGGTGATAGCGCTCATGGTGATAGTGCTCATGGTAATACTGCTCATGGTGACACTGCCCATGGTGACAGTGCCCATGGAGACACTGCCCATAGTGACATTTCCCATGGTGACAGTGCTCATGGTGAGAGTTCCCATATTGACAGTGCACATGGTGAAAGTTCCCATGGTGACAGTGTTCACAGTGACAGTGCTCACTGTGGCAGTGACATTGGTTACAGTGCTCATGGGGGCAGTGTCCATGGTGGCAGTTCCCAAGATGACAGTGCTCATGGTGACATTTCCCATGGTAACAGAGCTCATGATGACAGTGTCCATGGTGACATTGCCCATGTCGAAAGTGCCCATGGTGACATTGCTCATGGTGACACTGCCCATGGTGACTGTGCTCATGCTGGCGGTGTACATGGTTGGAGTTCCCATGGTGAAATTCCTCATGGTGGCACTGCCCATGATGATAGTGCTCATGGTGACAGTGTCCATCGTGAGAGTGCACTTGGTGACAGTGCTCATGATGACACTGCCCATGGTGACAGTGCCCATGGTGACATTTCCCATGGTGACAGTGCTCATGTTGACAGTGCACAAGGTGACAGTGCCCAAGGTGACATTTCCCATGGTTACAGTGTTAATGGTGATATTGCTCACTGTGACAGTGCCCATGGTTATAGTCCTCACGGTGATAGTGCTCATGGTGACAGTTCCCATGGTGACAGTGTTCATGGTGACAGTTCGCATGGTGACAGTCCCCATGGTGACAGTGCTCATGGTGACACAGCCCATGGTGACTGTTCTAAAGCTGCCGATGTACATGGTTGGAGTTCCCAATCTGAAATTCCTCATGTTGGCACTGCCCATGATGATAGTGTTCATGGTGACAGTGTCCATGGAGACAGTGCCTATGGTGACAGTGCCCATTGTGATAGTGCTCACGGTGATAGTGCCCACAGTGACAGTTGTAATAGTGACAGTCCCCATGGTGACAGTGTCGATGATGACAGTGCTCATGGTGACAGTGTTCATGGTGATATTGCTCACGGTGACACTGCCCATGGTTATTGTCCTCACGGTGATAGTGCTCATGATGACAGTGCCCACAGTGACAGTGCTCATGGTGGCAGTGCTCACAGTGACAATGCCCATGGTGATAGTGCCCATGGTAATAGTGCTCATGGTGACAGTACCCATGGTGATACTGTTCACGGTGACACTTCCTATGGTGATAGTGCTCACGTTGATAGTGCTCATGGTGACAGTTCCCATGGTTACAGTGCCCATGGTGACAGTGCTACTGGTGACAGTGCCCACGGTGAAAATGCTCATGGTGACAGTGCTCATGGTGATAGTCCTCACGGTGACAGTGCTCACATTGACAGTGCCCTTGGTGATAGTGCACATGGTAATACTGTTCATGGTGAAATTGCTCATGGTGATAGTTCGCATGGTGACAGTGCCCATGTCGAAAGTGCCCATGGTGGCAGTGCTCATGGTGACACTGCCCATGGTGACTGTGCTCATGCTGGGAGTGTACATGGTTGGAGTTCCCATGGTGAAATTCCTTATGGTGGCACTGCCCATGATGATAGTGTTCATGGTGACATTGTCCATGGTGACAGTGCGTATGGTGACAGTGCCCATTGTGATTGTGCTCACGGTGATAGTGCCCACAGTGACAGTGCTAATGGTGACAGTCCCCATGGTGACAGTTCCCATGATGACAGTGCTCATGGTGACAGTGCCCACGGTGACAGTGCTCATGGTCACAGTGCTCACGGTGACAGTGCTCACGGTGACAGTGACCTTGGTGATAGTATCCTTGTTAATAGTGCTCACGGTGACAGTGCCCATGGTGATATTGCTCACGGTGACACTGCCCATGGTGATAGTGCTCATGGTGACGGTTCCCAAGGTTACAGTGCCCATGGTGACAGTGCTCATGGTGACAGTGCCCATGGTGATTATGCTCATGGAGACCGTGCTCACGGTGATAGTGCTCATGGTGACAGTTCGCATGCTGACAGGGCCCATGTTGAAAGTGCCCATGGTGACAGTGCTCATGGTGATAATGCCCATGGTGAATGTGCTCATGCTGGCTGTGTACCTGGTTGGAATTCCGATGGTGAAATTCTTCATGGTAGCACTGCCCATGATGATAGTGCCCATGATGAAAGTGGTCATGGTGACAGTGCTCATGGTGACACTGCCCATGGTAATAGAACTCAGGATGACAGTGTCCATGGTGACAGTGCACATGGTGACAGTGGCCATGTTGAAATTGCCCATGGTAACAGTTCTCATGGTGACACTGCCCATAGTGACTGTGCTCATGCTGGCGGTGTAGAAGGTTGGAGTTCCCATGGTGAAATTCCTCATGGTGGCACTACCCATGATAATGGTGCTCATGGTGACAGTGTACATCGTGAGAGTGCCCATGGTAACAATGCTAATGGTGACACTGCCCAAGGTGACAGTGCCCAAGGTGATATTTCCCATGGTGACAGTGCTCATTTTGACAGTGCACACGGTGACAGTGCCCACAGTGACAGTGCTCACGGTGATCATGTTAATGGTAATATTGCTCATGGTGACACTGCCCATGGTTATAGTGCTCACGGTGATAGTGTTCATGGTGACAGTTCCCATGGTGAAAGTGCTCATGGTGACATTGCCCACGGTGACAGTGCTCATGGTGAGAGTTCGCATGGTGACAGTGCCCATGGTTACAATGCTCATGGTCACACAACCCATGGTGACTGCGCTAAAGCTGGCGGTGTACATGGTTGGAGTTCCCATGGTGAAATTCCTCATGGTGGCACTGCCCATGATGATAGTGTTCATGGTGACAGTGTCCATGGTGACAGTGCCTATGGTGACAGTGTCCATTGTGATAGTTATCATGGTGATAGTGCCCTCAGTGACAGTTCTAATGGTGACAGTTCGATGGTGACAGTGCCCATGATGACAGTGCTCATGGTGACAGTTCCCATGGTGACAGTGCCCACGGTGACAGTGCTCATGGTGACAGTTCCCTTGGTGATAGTACCCATGGTCATAGTGGTCACGGTGAGAGTGCCCATGGTGATATTGCTCACGGTGACACTGCCTATGGTGATAGTGCACACGGTCATAGTGCTCATTGTGACAGTGCCCATGGTGACTATGCTCATGGTGACAGTGCTCACGGTGATAGTGCTCATGGTGACAGTGCTCATGATGATAGTGCTCATGGTGACAGTTCGCATGGTGATAGGGCCCATGTTGAAAGTGCCCATGGTGAAAGTGCTCATGGTGACACTGCCCATGTTGACTGTGCTCATGCTGGCGGTGTACATGGTTGGAGTTCCGATGGTGAAATTGCTCATGGTAGCACTGCCCATAATGATAGTGCTCATGGTGACAGTGTCCATGGTGACAGTGCCTATGGTGACAGAGCCCATTGTGATAGTGTTCACGGTGATAGTGCCCACAGTGACAGTGCTCATGGTGACAGTTCCTATGGTGACACTGCCCATGATGACAGTGCTCATGGTGACAGTGCCCACGGTGACAGTGCTCATTGTGACACTGCTCACGGTAAAAGTGCCCTTGGTGATAGTACCCATGTTAATAGTGCTCACGGTGACAGTTCACATGGTGACAGTGCCCATTTTGAATGTGCCCATGGTGGCAGTGCCCATGGTGACAGTGCTCATGGTGAGAGTTCCCATGGTGACAGTGCTCATGTTCACAGTGCCCATGGTGACAGTGTCCATGGTCAACAGTGCCCATGGTGAGAGTGCCCATGGTGACAGTGCCCATGGTGACAGTGCTCATGGTGACAGTGTCCACGGTGAGAGTGCTCATGGTGACACTGCTCACGGTAACAGTGCCCTTGGTGAGAGTACCCATGTTAATAGTGCTCACGGTGATAGAGCCCACGGTGACATTTCCCATGGTGACAGTGCTCACTTTGACAGTGTACACGATGACAGTGCCCACGGTGACAGTGTTTATGGTGATATTACTAACGGGGACACGGCCCATGTTCATAGTGCTCACGGTGATAGTGCTCATGGTGACAGTTACCATGGTGACAGTGCCCACAGTGACAGTGCTCATGGTGACATTACCCACAGTGACAGTACTCATGGTGACAGTACGCATGGTGACAGTGCCCATGGTGACAGTGCTCATGGTGACACAGCCCATGGTGACTGTGCTAAAGCTGGCGGTGCATATGGTTGGAGTTCCCATGGTGAAATTCCTCATGGTGGCACTGCCCATGATGATAGTGCTCATGGTGACAGTGCCCATGGTGACATTTCCCATGGTGACAGTGCTCATGGTGAGAGTTCCCAGGCCGACCGTGCCCATGATGACAGTGCTCATGTTTACTGTGCCCACGGTGAAAGTGCTCATGGTAACAGTGATCACGGTGACAGTGCCCTTGGTGATAGTACCCATGTTAACAGTGCTCAATGTGACAGTGCCCATGGTGATATTTCTCACGGTGACACTGCCCATGGTGATAGTGCTCACGGTGATTGTGCTCATGGTGACAGTTCCCATGGTTACAGTGCCCACTGTGACAGTGCCCATGGTGACAGTGCCCACGGTGACAGTGCTCATGGTGACAGTGCTCATGGTGATAGTGCTCACGGTGATAGTGCTCACGGTGACAGTGCCCTTGGTGATAGTGCTCATGGTGATAGTTCTCATGGTGGCAGTTTGCATGGTGACACTGCCCCTGTTGAAAGTGCCCATGGTGACAGTGCTCATGTTGACACTGCCCATGGTGACAGTGCTCATGTTGGAGGTGTACATGGTTGGAGTTCCCATGGTACAACTGTTATGGTGCACTGCCCATGATGATAGTGCTCATGGTGACAGTGTCCATGGTGACAGTGCACATGGTGACAGTGCCTATGGTGAGAGTGCCCATGGTGACAGCGCCCATGGTGACCGTTTCCATGGTGACAGTGCTCATGTTGACAGTGCCCATGGTGACCGTTCCCATGGTGACAGTTCCCATGGTGATAGTGCTCACCGTGATAGTGCCCATTGTGACAGTTCCCATGGATCCAGTGCCCATGGTGACAGTGCTCATTGTGACAGTGCCCTCGGTGATAGAGCTCATGGTGGCATTTCGCATGGTGACAGTGCCCATGACGACAGTGCTCATGGTTACAATGCCCACGGAGACAGTGCTCATGGTTACAGTGCTCACGGTGACAGTGCTCATGGTGACATTGCCCATGGTGACAGTGCTCATGGTGACAGTTCGCATGGTGACAGTGCCCACGGTGATAGTGCTCACGGTGATAATGCTCGCAGTGACAGTGCTCTTGATGATAGTGCTCATGGTTAAAGTTCTCATGGTGAGAGTGCTCATGGTAACACTGACCATCGTGTCTGTGCTCATGCTGGCGGTGTACATGGCTGGAGTCCCCATGGTGAAATTTCTTATGCTGGCAGTGCCCATGATGATAGTGCTCATGGTGACAGTGTCCATCGTGAGAGTGCCCATGGTGACAGTGCTCATGGTGACCCTGCCCATGGTGAGAGTTCCCATGGTGATATTTCCCATGTTGACAGTGCTCATGTTGACAGTGCACACGGTGACAGTGTTCATGGTGATATTGCTCAAGGTGACGGTGCCCATGGTTATAGTGCTCACGTTGATAGTGCTCATGGTGACAGTTCCCATGGTGACAGTGCTCATGGTGACATTTCCCATGGTAACAGAGCTCATGATGACAGTGTCCATGGTGACAGTGCCCATGTTGAAAGTGCCCATGGTGACATTGCTCATGGTGACACTGCCATGGTGACTGTGCTCATGCTGGCGGTGTACATGATTGGAGTTCCCATGGTGAAATTCCTCATGGTGGCACTGCCCATGATGACACTGCCCATGGTGACAGTGCCCATGGTGACATTTCCCATGGTGACAGTGCTCATGTTGACAGTGCACATGGTGACAGTGCGCACGGTGACATTTCCCATGGTTACAGTGTTCATGGTGATATTGCTCACGGTGACAGTGCCCATGGTTATAGTCCTCACGGTGATAGTGCTCATGGTGACAGTTCCCATGGTGACAGTGCCCACGGTGACAGTGCTCATGGTGACATTGCCCACGGTGACAGTACTCATGGTAACAGTTCCCATGGTGACAGTGCTCATGTTGATAGTGCCCACGGTGACAGTGCTCATGGTGACAGTGCTCACAATGACAGTGCCCTTGGTGATAGTGCCCATGGTAATAGGGCTCACGGTGACACTGCCCATGGTGATATTGTTCACGGTGACACTGCCCATGGTGATAGAGCTCACGGTGATAGTGCTCACATTGACAGTGCCCTTGGGGATAGTGCTCATGGTAATACTGCTCATGGTGATAGTGCTCATGGCGATAGTTCGCATGGTGACAGTGCCCATGTGGAAAGTGCCCATGGTGGCAGTGCTCATGGTGACACGCCCATGGTGGCTGTGCTCATGCTGGCGGTGTCCATGGTTGGAGTTCCCATGGTGAAATTCCTTATGGTAGCACTGCCCATGATGATAGTGCTCATGGTGACAGTATCCATGGTGACAGTGCCTATGGTGACAGTGTCCATGGTGATAGTGCCCACAGTGACTGTGCTCATTGTGACAGTTTCTATGGTGAGAGTAACCATGATGACAGTGCTCATGGTGACAATGCCCACAGTGACATTGCTCACGGTGATAGTGCTCACGTTGACATTGCCCTTGGTGATAGTACGCATGGTAATATTGCTCACGGTGACAGTGCCCATGGTGATAGTGCTCATGGTGATAGTGCTCATGGTAATAGTGATCATGGTGAAACTGCCTATGGTGACAGTGCCCACGGTGACACTGCCCATAGTGATATTTGCCATGGTGACAATGCTCATGGTGAGAGTTCCCATGGTGACAGTGCTCACGGTGACAGTGCTCATGGTGACACAGCCCATGGTGACTGTGCTAAAGCTGGCGGTGTATATGGTTGGAGTTCCCATGATGAAATTCCTCATGGTGGCACTCCCCATGATGATAGTGCTCATGGTGACAGTGCCCATGGTGAAATTATCCATGGTGACAGTGCTCATGGTGAGAGTTCCTATGGTGACTGTGCTCATGTTGACAGTGCCCATGGTGACAGTGCCCACGGTGACACTGCGCAAGGTGATAGTGCTCAACGTGATAGTGCCCATGGTAATAGTGCTGATGGTGACACTGCCCATGTTGATATTGCTCACGGTGACACTGCCCATGGTGATAGTGCTCACGGTGATAGTGCTCACGGTGACCGTGCCCTTGGTGATATTGCTCATGGTGATACAGCTCATGGCGGAAGTTCGCATGGTGACACTGCCCCTCTTGAAATTGCCCATGGTGACAGTGCTCATGTTGACACTGCCCATGGTGACTGTGCTCACGATGGAGGTGTACATGGTTGGAGTTCCCATGGTACAACTGTTATGGTGGTACTGCCCATGATGATAGTGCTCATGGTGACAGTGTCCATGGTGACAGTGCCCATGGTGATAGTGCCTATTGTGAGAGTGCCCATGGTGACAGTTCCCATGGTGACCATTTCCATGGTGATAATGCTCATGTTGACAGTGCCAACCGTGACAATGCTCATGGTGAGAGTTCCCATGGTGAAAGTGATCATCTTGACAATGCCCATGGCGACCGTTCCCATGGTGACATTTCCCATGGTGATAGTACTCACCGTGATAGTGCCCATGGTGACAGTTCCCATGGATACAGTGTCCATGGTGACAGTGCTCATTGTGGCACTGCCCATGGTGACTGTGCTCATGCTGGCGGTGTACTTGGTTGGAGTTCCGATGGTGAAATTCCTCATGGTAGCACTGCCCATGATGATAGTGCTCATGGTGACAGTGTCCGTCATGAGAGTGTCCATGGTGACAGTTCCCATGGTGATAGTGCATACCGTGATAGTGCCCATGGTGACAGTTCCCATGGATACAGTGCCCATGGTGACAGTGCTCACGGTGATAGTGCTCATGCAGACAGTTCGCATGGTGACACGGCCCATGTTGAAAGTGCCCATGGTGACAGTGCTCATAGTGGCACTGCCCATGATGATTGTGCTCATTCTGGCGGTGTACTTGGTTGGAGTTCCCATGGTGAAATTCCTCATGGTAGCACTGCCCATGCTGATAGTGCTCATGGTGACAGTGCACATGGTGACAATGCCCACACTGACAGTGCTCACGGTGTTAGTGCACATGGTGATAATGCCCATTGTAATTGTGCTCAAGGTGACAGTGCCCATGTTGATATTGCTCAAGGTGATAGTGCTCATGGTGACACTGCCCTTGATGATAGTGCTCTTGGTGATAGTGCTCATGGTAATAGTGTTCATGGTGACAGTGCCCATGGTGACACTGCTCATAGTGACAATTCCCATGGTGACAGTGCTCATGGTGACAGTGCTCACGGTGACAGTGCCCTTGGTGATAATACCCATGTTAATAGTGCTCACAGTGACAGTGCCCATGGTGATTTTGCTCACGGTGACACTACCCATGGTGATAGTGCTCATGGTGATAGTGCTCATGGTGACAGTTCCCATGGTAACTGTGCCCATGGTGACAGTGCTCATGGCGACAGTGCCCACGGTGACTATGCTCATGGAGACAGTGCTCATGGTGATAGTGCTCATGGTGACAGTTCACATGGTGACAGAGCCCATGTTGAAAGTGCCCATGGTGACAGTGCTCATGGTGGCACTGCCCATGGTGACTGTGCTCATGCTTGCGGTGTACCTGGTTGGAGTTCCGATGGTGAAATTCCTCATGGTAGCACTGCCCATAATGATAGTGCTCATGGTGACAGTGTCCATGGTGACAGTGCCTATGGTGACAGTGCCCATTGTGATAGTGCTCATAGTGACAGTGCCCACTGTGACAGTGCTCACGGTGACAGTGCCCTTGGTGATAGTGCTCATGGTGATAGTGCTCATGGTGACAGTTCGCATGGTGACAGTGCCCATGTTGAAATTGCCGATGGTGACAGTACCCATGGTGAGAGTGCTCATGGTGAAGGTTCCCACTGTGACAGTGCTCATGGTGACAGTGCTCATGGTGACAGTGCTCAGGGTGAGAGTGCTCACGATGATAGTGCTCACGGTGACAGTTCCCTTGGTGATAGTGCTCATGGTGATAGTGCCCATGGTGACACTGCCCATGGTGATATTGCTCACGGTGACACTGCCCATGGTAATAGTGCTCATGGTGATAGTGCTCACGTTGACAGTGCCTTTGGTGATAGTGCTCATGGTGACACTGCCCATGGTGACAGTTCACATGCTGATAGTGCCCATGTTGAAAGTTCCCACGGTGACAGTGCTCATGGTGATAATGCCCATGGTGACTGTGCTCATGCTGGCGGTGTACAGGGTTGGTGTTCCCATGTTGAAATTACTCATGGTGGCACTGCCCAGGATGATAGTGTACATGGTGACAGTGTCCATGGTGACAGTGCCAATGGTGACAGTGCTCACGGTGACACTGCCCATGGTGACATTTCACAAGGTGACAGTGCCCATGTTGAAAGTGCTCATGGTGACAGTGACCATGGTGACATTTCCCATGTTGACAGTGTCCATTGTGATAGTGCCCATGGTGACAGTGCCCATGGTGACAGTGCTCATGTTGACAGTGCCCATGGTGACAGTGCCCTTGGTGACAATACCCATAGTGACATTTCCAATTGTGACAGTCCTCATAGTGAGAGTTCCCATGGCGACAGTGCTGATGGATGACAGTGCTCATGTTGACAGTGCCCATGGGGACAATGCTGATGGATACAGTGTCCATGGTGATAGTGCTCCTCGGGACCGTGTAGATGGTTACAGTGCCCATGGTGACATTTTCCACAGTGACAGTGCCCATGGTGAGAGTGCCGATGGAGACAGTGTCCATAGTGACAGTTCCCATGGTGACAGTGCTCATGGTGACACTTCCCATGGTGAACAGTGTCCATGGTGACATTTCCGATGGAGACAGTGCTCCTGGTGAGAGTTCCCATGCTGACAGTGCTCACGTTGACAGTGCCCATGGTGACAGTTCCCATGTTGACACTTCCCATGGTGATATTGCTCATGGTGACAGTGCACATGGTGACATAGCCCACGGTGACAGTGCTCACGGTGATAGTGCTCATGGTAATAGTGCTCGTGTTGACACTACCGATGGTGACAGTGCACATGGTGACACTGCCCATAGTGACATTTCCCATGGTGACAGTGCTCATGGTGAGAGTTCCCATGGTGACAGTGCACATGGTGACAGTGCCCATGGTGATAGTGCTCACTGTGACAGTTCTCACTGTGGCAGTGCCAATGGTTACAGTGCGCATGGTGACCTTTCCCATGGTGACAGTTCCCATGGTGATAGTGCTCACCGTGATAGTGCCAATGGTGACAGTTACCATGGATACAGTGCCTATGGTGACAGTGCTCATGGTGACAGTGCCCACTGTGATAGTGCTCAGGGTGGCAGTTCGCATGGTGACAGTGGCCATGATGACAGTGCTCATGGTGGCAATGCCCACAGTGACAGTGCTCATGGTGATAGTGCTCACGATGACAGTGCCTTTGGTGATAGTATCCATGGTAATAGTTCTCAATGTGACAGTGCCCATGGAGATAGTGCTCATGGTGATGGTGCTCATGGTAATAGTGCTCATGGTGACACTGCCCATGGTGACAGTGCCCATGGTGACACTGCCCATAGTGACATTTCCCATGGTGGCAGTGCTCATGGTGACAGTTCCCATGGGGACAGTGCTCATGGTGACAGTGCCCATGGTGACAGTGTCCATGGTGACAGTGCCTATGGTGAGAGTGCCCATGGTGACAGTGTGCATGGTGACAGTGCTCATGTTGAAATTGCCCATGGTGACAGTGCTCATGGTGAGAGTTCCCATGGTGACAATGTTCATGTTGACAATGCCCATGGAGACAGTGCTCATGTTGACAGCGCCCACGGTGACAGTGCTCATGGTTACAGTGCTCACAGTTACAGTGCCCATGGTGATAGGGCCCATAGTAATAGTGCTCACGGTGACAGCATCCATGTTGATATTGTTCATGGTGACACTACCCATGGTGATAGTGCTCACGGTGACAGTGCTCATGAAGACAGTTCCCATGGTTGCAGTGCCCATGGTGACATTGCCCACGGTGACAATGCTCATGGTGACAGTGCTCATGGTGATATTGCTCACGGTGATAGTGCTCACATTGACAATGCCCTTGGTGATAGTGCTCATGGTAATACTGCTCATGGTGATAGTGCTCATGGTGATAGTTCGTATGGTGACAGTGCCCATGTTGAAAGTCCCCATGATGGCAGTGCTCATGGTGACATTGCCCATGGTGACTGTGCTCATGCTGGCAGTGTACATGGTTGGAGTTCCCATGGTGAAATTCCTTATGGTGGCACTGCCCATGGTGATAGTGTTCATGGTGACAGTGTCCATGGTGACAGTGCCCATGATGACAGTGCTCATGGTGACAGTGCCCACGGTGACAGTGCTCATGGTGACAGTGCTCACGGTGACAGTGCCCTTGGTGATAATACCCATGTTAATAGTGCTCACAGTGACAGTGCCCATGGTGATTTTGCTCACGGTGACACTACCCATGGTGATAGTGCTCATGGTGATAGTGCTCATGGTGACAGTTCCCATGGTAACTGTGCCCATGGTGACAGTGCTCATGGCGACAGTGCCCACGGTGACTATGCTCATGGAGACAGTGCTCATGGTGATAGTGCTCATGGTGACAGTTCACATGGTGACAGAGCCCATGTTGAAAGTGCCCATGGTGACAGTGCTCATGGTGGCACTGCCCATGGTGACTGTGCTCATGATGGCGGTGTACCTGGTTGGAGTTCCGATGGTGAAATTCCTCATGGTAGCACTGCCCATAATGATAGTGCTCATGGTGACAGTGTCCATGGTGACAGTGCCTATGGTGACAGTGCCCATTGTGATAGTGCTCATAGTGACAGTGCCCACTGTGACAGTGCTCACGGTGACAGTGCCCTTGGTGATAGTGCTCATGGTGATAGTGCTCATGGTGACAGTTCGCATGGTGACAGTGCCCATGTTGAAATTGCCGATGGTGACAGTACCCATGGTGAGAGTGCTCATGGTGAAGGTTCCCACTGTGACAGTGCTCATGGTGACAGTGCTCATGGTGACAGTGTTCAGGGTGAGAGTGCTCACGATGATAGTGCTCACGGTGACAGTTCCCTTGGTGATAGTGCTCATGGTGATAGTGCCCATGGTGACACTGCCCATGGTGATATTGCTCACGGTGACACTGCCCATGGTAATAGTGCTCATGGTGATAGTGCTCACGTTGACAGTGCCTTTGGTGATAGTGCTCATGGTGACACTGCCCATGGTGACAGTTCACATGCTGATAGTGCCCATGTTGAAAGTTCCCACGGTGACAGTGCTCATGGTGATAATGCCCATGGTGACTGTGCTCATGCTGGCGGTGTACAGGGTTGGTGTTCCCATGTTGAAATTCCTCATGGTGGCACTGCCCATGATGATAGTGTACATGGTGACAGTGTCCATGGTGACAGTGCCAATGGTGACAGTGCTCACGGTGACACTGCCCATGGTGACATTTCACAAGGTGACAGTGCCCATGTAGAAAGTGCTCATGGTGACAGTGACCATGGTGACATTTCCCATGTTGACAGTGTCCATTGTGATAGTGCCCATGGTGACAGTGCCCATGGTGACAGTGCTCATGTTGACAGTGCCCATGGTGACAGTGCCCTTGGTGACAATACCCATAGTGACATTTCCAATTGTGACAGTCCTCATAGTGAGAGTTCCCATGGCGACAGTGCTGATGGATGACAGTGCTCATGTTGACAGTGCCCATGGGGACAATGCTGATGGATACAGTGTCCATGGTGATAGTGCTCCTCGGGACCGTGTAGATGGTTACAGTGCCCATGGTGACATTTTCCACAGTGACAGTGCCCATGGTGAGAGTGCCGATGGAGACAGTGTCCATAGTGACAGTTCCCATGGTGACAGTGCTCATGGTGACACTTCCCATGGTGAACAGTGTCCATGGTGACATTTCCGATGGAGACAGTGCTCCTGGTGAGAGTTCCCATGCTGACAGTGCTCACGTTGACAGTGCCCATGGTGACAGTTCCCATGTTGACACTTCCCATGGTGATATTGCTCATGGTGACAGTGCACATGGTGACATAGCCCACGGTGACAGTGCTCACGGTGATAGTGCTCATGGTAATAGTGCTCGTGTTGACACTACCGATGGTGACAGTGCACATGGTGACACTGCCCATAGTGACATTTCCCATGGTGACAGTGCTCATGGTGAGAGTTCCCATGGTGACAGTGCACATGGTGACAGTGCCCATGGTGATAGTGCTCACTGTGACAGTTCTCACTGTGGCAGTGCCAATGGTTACAGTGCGCATGGTGACCTTTCCCATGGTGACAGTTCCCATGGTGATAGTGCTCACCGTGATAGTGCCAATGGTGACAGTTACCATGGATACAGTGCCTATGGTGACAGTGCTCATGGTGACAGTGCCCACTGTGATAGTGCTCAGGGTGGCAGTTCGCATGGTGACAGTGGCCATGATGACAGTGCTCATGGTGGCAATGCCCACAGTGACAGTGCTCATGGTGATAGTGCTCACGATGACAGTGCCTTTGGTGATAGTATCCATGGTAATAGTTCTCAATGTGACAGTGCCCATGGAGATAGTGCTCATGGTGATGGTGCTCATGGTAATAGTGCTCATGGTGACACTGCCCATGGTGACAGTGCCCATGGTGACACTGCCCATAGTGACATTTCCCATGGTGGCAGTGCTCATGGTGACAGTTCCCATGGTGACAGTGCTCATGGTGACAGTGCCCATGGTGACAGTGTCCATGGTGACAGTGCCTATGGTGAGAGTGCCCATGGTGACAGTGTGCATGGTGACAGTGCTCATGTTGAAATTGCCCATGGTGACAGTGCTCAGGGTGAGAGTTCCCATGGTGACAATGTTCATGTTGACAATGCCCATGGAGACAGTGCTCATGTTGACAGCGCCCACGGTGACAGTGCTCATGGTTACAGTGCTCACAGTTACAGTGCCCATGGTGATAGTGCCCATAGTAATAGTGCTCACGGTGACAGCATCCATGTTGATATTGTTCATGGTGACACTACCCATGGTGATAGTGCTCATGGTGACAGTGCTCATGAAGACAGTTCCCATGGTTGCAGTGCCCATGGTGACATTGCCCACGGTGACAATGCTCATGGTGACAGTGCTCATGGTGATATTGCTCACGGTGATAGTGCTCACATTGACAATGCCCTTGGTGATAGTGCTCATGGTAATACTGCTCATGGTGATAGTGCTCATGGTGATAGTTCGTATGGTGACAGTGCCCATGTTGAAAGTCCCCATGATGGCAGTGCTCATGGTGACATTGCCCATGGTGACTGTGCTCATGCTGGCAGTGTACATGGTTGGAGTTCCCATGGTGAAATTCCTTATGGTGGCACTGCCCATGGTGATAGTGTTCATGGTGACAGTGTCCATGGTGACAGTGCCCATGATGACAGTGCTCATGGTGACAGTGCCCACGGTGACAGTGCTCATGGTGACAGTGCTCACGGTGACAGTGCCCTTGGTGATAATACCCATGTTAATAGTGCTCACAGTGACAGTGCCCATGGTGATTTTGCTCACGGTGACACTCCCCATGGTGATAGTGCTCATGGTGACAGTTCCCATGGTAACTGTGCCCATGGTGACAGTGCTCATGGCGACAGTGCCCACGGTGACTATGCTCATGGAGACAGTGCTCATGGTGATAGTGCTCATGGTGACAGTTCACATGGTGACAGAGCCCATGTTGAAAGTGCCCATGGTGACAGTGCTCATGGTGGCACTGCCCATGGTGACTGTGCTCATGCTTGCGGTGTACCTGGTTGGAGTTCCGATGGTGAAATTCCTCATGGTAGCACTGCCCATAATGATAGTGCTCATGGTGACAGTGTCCATGGTGACAGTGCCTATGGTGACAGTGCCCATTGTGATAGTGCTCATAGTGACAGTGCCCACTGTGACAGTGCTCAATGTGACAGTGCTCACGGTGACAGTGCCCTTGGTGATAGTGCTCATGGTGATAGTGCTCATGGTGACAGTTCGCATGGTGACAGTGCCCATGTTGAAATTGCTGATGGTGACAGTACCCATGGTGAGAGTGCTCATGGTGAAGGTTCCCACTGTGACAGTGCTCATGGTGACAGTGCTCATGGTGACAGTGTTCAGGGTGAGAGTGCTCACGATGATAGTGCTCACGGTGACAGTTCCCTTGGTGATAGTGCTCATGGTGATAGTGCCCATGGTGACACTGCCCATGGTGATATTGCTCACGGTGACACTGCCCATGGTAATAGTGCTCATGGTGATAGTGCTCACGTTGACAGTGCCTTTGGTGATAGTGCTCATGGTGACACTGCCCATGGTGACAGTTCACATGCTGATAGTGCCCATGTTGAAAGTTCCCACGGTGACAGTGCTCATGGTGATAATGCCCATGGTGACTGTGCTCATGCTGGCGGTGTACAGGGTTGGTGTTCCCATGTTGAAATTCCTCATGGTGGCACTGCCCATGATGATAGTGTACATGGTGACAGTTCGCATGGTGACAGTGCCCATGTTGAAATTGCCGATGGTGACAGTACCCATGGTGAGAGTGCTCATGGTGAAGGTTCCCACTGTGACAGTGCTCATGGTGACAGTGCCCTTAGTGATAGTGCTCATGGTGACAGTTCGCATGGTGATAGTGCTCATGTTGACATTGCCCATGGTGACCGTTCCCATGGTGACAGTACCCATGGTGATAGTGCTCATGGTGACAGTGCTCATGGGGACAGTGCACATGGTGACAATGCCCACGATGACAGTGCTCACGGTGATAGTGCTCAAGGGGAAAGTGCCCATTGTAATAGTGCTCACCGTGACAGTGCCCATGCTGATATTGCTCAAGGTAACACTGCCCATGGTGATAGTGCTCACGGTGATAGTGCTCATGGTGACAATGCCCTTGGTGATAGTGCTCATGGTGATAGTGTTCATGGTAATAGTGCTCATGGAGACAGTGCTCACGGTGATAGTGCCCATGGTGACACTGCCCATAATGACATTTCCCATGGTGACAGTGCTCATGGTGAGAGTTCCCATGGTGACAGTGCTCACGGTGACAATGCTCACTGTGGCAGAGCCAATGGTTACAGTGCTCATGGTGGCAGTGTCCATGGTGGCAGTTCCCAAGATGACAGTGCTCATGGTGACATTTCCCATGGAAACAGAGCTCATGATGACAGTGTCCATGGTGACAGTGTACATGGTGACAGTGGCCATGTTGAAAGTGCCCATGGTGACAGTGCTCAAGCTGGCGGTATACATGGCTGGAGTTCCCATGGTGAAATTCCTCATGGTTGCCCTGCCCATGATGATAGTGCTCATGGTGACAGTGTCCATCATGAGAGTGCCCATGGTGACAGTGCTCATGATGACCCTGCCCATGGTGACAGTGCCCATGGTGACATTTCCCATGGTGACAGTGCTCATGTTGACAGTGCACACGGTGACATTGCCCACGGTGACATTTCCCATGGTGACAGTGTTCATGGTGATATTGCTCACGGTCACAGTGCCCATGGTTATAGTCCTCACGGTGATAGTGCTCATGGTGACAGGTCCCATGGTGACAGTGCCCGCAGTGACTGTGCTCATGGTGACATTGCCCACGGTGACAGTGCTCATGGTGACAGTTCGCTTGGTGACACTACCCATGGTGACAGTGCACATGGTGACACAGCCCATGGTGACTGTGCTAAAGCTGCCGATGTACATGGTTGGAGTTCCCATGGTGAAATTCCTCATGGTGGCACTGCCCATGATGATAGTGTTGATGGTGACAGTGCCTATGGTGAGAGTGCCCATTGTGATAGTGGTCACGGTGACAGTGCCCTTCGTGATAGTATCCATGGTAATAGTGTTCACAGTGACACTGCCCATGGTGATAGTGCTCATGGTGACAGTGCTCATGGTGATAGTGTTCACGGTGATAGTGCTCATGGTGACAGTGCCCTTGGTGATAGTGCTCATGGTGATAGTGTTCATGGAGACATTTCACATGGTGACAGTGCTCATGTTGACAGTCCCCATGTTGACTGTGCTCATGCTGGCGGTGTACATGGTTGGTGTTACAATGGTGAAATTCCTTATGGTGGCACTGCCCATGATGATAGTGCTCATGGTGAAAGTGCCCATGGTGACAGTGTCCATGGTGACAGTGCCTATGGTGAGAGTGCCCATGGTGACAGTGCCCATGGTGACGGTGTCCAAGGTGACAGTGCTCATGTTGACAGTGCCCACGGTGACAATGCTCATGGTGAGAGTTTCCATGGTGGCAGTGCTAACCTTAACAGTGTCCATGGTGACCGTTCCGGTGGTGACAGTTCCCATGGTGATAGTGCCCATGGTGACAGTGCTCATGGTGATAGTGCTCATGGTGACACGGCCCATGGTGAATGTGCTCATGCTGGCGGTGTACATGGTTGGAGTTCCCATGGTGAAATTCCTTATGGTGGCAATGCCCATGATGATAGTGCTCATGGTGAGAGTGTCCATGGTGACAATACCTATGGTGACAGTGCCCATGGTGACATTTCCCATGGTGATAGTGCTCATGGTGAGAGTTCCCATGATGACAATGCTTATGTTGACAATGCCCTTGGTGACAGTGCTCATCGTGACAGTGCCCACTGTGAAATTTCTCATGGTGACAGTGCTCACGGTGATAGTGCTCACGGTGATAGTGCTCACGCTGACAGTGCCCTTGGTGATAGTGCTCATGGTAATAGTGCTCACGGTGACGGTTCGCATGGTGACAGTGCCCATGATGAAAGTGCCCATGGTGGCAGTGCTCATTGTGACACTGCCCATGGTGAATGTGCTCATGCTGGCGTTGTACATGGTTGGAGTTCCCATGGTGAAATTCCTTATGGTGGCACTACCCATGATGATAGTGTTCATGGTGACAGTGTCCATGGTGACATTTCCCATGGTGACAGTGCTCATGGTGAGAGTTCTCATGTTGAGAGTGCTCAGGTTGACATTGCCCATGGTGACCCTTCCGATGGTGAGAGTTCCCATGGTGATAGTGCTCATGGTGACAGTGCTCATGGTGACCGTGCACACGGTGACAATGCCCACAGTGACAATGCTCACGGTGATAGTGCTCATGGCGATAGTGACCATTGTAATAGTGCTCACCGTGACAGTGCCCATGTTGATATTGCTCATGGTGACACTGCCCATGGTGATAGTGCTCACGGTGATAGCGCTCAGGGTGACACTGCCCTTGGTGATAGTGCTCATGGTGATAGTGTTCATGGTAATAGTGCTCATGGTGACACTGCCCATGGTGACAGTGCCCATGGTGACACTCCCGATAGTGACATTTCTTATGGTGACAGTGCTCATGGTGAGAGTTCCCATGGTGACAGTGCACATGGTGACAGTTCCCATGGTGACAGTGCTCACGGTGACCGTGCTCACTGTGGCAGTGCCAATGGTAACATTGTTCATGGTGGCAGTGTCCATGGTGGCGGTTTCCAAGATGACAGTGCTCATGGTGATATTTCCCATGGTAACAGAGTTCATGATGACAGTGCTCATGGTGACAGTTCGCATGGTGACAGTGCCCACTTTGAAAGTGCCCATGGTGACAGTACCCATGGTGACTGTGCCCATGGTGACAGTGCCCATGGTGACAGTGCTCATTGTGAGAATTGCCATGGTGACAGTGCTAATGTTGACATTGCCCATTGTGACCGTTCCCATGGTGACAGTTCCCAAGGTGATAGTGCTCATGGTGACAGTGCTATTGGTGACAGTGCACACGGTGAGAATGCCCACACTTACACTGCTCACGTTGATAGTGCCCATGGTGATAGTGCCAATTTTAATAGTGCTCATGGTGACCGTGCCCATGTGGATGTTGCTCAAGGTGACACTTCCCATGGTGATAGTGCTCACGGTGATAGTGCTCATGGTGACACTGCCCTTGGTGATAGTGCTCATGGTGATAGTGCTCATGGTAATACTGCTCATGTTTACGCTGCCCATGGTGACAGTGCCCATGGTGACACTGCCCAAAGTGACATTTCCCATGGTGACAGTGCTCATGGTGAGAGTTCCCATGGTGACAGTGCACATGGTGACAGTTCCGATGGTGACAGTGCTCATGGTGACAGTGCTCACTGTGGCAGTGCCAATGGTTACAGTGCTCATGGTGGCAGTGTCCATGGTGGCAGTTCCCAAGAGGACAGTGCTCATGGTGACATTTCCCATGGTAACAGAACTCAGGATGACAGTGTCCATGGTGACAGTGCCCATGGTGAGAGTGGCCATGTTGAAATTGCCCATGGTGACAGTGTTTATGGTGACACTGCCCATGGTGACTGTGCTCATGCTGGCGTTGAACAAGGTTGGAGTTCCCATGGTGAAATTCCTCATGGTGGCACTACCCATGATAATAGTGCTCATGGTGACAGTGTACATCGTGAGAGTGCCCATGGTAACAATGCTCATGGTGAAACTGCCCATGGTGACAGTGCCCAAGGTGATATTCCCATGGTGACAGTGCTCATTTTGACAGTGCACATGGTGACAGTGCCGACAGTGACAGTGCTCACGGTGATAGTGTTAATGGAAATATTGCTCATGGTGACACTGCCCATGGTTATAGTGCTCACAGTGATAGTGCTCATGGTGACAGTTCCCAAGGTGACAGTGCCCACGGTGATAGTGCTCATGGTGACATTGCCCACGGTGACAGTGCTCATGGTGAGAGTTCGCATGGTGACAGTGCCCATGGTTACAGTGCTCATGGTCACACAACCCATGGTGACTGTGCTAAAGCTGGCAGTGTACATGGTTGGAGTTCCCATGGTGAAATTCCTCATGGTGGCACTGCCCATGATGATAGTGTTGATGGTGACAGTGTCCATGGTGACAGTGCCTATGGTGACAGTGTCCATTGTGATAGTGCTCTCGGTGATAGTTCCCTCAGTGACAGTTCTAATGGTGACAATTCCATGGTGACAGTGCCCATGATGACCGTGCTCATGGTGACAGTGCCCACGGTGACATTTCTCATGGTGAGAGTGCTCACGGTGACAGTGCCCTTGGTGATAGTACCCATGGTAATAGTGGTCACGTTGACATGGCCCATGGTGATATTGCTCACGGTGACGCTGCCCATGGTGATAGTGCTCACGGTGACATTCCCATGGTTACAGTGCCCATGGTGATATTGCTCACGGTGACACTGCCCATGATGACAGTGCTCATGGTGAAAATGCCCATTCTGACAATGCTCATAGTGACAGTGCTCACGGTGACAGTGCCCTTGATGATAGTACTCATGGTAATAGTGCTCACGGTGACAGTTCCCATGGTGACAGTGCTCACTGTGGCAGTGCCAATGGTTACAGTGCTCATGGTGGCAGTGTCCATGGTGGCAGTTCCCAAGATGACAGTGCTCATGGTGACATTTCCCATGGTAAGAGAGCTCATGATGACAGTGTCTATGGAGACAGTGCCCATGGTGACAGTGGCCATGTTGAAAGTGCCCATGGTGACACTGCTCATGGTGTCACTGCCCATGGTGACTATGCTCATGCTGGCTGTGTACATGCTTGGAGATCCCATGGTGAAATTCCTCATGGTGGCACTGCCCATAATGATAGTGCTCATGGTGACAGTGTCCATGGTGACATTGCCTATGGTGACAGTTCCCATTGTGATAGTGCTCACGGTGATAGGGCCCACAGGGACAGTTCTAATGGTGACAGTTCCAATGGTGACAGTGCCCATGATGACAGTGCTTATGGTGACAGTGCCCACGGTGACAGTGCTCATGGTGACAGTGCTCATGGTGACAGTGCCCTTGGTGATAGTACCCATGGTAAAAGTGCTCATGGTGACATTGCCCATGGTGATATTGCTCATGCTGGCGGTGTACATGGTTGGAGTTCCGATGATGAAATTCCTCATGGTAGCACTGCCCATGATGATAGTGCTCACGGTGAAAGTGTCCATGGTGACAGTGCCTATGGTGACAGTGCCCATTGTGATAGTGCTCATGGTGATAGTGCCCAAAGTGACAGTGCTCATTGTGACAGTTCCTATGGTGACAGTGCCCATGATGATAGTGCTCATGGTAAAAGTTCCCACTGTGATAGTGCTCACGGTGAAAGTGCTCACGGTGACAGTGCCCTTGGTGATAGTGCTCATGGTAATAGTGCACATGGTGACACTGCCCATGGTGACAGTGCCCATGGTGACACTGCCCATAGTGACATTTCCCATGGTGACAGTGCTCATGTTGACAGTGCCCATGGTGACAGTGACCATGGTGAGTGTGCCCATGGTGACAGTGTCCATGGTGACAGTGCTCACCTTGACAGTGCCTTTGGTGATAGTACCCATGTTAATATTGCTCACGGTTACAGTGCCCATGGTGATAGTGCTCATGGTGATAGTGCTCATGGTGACAGTTACCTTGGTGATAGTGCTCATGGTGATAGTGCTCATGGTGATAGTTCGCATGGTGACAGTGCCCATGTTGAAAGTCTCCATGAAGGCAGTGCTCATGGTGACACTGCCCATGGTGACTGTGCTCTTGCTGGCGGTGTACATGTTTGGAGTTCTCATGGTGAAATTCCTTATGGTGGCACTGCCCATGATGATAGTGTTCATCGTGACAATGTCCATGGTGACAGTGCCTATGGTGACAGTGCCCATTGTGATAGTGCTCACGGTGATAGTGCCCTCAGTGACAGTTCTAATGGTGACAGTTCCCACGGAGACATTGCTCATGGTGACAGTGCTCACAGTGACAGTAACCTTGGTGATAGTACCCATGGTAATAGAGGTCACGGTGACAGTGCCCATGGTGATATTGCTCATGGTGACACTGCCCATGGTGATAGTGCTCACGGTGATAGTGCTCAGGGTGACAGTTCCCATGGTTACAGTGCCCATGGTGACAGTGCTCATGGTGACAGTGCCCGCGGTGACTGTGCTCATGGTGACAGTGCTCACAGACATACTGCTCATGGTGACAGTTCGCATGGCAACAGGGCCCATGTTAAAAGTGCCCATGGTGACAGTGCTCATGTTGGCACTGCCCATGGTGACTGTGCTCATGCTGGTGGTGTACATGGTTGGAGTTCCCATTGTGAAATTCCTTATGGTGGCAATGCCCATGATGATAGTGCTCATGGTGACATTGCCCACGGTGACAGTGCTCATGGTGACAGTTCGCATGTTGACATTGCCCATGGTGACAGTGCTCATGGTGACACAGCCCATGGTGACTGCGCTAAAGCTGGCGGTGTACATGGTTGGAATTCTCATGGTGAAATTCCTCATGGTGGCACTGCCCATGATGATAGCGCTCACTGTGACAGTGTCCATAGTGACAGTGCCCATGGTGACAGTGCCCATGGTGACATTTCCCATGGTGACTGTGCCCATGGTGACATTTCCCAATGTGACAGTGCTCATGGTGAGAGTTCCCATGGTGACAGTGTTGATGTTGACAGTGCCAATGGTGACAGTGCCCATGGTGACAGTGCCCATGGTGATAGTGTCCATGGTGACAGTGCTCATGTTGACAGTGCCCACGGCGACAGTGCTCATGGTGAGAGTACCCATGGTGACAGTTCTCACCTTGATAGTGCCCATGGTGACCGTTCCCATGGTGACAGTTCCCATGGTGATAGTGCTCACCGTGATAGTGCCCAGGGTGACAGTTCCCATGGATAGAGTGCCCATGGTGACAGTGCCCATGGTGACAGTTCTCATGGTGACAGTGCCCACGGTGATAGTGCTCATGGTGGCAGTTCGCATGCTGACAGTGCCCATGATGACAGTGCTCATGGTGACAGTGCCCACGGTGACAGTGCTCACAGTGAGAGTGCCCTTGCTGATAGTACCCATGGTAATAGTGCTCACATGAAAGTGCCCATAGTGATATTGCTCACGGTGACACTGCCCATGGTGATAGTGGTCACGGTGACAATGCCCACGGTGATAGTGTTCATGGTGATAGTGCTCATGTTGAGAGTGCTCATGGTGACACTGCCCATGGTGACTGTGATCATGCTGGCGGTGTACATGGTTGGAGTTCCCATGGGGAAATTTCTTATGGTGGCAATGCCCATGATGATAGTGCTCATGGTGACAGTGCTCATGGTGACAGTGTACATGGTGACAATCCCCACGGTGACAGTGATCACGGTGATAGTTCTCATGGCGATAGTGCCCATTGTAATAGTGCTCACGGTGACGTTGCCCATGTTGATATTGTTCACGGTGACACTGCCCTTGGTGATAGCGCTCATGGTGATAGTGCTCATGGTAATACTGCTCATGGTGACACTGCCCATGGTGACAGTGCCCATGGAGACACTGCCCATAGTGACATTTCCCATGGTGACAGTGCTCATGGTGAGAGTTCCCATATTGACAGTGCACATGGTGAAAGTTCCCATGGTGACAGTGTTCACAGTGACAGTGCTCACTGTGGCAGTGACATTGGTTACAGTGCTCATGGGGGCAGTGTCCATGGTGGCAGTTCCCAAGATGACAGTGCTCATGGTGACATTTCCCATGGTAACAGAGCTCATGATGACAGTGTCCATGGTGACATTGCCCATGTCGAAAGTGCCCATGGTGACATTGCTCATGGTGACACTGCCCATGGTGACTGTGCTCATGCTGGCGGTGTACATGGTTGGAGTTCCCATGGTGAAATTCCTCATGGTGGCACTGCCCATGATGATAGTGCTCATGGTGACAGTGTCCATCGTGAGAGTGCACTTGGTGACAGTGCTCATGATGACACTGCCCATGGTGACAGTGCCCATGGTGACATTTCCCATGGTGACAGTGCTCATGTTGACAGTGCACAAGGTGACAGTGCCCAAGGTGACATTTCCCATGGTTACAGTGTTAATGGTGATATTGCTCACTGTGACAGTGCCCATGGTTATAGTCCTCACGGTGATAGTGCTCATGGTGACAGTTCCCATGGTGACAGTGTTCATGGTGACAGTTCGCATGGTGACAGTCCCCATGGTGACAGTGCTCATGGTGACACAGCCCATGGTGACTGTTCTAAAGCTGCCGATGTACATGGTTGGAGTTCCCAATCTGAAATTCCTCATGTTGGCACTGCCCATGATGATAGTGTTCATGGTGACAGTGTCCATGGAGACAGTGCCTATGGTGACAGTGCCCATTGTGATAGTGCTCACGGTGATAGTGCCCACAGTGACAGTTGTAATAGTGACAGTCCCCATGGTGACAGTGTCGATGATGACAGTGCTCATGGTGACAGTGTTCATGGTGATATTGCTCACGGTGACACTGCCCATGGTTATTGTCCTCACGGTGATAGTGCTCATGATGACAGTGCCCACAGTGACAGTGCTCATGGTGGCAGTGCTCACAGTGACAATGCCCATGGTGATAGTGCCCATGGTAATAGTGCTCATGGTGACAGTACCCATGGTGATACTGTTCACGGTGACACTTCCTATGGTGATAGTGCTCACGTTGATAGTGCTCATGGTGACAGTTCCCATGGTTACAGTGCCCATGGTGACAGTGCTACTGGTGACAGTGCCCACGGTGAAAATGCTCATGGTGACAGTGCTCATGGTGATAGTCCTCACGGTGACAGTGCTCACATTGACAGTGCCCTTGGTGATAGTGCACATGGTAATACTGCTCATGGTGAAATTGCTCATGGTGATAGTTCGCATGGTGACAGTGCCCATGTCGAAAGTGCCCATGGTGGCAGTGCTCATGGTGACACTGCCCATGGTGACAGTGCTCATGGTAAAAGTTTGCATGGTAACAGTGCCCATGGTGACAGTGCTCATGGTGACACAGCCCATGTTGACAGTGCTAAAGCTGGCAGTGTACATGGTTGGAGTTCTCATGGTGAAATTCCTCATGGTGGCACTGCCCATGATGATAGTGCTCATGGTGACAGTGCCCATGGTGACATTTCCCATGGTGACAGTGCTCATGGTGAGAGTTCCCATGGTGACAGTGCTCATCTTGAGTGTGCCCATGGTGACCGTTCCCATGGTGACAGTTCCCATGGTGATAGTGCTCATGGTGACAGTGCCCTCGGTGACAGTGCAAATGGTGACATTTCCCATGGTGACAGTGCTCATATTGACAGTGCACACGGTAACAGTGCCCACGGTGACACTGCTCACGGTGACAGTGCTCATGGTTATAGTGCTCACGGTGATAGTGCTCATGTTGACAGTGTCCTTGGTGATAGTGTTCATGGTAATACTGCTCATGGTGATAGTGCTGGTGGTGATAGTTCGCATGGTGACAGTGCCCATGTTGAAAGTCCCCATGATGGCAGTGCTCATGT
This sequence comes from Balaenoptera borealis, assembly GCF_965194805.1. Lineage (NCBI taxonomy): Eukaryota > Metazoa > Chordata > Mammalia > Artiodactyla > Balaenopteridae > Balaenoptera > Balaenoptera borealis. The sequence goes on from NW_028123436.1 coordinate 170,860, forward strand.
TGACAGTGCCCACAGTGACAGTGCTCATGGTGGCAGTGCTCACAGTGACAATGCCCATGGTGATAGTGCCCATGGTAATAGTGCTCATGGTGACAGTACCCATGGTGATACTGTTCACGGTGACACTTCCTATGGTGATAGTGCTCACGTTGATAGTGCTCATGGTGACAGTTCCCATGGTTACAGTGCCCATGGTGACAGTGCTACTGGTGACAGTGCCCACGGTGAAAATGCTCATGGTGACAGTGCTCATGGTGATAGTCCTCACGGTGACAGTGCTCACATTGACAGTGCCCTTGGTGATAGTGCACATGGTAATTCTGCTCATGGTGAAATTGCTCATGGTGATAGTTCGCATGGTGACAGTGCCCATGTCGAAAGTGCCCATGGTGGCAGTGCTCATGGTGACACTGCCCATGGTGACTGTGCTCATGCTGGGAGTGTACATGGTTGGAGTTCCCATGGTGAAATTCCTTATGGTGGCACTGCCCATGATGATAGTGTTCATGGTGACATTGTCCATGGTGACAGTGCGTATGGTGACAGTGCCCATTGTGATTGTGCTCACGGTGATAGTGCCCACAGTGACAGTGCTAATGGTGACAGTCCCCATGGTGACAGTTCCCATGATGACAGGGCTCATGGTGACAGTGCCCACGGTGACAGTGCTCATGGTCACAGTGCTCACGGTGACAGTGCTCACGGTGACAGTGACCTTGGTGATAGTATCCTTGTTAATAGTGCTCACGGTGACAGTGCCCATGGTGATAGTGCTCATGGTGACGGTTCCCAAGGTTACAGTGCCCATGGTGACAGTGCTCATGGTGACAGTGCCCATGGTGATTATGCTCATGGAGACCGTGCTCACGGTGATAGTGCTCATGGTGACAGTTCGCATGCTGACAGGGCCCATGTTGAAAGTGCCCATGGTGACAGTGCTCATGGTGATAATGCCCATGGTGAATGTGCTCATGCTGGCTGTGTACCTGGTTGGAATTCCGATGGTGAAATTCTTCATGGTAGCACTGCCCATGATGATAGTGCCCATGATGAAAGTGGTCATGGTGACAGTGCTCATGGTGACACTGCCCATGGTAACAGAACTCAGGATGACAGTGTCCATGGTGACAGTGCACATGGTGACAGTGGCCATGTTGAAATTGCCCATGGTAACAGTTCTCATGGTGACACTGCCCATAGTGACTGTGCTCATGCTGGTGGTGTAGAAGGTTGGAGTTCCCATGGTGAAATTCCTCATGGTGGCACTACCCATGATAATGGTGCTCATGGTGACAGTGTACATCGTGAGAGTGCCCATGGTAACAATGCTAATGGTGACACTGCCCATGGTGACAGTGCCCAAGGTGATATTTCCCATGGTGACAGTGCTCATTTTGACAGTGCACACGGTGACAGTGCCCACAGTGACAGTGCTCACGGTGATCATGTTAATGGTAATATTGCTCATGGTGACACTGCCCATGGTTATAGTGCTCACGGTGATAGTGTTCATGGTGACAGTTCCCATGATGAAAGTGCTCATGGTGACATTGCCCACGGTGACAGTGCTCATGGTGAGAGTTCGCATGGTGACAGTGCCCATGGTTACAATGCTCATGGTCACACAACCCATGGTGACTGTGCTAAAGCTGGCGGTGTACATGGTTGGAGTTCCCATGGTGAAATTCCTCATGGTGGCACTGCCCATGATGATAGTGTTCATGGTGACAGTGTCCATGGTGACAGTGCCTATGGTGACAGTGTCCATTGTGATAGTTATCATGGTGATAGTGCCCTCAGTGACAGTTCTAATGGTGACAGTTCGATGGTGACAGTGCCCATGATGACAGTGCTCATGGTGACAGTGCCCACGGTGACATTGCTCATGGTGACAGTGCTCATGGTGACAGTTCCCTTGGTGATAGTACCCATGGTCATAGTGGTCACGGTGAGAGTGCCCATGGTGATATTGCTCACGGTGACACTGCCTATGGTGATAGTGCACACGGTCATAGTGCTCATTGTGACAGTGCCCATGGTGACTATGCTCATGGTGACAGTGCTCACGGTGATAGTGCTCATGGTGACCGTGCTCATGATGATAGTGCTCATGGTGACAGTTCGCATGGTGATAGGGCCCATGTTGAAAGTGCCCATGGTGAAAGTGCTCATGGTGACACTGCCCATGTTGACTGTGCTCATGCTGGCGGTGTACATGGTTGGAGTTCCGATGGTGAAATTGCTCATGGTAGCACTGCCCATAATGATAGTGCTCATGGTGACAGTGTCCATGGTGACAGTGCCTATGGTGACAGAGCCCATTGTGATAGTGTTCACGGTGATAGTGCCCACAGTGACAGTGCTCATGGTGACAGTTCCTATGGTGACACTGCCCATGATGACAGTGCTCATGGTGACAGTGCCCAAGGTGACAGTGCTCATTGTGACACTGCTCACGGTAAAAGTGCCCTTGGTGATAGTACCCATGTTAATAGTGCTCACGGTGACAGTTCACATGGTGACAGTGCCCATTTTGAATGTGCCCATGGTGGCAGGGCCCATGGTGACAGTGCTCATGGTGAGAGTTCCCATGGTGACAGTGCTCATGTTCACAGTGCCCATGGTGACAGTGTCCATGGTCAACAGTGCCCATGGTGAGAGTGCCCATGGTGACAGTGCCCATGGTGACAGTGCTCATGGTGACAGTGCTCAAGGTGGCCATATCCATGGTGGGAATTCCCATGGTGAAAGTTCTCATGGTGGCAGTGCCCATGATGACAGTGCGCATTGTGACAGTGCAGATGCTGAGAGTGCCCATGGTGACATTTCCCATGGTGACAGTGTTCATGGTAAGACTTACCATGGTGACAGTGCTCATGTTCACAGTGCCCATGGTGACAGTGTCCATGGTCAACAGTGCCCATGGTGAGAGTGCCCATGGTGACAGTGCCCATGGTGACAGTGCTCATGGTGACAGTGCTCAAGGTGGCCATATCCATGGTGGGAATTCCCATGGTGAAAGTTCTCATGGTGGCAGTGCCCATGATGACAGTGCGCATTGTGACAGTGCACATGCTGAGAGTGCCCATGGTGACATTTCCCTTGGAGACAATGCTTATGGTGAGAGTGGCCATGGTGACACTGGCCATGGTGACAGTGCTCATGGTGAGAGTTCCCATGGTGACAGTGCTCATGTTGAGAGTGCCCATGGTGACCATTCCCATGGTGACAGTTCTCATGGTGATAGTGCTCATGGTGACAGTGCTCATGGGGACAGTGCACACGGTGACAGTGCCCACGGTGACAGTGCTCACGGTGATAGTGCTCATGGTGATATTGCCCATGGTAATAGTGCTCATGTTGACAGTGCCCATGGTGATATTGCTCATGGTGACACTACACATGGTGATAGTGCTCACGGTGATAGTGCTCACGGTGACAGTGCCCTTGGTGAAAGTGCTCTTGGTGATAGTGCTCATGGTAATAGTGCACATGGTGACACTGCCCATGGTGACAGTGCCCATGGTGACACTGCCCATAGTGACATTTCCCATGGTGGCAGTGCTCATGGTGACAGTTCCCATGGGGACAGTGCTCATGGTGACAGTGCCCATGGTGACAGTGTCCATGGTGACAGTGCCTATGGTGAGAGTGTCCATGGTGACAGTGTGCATGGTGACAGTGCTCATGTTGAAATTGCCCATGGTGACAGTGCTCATGGTGAGAGTTCCCATGGTGACAATGTTCATGTTGACAATGCCCATGGAGACAGTGCTCATGTTGACAGCGCCCACGGTGACAGTGCTCATGGTTACAGTGCTCACAGTTACAGTGCCCATGGTGATAGGGCCCATAGTAATAGTGCTCACGGTGACAGCATCCATGTTGATATTGTTCATGGTGACACTACCCATGGTGATAGTGCTCACGGTGACAGTGCTCATGAAGACAGTTCCCATGGTTGCAGTGCCCATGGTGACATTGCCCACGGTGACAATGCTCATGGTGACAGTGCTCATGGTGATATTGCCCATGGTAATAGTGCTCATGTTGACAGTGCCCATGGTGATATTGCTCATGGTGACACTACACATGGTGATAGTGCTCACGGTGATAGTGCTCACGGTGACAGTGCCCTTGGTGAAAGTGCTCTTGGTGATAGTGCTCATGGTAATAGTGCACATGGTGACACTGCCCATGGTGACAGTGCCCATGGTGACACTGCCCATAGTGACATTTCCCATGGTGACAGTGCTCATGTTGACAGTGCCCATGGTGACAGTGACCATGGTGAGTGTGCCCATGGTGACAGTGTCCATGGTGACAGTGCTCACCTTGACAGTGCCTTTGGTGATAGTACCCATGTTAATATTGCTCACGGTTACAGTGCCCATGGTGATAGTGCTCATGGTGATAGTGCTCATGGTGACAGTTACCTTGGTGATAGTGCTCATGGTGATAGTGCTCATGGTGATAGTTCGCATGGTGACAGTGCCCATGTTGAAAGTCTCCATGAAGGCAGTGCTCATGGTGACACTGCCCATGGTGACTGTGCTCTTGCTGGCGGTGTACATGATTGGAGTCCTCATGGTGAAATTCCTTATGGTGGCACTGCCCATGATGATAGTGTTCATCGTGACAATGTCCATGGTGACAGTGCCTATGGTGACAGTGCCCATTGTGATAGTGCTCACGGTGATAATGCCCTCAGTGACAGTTCTAATGGTGACAGTTCCCACGGTGACATTGCTCATGGTGACAGTGCTCACGGTGACAGTAACCTTGGTGATAGTACCCATGGTAATAGAGGTCACGGTGACAGTGCCCATGGTGATATTGCTCACGGTGACACTGCCCATGGTGATAGTGCTCACGGTGATAGTGCTCAGGGTGACAGTTCCCATGGTTACAGTGCCCATGGTGACTGTGCTCATGGTGACAGTGCTCACAGACATACTGCTCATGGTGACAGTTCGCATGGCAACAGGGCCCATGTTAAAAGTGCCCATGGTGACAGTGCTCATGTTGGCACTGCCCATGGTGACTGTGCTCATGCTGGTGGTGTACATGGTTGGAGTTCCCATGGTGAAATTCCTTATGGTGGCAATGCCCATGATGATAGTGCTCATGGTGACATTGCCCACGGTGACAGTGCTCATGGTGACAGTTCGCATGTTGACATTGCCCATGGTGACAGTGCTCATGGTGACACAGCCCATGGTGACTGCGCTAAAGCTGGCGGTGTACATGGTTGGAATTCTCATGGTGAAATTCCTCATGGTGGCACTGCCCATGATGATAGCGCTCACTGGGACAGTGTCCATAGTGACAGTGCCCATGGTGACAGTGCCCATGGTGACATTTCCCATGGTGACTGTGCCCATGGTGACATTTCCCAATGTGACAGTGCTCATGGTGAGAGTTCCCATGGTGACAGTGTTGATGTTGACAGTGCCAATGGTGACAGTGCCCATGGTGACAGTGCCCATGGTGATAGTGTCCATGGTGACAGTGCTCATGTTGACAGTGCCCACGGCGACAGTGCTCATGGTGAGAGTACCCATGGTGACAGTTCTCACCTTGATAGTGCCCATGGTGACCGTTCCCATGGTGACAGTTCCCATGGTGATAGTGCTCACCGTGATAGTGCCCAGGGTGACAGTTCCCATGGATACAGTGCCCATGGTGACAGTTCTCATGGTGACAGTGCCCACGGTGATAGTGCTCATGGTGGCAGTTCGCATGCTGACAGTGCCCATGATGACAGTGCTCATGGGGACAGTGCCCACGGTGACAGTGCTCACAGTGAGAGTGCCCTTGCTGATAGTACCCATGGTAATAGTGCTCACATGAAAGTGCCCATAGTGATATTGCTCACGGTGACACTGCCCATGGTGATAGTGGTCACGGTGACAATGCCCACGGTGATAGTGTTCATGGTGATAGTGCTCATGTTGAGAGTGCTCATGGTGACACTGCCCATGGTGACTGTGATCATGCTGGCGGTGTACATGGTTGGAGTTCCCATGGGGAAATTTCTTATGGTGGCAATGCCCATGATGATAGTGCTCATGGTGACAGTGCTCATGGTGACAGTGTACATGGTGACAATCCCCACGGTGACAGTGATCACGGTGATAGTTCTCATGGCGATAGTGCCCATTGTAATAGTGCTCACGGTGACGTTGCCCATGTTGATATTGTTCACGGTGACACTGCCCTTGGTGATAGCGCTCATGGTGATAGTGCTCATGGTAATACTGCTCATGGTGACACTGCCCATGGTGACAGTGCCCATGGAGACACTGCCCATAGTGACATTTCCCATGGTGACAGTGCTCATGGTGAGAGTTCCCATATTGACAGTGCACATGGTGAAAGTTCCCATGGTGACAGTGTTCACGGTGACAGTGCTCACTGTGGCAGTGACATTGGTTACAGTGCTCATGGGGGCAGTGTCCATGGTGGCAGTTCCCAAGATGACAGTGCTCATGGTGACATTTCCCATGGTAACAGAGCTCATGATGACAGTGTCCATGGTGACATTGCCCATGTCGAAAGTGCCCATGGTGACATTGCTCATGGTGACACTGCCCATGGTGACTGTGCTCATGCTGGCGGTGTACATGGTTGGAGTTCCCATGGTGAAATTCCTCATGGTGGCACTGCCCATGATGATAGTGCTCATGGTGACAGTGTCCATCGTGAGAGTGCACTTGGTGACAGTGCTCATGATGACACTGCCCATGGTGACAGTGCCCATGGTGACATTTCCCATGGTGACAGTGCTCATGTTGACAGTGCACAAGGTGACAGTGCCCAAGGTGACATTTCCCATGGTTACAGTGTTAATGGTGATATTGCTCACTGTGACAGTGCCCATGGTTATAGTCCTCACGGTGATAGTGCTCATGGTGACAGTTCCCATGGTGACAGTGTTCATGGTGACAGTTCGCATGGTGACAGTCCCCATGGTGACAGTGCTCATGGTGACACAGCCCATGGTGACTGTTCTAAAGCTGCCGATGTACATGGTTGGAGTTCCCAATCTGAAATTCCTCATGTTGGCACTGCCCATGATGATAGTGTTCATGGTGACAGTGTCCATGGAGACAGTGCCTATGGTGACAGTGCCCATTGTGATAGTGCTCACGGTGATAGTGCCCACAGTGACAGTTGTAATAGTGACAGTCCCCATGGTGACAGTGTCGATGATGACAGTGCTCATGGTGACAGTGTTCATGGTGATATTGCTCACGGTGACACTGCCCATGGTTATTGTCCTCACGGTGATAGTGCTCATGATGACAGTGCCCACAGTGACAGTGCTCATGGTGGCAGTGCTCACAGTGACAATGCCCATGGTGATAGTGCCCATGGTAATAGTGCTCATGGTGACAGTACCCATGGTGATACTGTTCACGGTGACACTTCCTATGGTGATAGTGCTCATGTTGATAGTGCTCATGGTGACAGTTCCCATGGTTACAGTGCCCATGGTGACAGTGCTACTGGTGACAGTGCCCACGGTGAAAATGCTCATGGTGACAGTGCTCATGGTGATAGTCCTCACGGTGACAGTGCTCACATTGACAGTGCCCTTGGTGATAGTGCACATGGTAATACTGTTCATGGTGAAATTGCTCATGGTGATAGTTCGCATGGTGACAGTGCCCATGTCGAAAGTGCCCATGGTGGCAGTGCTCATGGTGACACTGCCCATGGTGACTGTGCTCATGCTGGGAGTGTACATGGTTGGAGTTCCCATGGTGAAATTCCTTATGGTGGCACTGCCCATGATGATAGTGTTCATGGTGACATTGTCCATGGTGACAGTGCGTATGGTGACAGTGCCCATTGTGATTGTGCTCACGGTGATAGTGCCCACAGTGACAGTGCTAATGGTGACAGTCCCCATGGTGACAGTTCCCATGATGACAGTGCTCATGGTGACAGTGCCCACGGTGACAGTGCTCATGGTCACAGTGCTCACGGTGACAGTGCTCACGGTGACAGTGACCTTGGTGATAGTATCCTTGTTAATAGTGCTCACGGTGACAGTGCCCATGGTGATATTGCTCACGGTGACACTGCCCATGGTGATAGTGCTCATGGTGACGGTTCCCAAGGTTACAGTGCCCATGGTGACAGTGCTCATGGTGACAGTGCCCATGGTGATTATGCTCATGGAGACCGTGCTCACGGTGATAGTGCTCATGGTGACAGTTCGCATGCTGACAGGGCCCATGTTGAAAGTGCCCATGGTGACAGTGCTCATGGTGATAATGCCCATGGTGAATGTGCTCATGCTGGCTGTGTACCTGGTTGGAATTCCGATGGTGAAATTCTTCATGGTAGCACTGCCCATGATGATAGTGCCCATGATGAAAGTGGTCATGGTGACAGTGCTCATGGTGACACTGCCCATGGTAACAGAACTCAGGATGACAGTGTCCATGGTGACAGTGCACATGGTGACAGTGGCCATGTTGAAATTGCCCATGGTAACAGTTCTCATGGTGACACTGCCCATAGTGACTGTGCTCATGCTGGCGGTGTAGAAGGTTGGAGTTCCCATGGTGAAATTCCTCATGGTGGCACTACCCATGATAATGGTGCTCATGGTGACAGTGTACATCGTGAGAGTGCCCATGGTAACAATGCTAATGGTGACACTGCCCAAGGTGACAGTGCCCAAGGTGATATTTCCCATGGTGACAGTGCTCATTTTGACAGTGCACACGGTGACAGTGCCCACAGTGACAGTGCTCACGGTGATCATGTTAATGGTAATATTGCTCATGGTGACACTGCCCATGGTTATAGTGCTCACGGTGATAGTGTTCATGGTGACAGTTCCCATGGTGAAAGTGCTCATGGTGACATTGCCCACGGTGACAGTGCTCATGGTGAGAGTTCGCATGGTGACAGTGCCCATGGTTACAATGCTCATGGTCACACAACCCATGGTGACTGTGCTAAAGCTGGCGGTGTACATGGTTGGAGTTCCCATGGTGAAATTCCTCATGGTGGCACTGCCCATGATGATAGTGTTCATGGTGACAGTGTCCATGGTGACAGTGCCTATGGTGACAGTGTCCATTGTGATAGTTATCATGGTGATAGTGCCCTCAGTGACAGTTCTAATGGTGACAGTTCGATGGTGACAGTGCCCATGATGACAGTGCTCATGGTGACAGTTCCCATGGTGACAGTGCCCACGGTGACAGTGCTCATGGTGACAGTTCCCTTGGTGATAGTACCCATGGTCATAGTGGTCACGGTGAGAGTGCCCATGGTGATATTGCTCACGGTGACACTGCCTATGGTGATAGTGCACACGGTCATAGTGCTCATTGTGACAGTGCCCATGGTGACTATGCTCATGGTGACAGTCCTCACGGTGATAGTGCTCATGGTGACAGTGCTCATGATGATAGTGCTCATGGTGACAGTTCGCATGGTGATAGGGCCCATGTTGAAAGTGCCCATGGTGAAAGTGCTCATGGTGTCACTGCCCATGGTGACTATGCTCATGCTGGCTGTGTACATGCTTGGAGATCCCATGGTGAAATTCCTCATGGTGGCACTGCCCATAATGATAGTGCTCATGGTGACAGTGTCCATGGTGACATTGCCTATGGTGACAGTTCCCATTGTGATAGTGCTGACGGTGATAGGGCCCACAGGGACAGTTCTAATGGTGACAGTTCCAATGGTGACAGTGCCCATGATGACAGTGCTTATGGTGACAGTGCCCATGGTGACATTGCTCATGGTGACAGTGCTCACGGTGACAATGCCCTTGGTGATAGTACCCATGGTCATAGTGGTCACGGTGAGAGTGCCCATGGTGATATTGCTCACGGTGACACTGCCTATGGTGATAGTGCACACGGTCATAGTGCTCATTGTGACAGTGCCCATGGTGACTATGCTCATGGTGACAGTCCTCACGGTGATAGTGCTCATGGTGACAGTGCTCATGATGATAGTGCTCATGGTGACAGTTCGCATGGTGATAGGGCCCATGTTGAAAGTGCCCATGGTGAAAGTGCTCATGGTGACACTGCCCATGTTGACTGTGCTCATGCTGGCGGTGTACATGGTTGGAGTTCCGATGGTGAAATTGCTCATGGTAGCACTGCCCATAATGATAGTGCTCATGGTGACAGTGTCCATGGTGACAGTGCCTATGGTGACAGAGCCCATTGTGATAGTGTTCACGGTGATAGTGCCCACAGTGACAGTGCTCATGGTGACAGTTCCTATGGTGACACTGCCCATGATGACAGTGCTCATGGTGACAGTGCCCACGGTGACAGTGCTCATTGTGACACTGCTCACGGTAAAAGTGCCCTTGGTGATAGTACCCATGTTAATAGTGCTCACGGTGACAGTTCACATGGTGACAGTGCCCATTTTGAATGTGCCCATGGTGGCAGTGCCCATGGTGACAGTGCTCATGGTGAGAGTTCCCATGGTGACAGTGCTCATGTTCACAGTGCCCATGGTGACAGTGTCCATGGTCAACAGTGCCCATGGTGAGAGTGCCCATGGTGACAGTGCCCATGGTGACAGTGCTCATGGTGACAGTGTCCACGGTGAGAGTGCTCATGGTGACACTGCTCACGGTAACAGTGCCCTTGGTGAGAGTACCCATGTTAATAGTGCTCACGGTGATAGAGCCCACGGTGACATTTCCCATGGTGACAGTGCTCACTTTGACAGTGTACACGATGACAGTGCCCACGGTGACAGTGTTTATGGTGATATTACTAACGGGGACACGGCCCATGTTCATAGTGCTCACGGTGATAGTGCTCATGGTGACAGTTGCCATGGTGACAGTGCCCACAGTGACAGTGCTCATGGTGACATTACCCACAGTGACAGTACTCATGGTGACAGTACGCATGGTGACAGTGCCCATGGTGACAGTGCTCATGGTGACACAGCCCATGGTGACTGTGCTAAAGCTGGCGGTGCATATGGTTGGAGTTCCCATGGTGAAATTCCTCATGGTGGCACTGCCCATGATGATAGTGCTCATGGTGACAGTGCCCATGGTGACATTTCCCATGGTGACAGTGCTCATGGTGAGAGTTCCCAGGCCGACCGTGCCCATGATGACAGTGCTCATGTTTACTGTGCCCACGGTGAAAGTGCTCATGGTAACAGTGATCACGGTGACAGTGCCCTTGGTGATAGTACCCATGTTAACAGTGCTCAATGTGACAGTGCCCATGGTGATATTTCTCACGGTGACACTGCCCATGGTGATAGTGCTCACGGTGATTGTGCTCATGGTGACAGTTCCCATGGTTACAGTGCCCACTGTGACAGTGCCCATGGTGACAGTGCCCACGGTGACAGTGCTCATGGTGACAGTGCTCATGGTGATAGTGCTCACGGTGATAGTGCTCAGGGTGACAGTGCCCTTGGTGATAGTGCTCATGGTGATAGTTCTCATGGTGGCAGTTTGCATGGTGACACTGCCCCTGTTGAAAGTGCCCATGGTGACAGTGCTCATGTTGACACTGCCCATGGTGACAGTGCTCATGTTGGAGGTGTACATGGTTGGAGTTCCCATGGTACAACTGTTATGGTGCACTGCCCATGATGATAGTGCTCATGGTGACAGTGTCCATGGTGACAGTGCACATGGTGACAGTGCCTATGGTGAGAGTGCCCATGGTGACAGCGCCCATGGTGACCGTTTCCATGGTGACAGTGCTCATGTTGACAGTGCCCATGGTGACCGTTCCCATGGTGACAGTTCCCATGGTGATAGTGCTCACCGTGATAGTGCCCATTGTGACAGTTCCCATGGATCCAGTGCCCATGGTGACAGTGCTCATTGTGACAGTGCCCTCGGTGATAGAGCTCATGGTGGCATTTCGCATGGTGACAGTGCCCATGACGACAGTGCTCATGGTTACAATGCCCACGGAGACAGTGCTCATGGTTACAGTGCTCACGGTGACAGTGCTCATGGTGACATTGCCCATGGTGACAGTGCTCATGGTGACAGTTCGCATGGTGACAGTGCCCACGGTGATAGTGCTCACAGTGATAATGCTCGCAGTGACAGTGCTCTTGATGATAGTGCTCATGGTTAAAGTTCTCATGGTGAGAGTGCTCATGGTAACACTGACCATCGTGACTGTGCTCATGCTGGCGGTGTACATGGCTGGAGTCCCCATGGTGAAATTTCTTATGCTGGCAGTGCCCATGATGATAGTTCTCATGGTGACAGTGTCCATCGTGAGAGTGCCCATGGTGACAGTGCTCATGGTGACCCTGCCCATGGTGAGAGTTCCCATGGTGATATTTCCCATGTTGACAGTGCTCATGTTGACAGTGCACACGGTGACAGTGTTCATGGTGATATTGCTCAAGGTGACGGTGCCCATGGTTATAGTGCTCACGTTGATAGTGCTCATGGTGACAGTTCCCATGGTGACAGTGCTCATGGTGACATTTCCCATGGTAACAGAGCTCATGATGACAGTGTCCATGGTGACAGTGCCCATGTTGAAAGTGCCCATGGTGACATTGCTCATGGTGACACTGCCATGGTGACTGTGCTCATGCTGGCGGTGTACATGATTGGAGTTCCCATGGTGAAATTCCTCATGGTGTCACTGCCCATGATGACACTGCCCATGGTGACAGTGCCCATGGTGACATTTCCCATGGTGACAGTGCTCATGTTGACAGTGCACATGGTGACAGTGCCCACGGTGACATTTCCCATGGTTACAGTGTTCATGGTGATATTGCTCACGGTGACAGTGCCCATGGTTATAGTCCTCACGGTGATAGTGCTCATGGTGACAGTTCCCATGGTGACAGTGCCCACGGTGACAGTGCTCATGGTGACATTGCCCACGGTGACAGTACTCATGGTAACAGTTCCCATGGTGACAGTGCTCATGTTGATAGTGCCCACGGTGACAGTGCTCATGGTGACAGTGCTCACAATGACAGTGCCCTTGGTGATAGTGCCCATGGTAATAGGGCTCACGGTGACACTGCCCATGGTGATATTGTTCACGGTGACACTGCCCATGGTGATAGAGCTCACGGTGATAGTGCTCACATTGACAGTGCCCTTGGGGATAGTGCTCATGGTAATACTGCTCATGGTGATAGTGCTCATGGCGATAGTTCGCATGGTGACAGTGCCCATGTGGAAAGTGCCCATGGTGGCAGTGCTCATGGTGACACGCCCATGGTGGCTGTGCTCATGCTGGCGGTGTCCATGGTTGGAGTTCCCATGGTGAAATTCCTTATGGTAGCACTGCCCATGATGATAGTGCTCATGGTGACAGTATCCATGGTGACAGTGCCTATGGTGACAGTGTCCATGGTGATAGTGCCCACAGTGACTGTGCTCATTGTGACAGTTTCTATGGTGAGAGTAACCATGATGACAGTGCTCATGGTGACAATGCCCACAGTGACATTGCTCACGGTGATAGTGCTCACGTTGACATTGCCCTTGGTGATAGTACGCATGGTAATATTGCTCACGGTGACAGTGCCCATGGTGATAGTGCTCATGGTGATAGTGCTCATGGTAATAGTGATCATGGTGAAACTGCCTATGGTGACAGTGCCCACGGTGACACTGCCCATAGTGATATTTGCCATGGTGACAATGCTCATGGTGAGAGTTCCCATGGTGACAGTGCTCACGGTGACAGTGCTCATGGTGACACAGCCCATGGTGACTGTGCTAAAGCTGGCGGTGTATATGGTTGGAGTTCCCATGATGAAATTCCTCATGGTGGCACTCCCCATGATGATAGTGCTCATGGTGACAGTGCCCATGGTGAAATTATCCATGGTGACAGTGCTCATGGTGAGAGTTCCTATGGTGACTGTGCTCATGTTGACAGTGCCCATGGTGACAGTGCCCACGGTGACACTGCGCAAGGTGATAGTGCTCAACGTGATAGTGCCCATGGTAATAGTGCTGATGGTGATACTGCCCATGTTGATATTGCTCACGGTGACACTGCCCATGGTGATAGTGCTCACGGTGACCGTGCCCTTGGTGATATTGCTCATGGTGATACAGCTCATGGCGGAAGTTCGCATGGTGACACTGCCCCTGTTGAAATTGCCCATGGTGACAGTGCTCATGTTGACACTGCCCATGGTGACTGTGCTCACGATGGAGGTGTACATGGTTGGAGTTCCCATGGTACAACTGTTATGGTGGTACTGCCCATGATGATAGTGCTCATGGTGACAGTGTCCATGGTGACAGTGCCCATGGTGATAGTGCCTATTGTGAGAGTGCCCATGGTGACAGTTCCCATGGTGACCATTTCCATGGTGATAATGCTCATGTTGACAGTGCCAACCGTGACAATGCTCATGGTGAGAGTTCCCATGGTGAAAGTGATCATCTTGACAATGCCCATGGCGACCGTTCCCATGGTGACATTTCCCATGGTGATAGTACTCACCGTGATAGTGCCCATGGTGACAGTTCCCATGGATACAGTGTCCATGGTGACAGTGCTCATTGTGGCACTGCCCATGGTGACTGTGCTCATGCTGGCGGTGTACTTGGTTGGAGTTCCGATGGTGAAATTCCTCATGGTAGCACTGCCCATGATGATAGTGCTCATGGTGACAGTGTCCGTCATGAGAGTGTCCATGGTGACAGTTCCCATGGTGATAGTGCATACCGTGATAGTGCCCATGGTGACAGTTCCCATGGATACAGTGCCCATGGTGACAGTGCTCACGGTGATAGTGCTCATGCAGACAGTTCGCATGGTGACACGGCCCATGTTGAAAGTGCCCATGGTGACAGTGCTCATAGTGGCACTGCCCATGATGATTGTGCTCATTCTGGCGGTGTACTTGGTTGGAGTTCCCATGGTGAAATTCCTCATGGTAGCACTGCCCATGCTGATAGTGCTCATGGTGACAGTGCACATGGTGACAATGCCCACACTGACAGTGCTCACGGTGTTAGTGCACATGGTGATAATGCCCATTGTAATTGTGCTCAAGGTGACAGTGCCCATGTTGATATTGCTCAAGGTGATAGTGCTCATGGTGACACTGCCCTTGATGATAGTGCTCTTGGTGATAGTGCTCATGGTAATAGTGTTCATGGTGACAGTGCCCATGGTGACACTGCTCATAGTGACAATTCCCATGGTGACAGTGCTCATGGTGAGAGTTCCCATGGTGACAGTGCACATGGTGACAGTTCCCATGGTGACAGTGCTCACTGTGACAGTGCTCACTGTGGCAGTGTCAATGGTTACAGTGCACATGGTGACCGTTCCCATAGTGACAGTTCCCATGGTGATAGTGCTCACCGTGATAGTGCCCATGGTGACAGTTCCCATGGAAACAGTGCCCATGGTGACAGTGCTCATGGTGACAGTGCCCACTGTGATAGTGCTCATGGTGGCAGTTTGCAGGGTGACAGTGGCCATGATGACAGTGCTCATGGTGGAAATGCCCACGGTGACAGTGCTCATGGTGACAGTGCTCATGATGACAGTGCCCTTGGTGATAGTACCCATGGTAATAGTGCTCACTGTGACAGTGCCCATGGTGATAGTGCTCATGGTGATAGTGCTCATGGTAATAGTGCTCATGGTGACACTGTCCATGGTGACAGTGCCCATGGTGGCAGTGCTCATGCTGAGAGTTCCCATGGTGACAGTGCACATGGTGACAGTTCCCATGGTGACACTGCTCATGGTGACAGTGCTCACTGTGGCAGTGCCAATGGTAACAGTGCTCATGGTGGCAGTGTCCATGGTGGCATTTACCAAAGTGACAGTGCTCATGGAGATATTTCCCATGGTAACATAGCTCATGATGACAGTGTCCATGGTGACAGTGCCCATGGTGACAGTGGCCATGTTGAAAGTACCTATGGTGACAGTGCTCATGGTGACAGTGCCCACGGTGACTATGCTCATGGTGACAGTGCTCACAGTGATAGTGCTCATGGTGACAGTTCGCATGGTGACAGGGCCCATGTTGAAAGTGCCCAAGGTGACAGTGCTCATGGTGGCACTGCCCATGATGATAGTGTTCATGGTGACAGTGCCTATGGTGACACTGCCCATTGTGATAGTGCTCACGGTGATAGTGTCCACAGTGACAGTGCTAATGGTGACAGTCCCCATGGTGACAGTGCCCATGATGACAGTGCTCATGGTGACAGTGCCCACGGTGATAGTGCTCATGGTGGCAGTTCACATGGTGACAGTTACCATGATGACAATGCTCATGGTGACAGTGCCCATGGTGACAGTGCTCATGGTGATAGTGCTCATGGTAATAGTGCTAATGGTGACACTGCCCATGGTGACAGTGCCCATGGTGACAGTCCCCATGGTCACAGTGACCGTGGTGACAGTGCCCATGGTGACATTTCCCATGCTGACAGTGCTCATGGTGAGAGTTCCCATGGTGACAGTGCTCATGATGACAGTGCCCATGGTGACCGTTCCCATGGTGACAGTTCCCATGGTGACAGTGCACACGGTAACAGTGCCCACGGTGACAGTGCTCACGGTGATAGTGCTCATGGTGACAGTGCCCATGTTGATATTGCTCACGGTGACCCTCCCCATCGTGATAGTGCTCACGGTGATAGTTCTCATGGTGACATTGTCCACGGTGATAATGCTCATGGTGACAGTGCCCTTGGTGATAGTGATCATGGTGATAGTGCTTATGGAGACATTTCCCATGGTGACAGTGCACATGTTGACAGTCCCCATGGTGACTGTGCTCATGCTGGCGGTGTATATGGTTGGACTTACAATGGTGAAATTCCTTATGGTGGCACTGCCCATGATTATAATGCTCATGGTGACAGTGTCCATGGTGACAGCGCCCATGGTGACAGTGCCCATGGTGACATTTCCCATGGTGATAGTGCTCATGGTGAGAGTTCCCATGGTGACAGTGCTCATCTTGGCAGTGCCCATAATGACCGTTCCCATGGTGACAGTTCCCATGGTGATAGGGCTCATGGTTACAGTGCTCATGGTGACAGTGAACACGGTGAAAGTGCCCGCAGTGACAGTGCTCATGGTGATAGTGCTCATGCTTATAGTGCCCACGGTGACAGTAGTCATGGTTAAAGTGTTCACGGTGATAGTGCTCACGGTGATAGTGCTCAGGGTGACAGTGCCCATAGTGATAGTGCTCACGGTGATAGTGCTCATGGTGACAGTTCCCATCGTGACAGTGCCCTTGGTGTTAGTGCTCATGGTAATACTGCTGATGGTGATAGTGCTCATGGTGACGGTTTGCATGTTGAGAGTGCCCATGTTGAAAGTGCCCATGGTGGCAGTGATCATGGTGACACTGCCCATTGTGACTGTGCTCATGCTGGCGGTGTACATAGTTGGAGTTCCCATGGTGAAATTCCTTATGGTGGCACTGCCCATGATGATAATTTTCATGGTGACATTGTCCATGGTGACAGTGCCTATGGTGACAGTGCCCATTGTGATAGTGCTCACGGTGATAGTGTCCACAGTGACAGTGCTAATGCTGACAGTCCCCATGGTGACAGTGCCCATGATGACAGTGCTCATGGTGACAGTGCCCATGGTGACAGTGCTCATGGTGACATTGCTCACGGTGACAGTGACCTTGGTGATAGTACCCATGGTAATAGGGGTCACTGTGACAGTGCTCATGGTGATATTGCTCACGGTGACACTGCCCATGGTGATAGTGCTCATGGTGATAGTGCTCATGTTGACAGTTCCCATGGTTACAGTGCCCATGGTGACTATGCTCATGATGAAAGTTCTCACGGTGATAGTGCTCATGGAGACAGTGCTCATGGTGACAGTTCGCATGGTAGACATGGTGAAGTTGAAAGTGCCCATGGTGACAGTGCCTATGGTGACAATGCTCATGTTGACAGTGCCCACTGTGACAGTGCTCACGGTGACAGTGCCCTTGGTGATAGTGCTTATGGTGATAGTGCTCATTGTGACTGCATGGTGACAGTGCCCATGTTGAAAGTGCCCATGGTGACAGTACCCATGGTGACAGTGCCCATGGTGACAGTGCTCAAGTTGAGATTGCCCATGGTGACCATTCCCATGGTGACAGTTCCCATGGTGATAGTGCTCATGGTAACAGTGCTCATGTTGACAGTGCACATGGTGACAATGCCCACACTGACATTGCTCACGGTGATAGTGCTCATGGTGATAATGCCCATTGTAATAGTGCTCACGGTGACAGTGCCCATGTTGATATTGCTCCAGGTGACACTGCCCATGGTGATAGTGCTCACGGTGATAGTGCTCATGGTAATAGTGCTCATGGTGACACTACCCATGGTGACAGTGCCCATGGTGACACTGCCCATTGTGACATTTCCCATGGTGACAGTGCTCATGGTGAGAGTTCCCATGGTGACAGTGCACATGGTGACAGTTCCCATGGTGACAGTGCCCACGTTGACATTGCTCATGGTGACAGTGCTCACGGTGACAGTGACTTTGGTGATAGTACCCATGGTAATAGAGGTCACAGTGACAGTGCCCATGGTGATATTGCTCACGGTGACACTGCCCATGGTGATAGTGCTCACAGTGATAGTGCTCATGGTGACAGTTCCCATGGTTACAGTGCCCATGGTGACAGTGCTCATGGTGACAGTGCCCACGGTGACTATGCTCATGGTGACAGTGCTCACAGAGATACTGCTCATGGTGACAGTTCGCATGGCGACAGGGCCCATGTTAAAAGTGCCCATGGTGACAATGCTCATGGTGACACTGCCCATGGTGACTGTGCTGATGTTCACGGTGTACATGGTTGGAATTCCCATGGTGAAATTCCTTATGGTGGCATTGCCCATGATGTTAGTGCTCATGGTGAATGTGTCCATGGTGACAGTGCCTATGGTGACAGTGCCCATGGTGACATTTCCCCGGGTGACAGTGCTCATACTGACAGTTCCCATGGTGACAGTGCCCATGGTGACAGTGCTAATGTTGACACTGCCCACGGTGACAGTGCTCATGGTGACAGTGTCCTTGGTGACAGTACCCATGGTAATAGTGCTCACGGTGACAGTGCCCACGGTGATATTGCTCATGGTGACACTGCCCATGGTGATAGTGCCAACGGTTACAGTTCTCATGGTGACAGTGCCCATGGTGACAGTGCTCACGTTGACAGTGCCCACGCTGGCAGTGCTCATGGTGACAGTGATCACAGTGACAGTGCCCATGGTGATATTGTTCACGGTGACACTGCCCAGGGTGATAGTGCTAACGGTGATAGTGCTCATGGTGATAGTTCCCATGGTTACAGTGCTCATGGTGACAGTGCTCACGGTGATAGTGCTCACATTGACAGTGCCCTTGGTGATAGTGCTCACGGTGATAGTACCCACAGTGACAGATCAAATGATGACAGTTCCCATGGTGACAGTGCCCATGATGACAGTGCTCATGGTGACAGTGTCCACGGTGAGAGTGCTCATGTTGACACTGCTCACGGTAACAGTGCCCTTGGTGATAGTACCCATGTTAATAGTGCTCACGGTGATAGAGCCCACGGTGACATTTCCCATGGTGACAGTGCTCACTTTGACAGTGTACACGATGACAGTGCCCACGGTGACAGTGTTTATGGTGATATTACTAACGGGGACACGGCCCATGTTCATAGTGCTCACGGTGATAGTGCTCATGGTGACAGTTACCATGGTGACAGTGCCAACAGTGACAGTGCTCATGGTGACATTACCCACAGTGACAGTACTCATGGTGACAGTACGCATGGTGACAGTGCCCATGGTGACTGTTCCCATGGTGACAGTTCCCATGGTGATAGTGCTCACCGTGATAGTGCCCATTGTGACAGTTCCCATGGATCCAGTGCCCATGGTGACAGTGCTCATTGTGACAGTGCCCTCGGTGATAGAGCTCATGGTGGCATTTCGCATGGTGACAGTGCCCATGACGACAGTGCTCATGGTTACAATGCCCACGGAGACAGTGCTCATGGTTACAGTGCTCACGGTGACAGTGCTCATGGTGACATTGCCCATGGTGACAGTGCTCATGGTGACAGTTCGCATGGTGACAGTGCCCACGGTGATAGTGCTCACGGTGATAATGCTCGCAGTGACAGTGCTCTTGATGATAGTGCTCATGGTTAAAGTTCTCATGGTGAGAGTGCTCATGGTAACACTGACCATCGTGTCTGTGCTCATGCTGGCGGTGTACATGGCTGGAGTCCCCATGGTGAAATTTCTTATGCTGGCAGTGCCCATGATGATAGTGCTCATGGTGACAGTGTCCATCGTGAGAGTGCCCATGGTGACAGTGCTCATGGTGACCCTGCCCATGGTGAGAGTTCCCATGGTGATATTTCCCATGTTGACAGTGCTCATGTTGACAGTGCACACGGTGACAGTGTTCATGGTGATATTGCTCAAGGTGACGGTGCCCATGGTTATAGTGCTCACGTTGATAGTGCTCATGGTGACAGTTCCCATGGTGACAGTGCTCATGGTGACATTTCCCATGGTAACAGAGCTCATGATGACAGTGTCCATGGTGACAGTGCCCATGTTGAAAGTGCCCATGGTGACATTGCTCATGGTGACACTGCCATGGTGACTGTGCTCATGCTGGCGGTGTACATGATTGGAGTTCCCATGGTGAAATTCCTCATGGTGGCACTGCCCATGATGACACTGCCCATGGTGACAGTGCTCATGGTGACATTTCCCATGGTGACAGTGCTCATGTTGACAGTGCACATGGTGACAGTGCCCACGGTGACATTTCCCATGGTTACAGTGTTCATGGTGATATTGCTCACGGTGACAGTGCCCATGGTTATAGTCCTCACGGTGATAGTGCTCATGGTGACAGTTCCCATGGTGACAGTGCCCACGGTGACAGTGCTCATGGTGACATTGCCCACGGTGACAGTACTCATGGTAACAGTTCCCATGGTGACAGTGCTCATGTTGATAGTGCCCACGGTGACAGTGCTCATGGTGACAGTGCTCACAATGACAGTGCCCTTGGTGATAGTGCCCATGGTAATAGGGCTCACGGTGACACTGCCCATGGTGATATTGTTCACGGTGACACTGCCCATGGTGATAGAGCTCACGGTGATAGTGCTCACATTGACAGTGCCCTTGGGGATAGTGCTCATGGTAATACTGCTCATGGTGATAGTGCTCATGGCGATAGTTCGCATGGTGACAGTGCCCATGTGGAAAGTGCCCATGGTGGCAGTGCTCATGGTGACACGCCCATGGTGGCTGTGCTCATGCTGGCGGTGTCCATGGTTGGAGTTCCCATGGTGAAATTCCTTATGGTAGCACTGCCCATGATGATAGTGCTCATGGTGACAGTATCCATGGTGACAGTGCCTATGGTGACAGTGTCCATGGTGATAGTGCCCACAGTGACTGTGCTCATTGTGACAGTTTCTATGGTGAGAGTAGCCATGATGACAGTGCTCATGGTGACAATGCCCACAGTGACATTGCTCACGGTGATAGTGCTCACGTTGACATTGCCCTTGGTGATAGTACGCATGGTAATATTGCTCACGGTGACAGTGCCCATGGTGATAGTGCTCATGGTGATAGTGCTCATGGTAATAGTGATCATGGTGAAACTGCCTATGGTGACAGTGCCCACGGTGACACTGCCCATAGTGATATTTGCCATGGTGACAATGCTCATGGTGAGAGTTCCCATGGTGACAGTGCTCACGGTGACAGTGCTCATGGTGACACAGCCCATGGTGACTGTGCTAAAGCTGGCGGTGTATATGGTTGGAGTTCCCATGATGAAATTCCTCATGGTGGCACTCCCCATGATGATAGTGCTCATGGTGACAGTGCCCATGGTGAAATTATCCATGGTGACAGTGCTCATGGTGAGAGTTCCTATGGTGACTGTGCTCATGTTGACAGTGCCCATGGTGACAGTGCCCACGGTGACACTGCGCAAGGTGATAGTGCTCAACGTGATAGTGCCCATGGTAATAGTGCTGATGGTGACACTGCCCATGTTGATATTGCTCACGGTGACACTGCCCATGGTGATAGTGCTCACGGTGACCGTGCCCTTGGTGATATTGCTCATGGTGATACAGCTCATGGCGGAAGTTCGCATGGTGACACTGCCCCTGTTGAAATTGCCCATGGTGACAGTGCTCATGTTGACACTGCCCATGGTGACTGTGCTCACGATGGAGGTGTACATGGTTGGAGTTCCCATGGTACAACTGTTATGGTGGTACTGCCCATGATGATAGTGCTCATGGTGACAGTGTCCATGGTGACAGTGCCCATGGTGATAGTGCCTATTGTGAGAGTGCCCATGGTGACAGTTCCCATGGTGACCATTTCCATGGTGATAATGCTCATGTTGACAGTGCCAACCGTGACAATGCTCATGGTGAGAGTTCCCATGGTGAAAGTGATCATCTTGACAATGCCCATGGCGACCGTTCCCATGGTGACATTTCCCATGGTGATAGTACTCACCGTGATAGTGCCCATGGTGACAGTTCCCATGGATACAGTGTCCATGGTGACAGTGCTCATTGTGGCACTGCCCATGGTGACTGTGCTCATGCTGGCGGTGTACTTGGTTGGAGTTCCGATGGTGAAATTCCTCATGGTAGCACTGCCCATGATGATAGTGCTCATGGTGACAGTGTCCGTCATGAGAGTGTCCATGGTGACAGTTCCCATGGTGATAGTGCATACCGTGATAGTGCCCATGGTGACAGTTCCCATGGATACAGTGCCCATGGTGACAGTGCTCACGGTGATAGTGCTCATGCAGACAGTTCGCATGGTGACACGGCCCATGTTGAAAGTGCCCATGGTGACAGTGCTCATAGTGGCACTGCCCATGATGATTGTGCTCATTCTGGCGGTGTACTTGGTTGGAGTTCCCATGGTGAAATTCCTCATGGTAGCACTGCCCATGCAGATAGTGCTCATGGTGACAGTGCACATGGTGACAATGCCCACACTGACAGTGCTCACGGTGTTAGTGCACATGGTGATAATGCCCATTGTAATTGTGCTCAAGGTGACAGTGCCCATGTTGATATTGCTCAAGGTGATAGTGCTCATGGTGACACTGCCCTTGATGATAGTGCTCTTGGTGATAGTGCTCATGGTAATAGTGTTCATGGTGACAGTGCCCATGGTGACACTGCTCATAGTGACAATTCCCATGGTGACAGTGCTCATGGTGAGAGTTCCCATGGTGACAGTGCACATGGTGACAGTTCCCATGGTGACAGTGCTCACTGTGACAGTGCTCACTGTGGCAGTGTCAATGGTTACAGTGCACATGGTGACCGTTCCCATAGTGACAGTTCCCATGGTGATAGTGCTCACCGTGATAGTGCCCATGGTGACAGTTCCCATGGAAACAGTGCCCATGGTGACAGTGCTCATGGTGACAGTGCCCACTGTGATAGTGCTCATGGTGGCAGTTTGCAGGGTGACAGTGGCCATGATGACAGTGCTCATGGTGGAAATGCCCACGGTGACAGTGCTCATGGTGACAGTGCTCATGATGACAGTGCCCTTGGTGATAGTACCCATGGTAATAGTGCTCACTGTGACAGTGCCCATGGTGATAGTGCTCATGGTGATAGTGCTCATGGTAATAGTGCTCATGGTGACACTGTCCATGGTGACAGTGCCCATGGTGGCAGTGCTCATGCTGAGAGTTCCCATGGTGACAGTGCACATGGTGACAGTTCCCATGGTGACACTGCTCATGGTGACAGTGCTCACTGTGGCAGTGCCAATGGTAACAGTGCTCATGGTGGCAGTGTCCATGGTGGCATTTACCAAAGTGACAGTGCTCATGGAGATATTTCCCATGGTAACATAGCTCATGATGACAGTGTCCATGGTGACAGTGCCCATGGTGACAGTGGCCATGTTGAAAGTACCTATGGTGACAGTGCTCATGGTGACAGTGCCCACGGTGACTATGCTCATGGTGACAGTGCTCACAGTGATAGTGCTCATGGTGACAGTTCCCATCGTGACAGTGCCCTTGGTGTTAGTGCTCATGGTAATACTGCTGATGGTGATAGTGCTCATGGTGACGGTTTGCATGTTGAGAGTGCCCATGTTGAAAGTGCCCATGGTGGCAGTGATCATGGTGACACTGCCCATTGTGACTGTGCTCATGCTGGCGGTGTACATAGTTGGAGTTCCCATGGTGAAATTCCTTATGGTGGCACTGCCCATGATGATAATTTTCATGGTGACATTGTCCATGGTGACAGTGCCTATGGTGACAGTGCCCATTGTGATAGTGCTCACGGTGATAGTGTCCACAGTGACAGTGCTAATGCTGACAGTCCCCATGGTGACAGTGCCCATGATGACAGTGCTCATGGTGACAGTGCCCATGGTGACAGTGCTCATGGTGACATTGCTCACGGTGACAGTGACCTTGGTGATAGTACCCATGGTAATAGGGGTCACTGTGACAGTGCTCATGGTGATATTGCTCACGGTGACACTGCCCATGGTGATAGTGCTCATGTTGACAGTTCCCATGGTTACAGTGCCCATGGTGACTATGCTCATGATGAAAGTTCTCACGGTGATAGTGCTCATGGAGACAGTGCTCATGGTGACAGTTCGCATGGTAGACATGGTGAAGTTGAAAGTGCCCATGGTGAC
Source organism: Balaenoptera borealis (assembly GCF_965194805.1). NCBI lineage: Eukaryota > Metazoa > Chordata > Mammalia > Artiodactyla > Balaenopteridae > Balaenoptera > Balaenoptera borealis. The sequence goes on from NW_028123436.1 coordinate 195,602, forward strand.
AGTGCCTATGGTGACAATGCTCATGTTGACAGTGCCCACTGTGACAGTGCTCACGGTGACAGTGCCCTTGGTGATAGTGCTTATGGTGATAGTGCTCATTGTGACTGCATGGTGACAGTGCCCATGTTGAAAGTGCCCATGGTGACAGTACCCATGGTGACAGTGCCCATGGTGACAGTGCTCAAGTTGAGATTGCCCATGGTGACCATTCCCATGGTGACAGTTCCCATGGTGATAGTGCTCATGGTAACAGTGCTCATGTTGACAGTGCACATGGTGACAATGCCCACACTGACATTGCTCACGGTGATAGTGCTCATGGTGATAATGCCCATTGTAATAGTGCTCACGGTGACAGTGCCCATGTTGATATTGCTCCAGGTGACACTGCCCATGGTGATAGTGCTCACGGTGATAGTGCTCATGGTAATAGTGCTCATGGTGACACTACCCATGGTGACAGTGCCCATGGTGACACTGCCCATTGTGACATTTCCCATGGTGACAGTGCTCATGGTGAGAGTTCCCATGGTGACAGTGCACATGGTGACAGTTCCCATGGTGACAGTGCCCACGTTGACATTGCTCATGGTGACAGTGCTCACGGTGACAGTGACTTTGGTGATAGTACCCATGGTAATAGAGGTCACAGTGACAGTGCCCATGGTGATATTGCTCACGGTGACACTGCCCATGGTGATAGTGCACACAGTGATAGTGCTCATGGTGACAGTTCCCATGGTTACAGTGCCCATGGTGACAGTGCTCATGGTGACAGTGCCCACGGTGACTATGCTCATGGTGACAGTGCTCACAGAGATACTGCTCATGGTGACAGTTCGCATGGCGACAGGGCCCATGTTAAAAGTGCCCATGGTGACAATGCTCATGGTGACACTGCCCATGGTGACTGTGCTGATGTTCACGGTGTACATGGTTGGAATTCCCATGGTGAAATTCCTTATGGTGGCATTGCCCATGATGTTAGTGCTCATGGTGAATGTGTCCATGGTGACAGTGCCTATGGTGACAGTGCCCATGGTGACATTTCCCCGGGTGACAGTGCTCATACTGACAGTTCCCATGGTGACAGTGCCCATGGTGACAGTGCTAATGTTGACACTGCCCACGGTGACAGTGCTCATGGTGACAGTGTCCTTGGTGACAGTACCCATGGTAATAGTGCTCACGGTGACAGTGCCCACGGTGATATTGCTCATGGTGACACTGCCCATGGTGATAGTGCCAACGGTTACAGTTCTCATGGTGACAGTGCCCATGGTGACAGTGCTCACGTTGACAGTGCCCACGCTGGCAGTGCTCATGGTGACAGTGATCACAGTGACAGTGCCCATGGTGATATTGTTCACGGTGACACTGCCCAGGGTGATAGTGCTAACGGTGATAGTGCTCATGGTGATAGTTCCCATGGTTACAGTGCTCATGGTGACAGTGCTCACGGTGATAGTGCTCACATTGACAGTGCCCTTGGTGATAGTGCTCACGGTGATAGTACCCACAGTGACAGATCAAATGATGACAGTTCCCATGGTGACAGTGCCCATGATGACAGTGCTCATGGTGACAGTGTCCACGGTGAGAGTGCTCATGTTGACACTGCTCACGGTAACAGTGCCCTTGGTGATAGTACCCATGTTAATAGTGCTCACGGTGATAGAGCCCACGGTGACATTTCCCATGGTGACAGTGCTCACTTTGACAGTGTACACGATGACAGTGCCCACGGTGACAGTGTTTATGGTGATATTACTAACGGGGACACGGCCCATGTTCATAGTGCTCACGGTGATAGTGCTCATGGTGACAGTTACCATGGTGACAGTGCCAACAGTGACAGTGCTCATGGTGACATTACCCACAGTGACAGTACTCATGGTGACAGTACGCATGGTGACAGTGCCCATGGTGACTGTTCCCATGGTGACAGTTCCCATGGTGATAGTGCTCACCGTGATAGTGCCCATTGTGACAGTTCCCATGGATCCAGTGCCCATGGTGACAGTGCTCATTGTGACAGTGCCCTCGGTGATAGAGCTCATGGTGGCATTTCGCATGGTGACAGTGCCCATGACGACAGTGCTCATGGTTACAATGCCCACGGAGACAGTGCTCATGGTTACAGTGCTCACGGTGACAGTGCTCATGGTGACATTGCCCATGGTGACAGTGCTCATGGTGACAGTTCGCATGGTGACAGTGCCCACGGTGATAGTGCTCACGGTGATAATGCTCGCAGTGACAGTGCTCTTGATGATAGTGCTCATGGTTAAAGTTCTCATGGTGAGAGTGCTCATGGTAACACTGACCATCGTGTCTGTGCTCATGCTGGCGGTGTACATGGCTGGAGTCCCCATGGTGAAATTTCTTATGCTGGCAGTGCCCATGATGATAGTGCTCATGGTGACAGTGTCCATCGTGAGAGTGCCCATGGTGACAGTGCTCATGGTGACCCTGCCCATGGTGAGAGTTCCCATGGTGATATTTCCCATGTTGACAGTGCTCATGTTGACAGTGCACACGGTGACAGTGTTCATGGTGATATTGCTCAAGGTGACGGTGCCCATGGTTATAGTGCTCACGTTGATAGTGCTCATGGTGACAGTTCCCATGGTGACAGTGCTCATGGTGACATTTCCCATGGTAACAGAGCTCATGATGACAGTGTCCATGGTGACAGTGCCCATGTTGAAAGTGCCCATGGTGACATTGCTCATGGTGACACTGCCATGGTGACTGTGCTCATGCTGGCGGTGTACATGATTGGAGTTCCCATGGTGAAATTCCTCATGGTGGCACTGCCCATGATGACACTGCCCATGGTGACAGTGCTCATGGTGACATTTCCCATGGTGACAGTGCTCATGTTGACAGTGCACATGGTGACAGTGCCCACGGTGACATTTCCCATGGTTACAGTGTTCATGGTGATATTGCTCACGGTGACAGTGCCCATGGTTATAGTCCTCACGGTGATAGTGCTCATGGTGACAGTTCCCATGGTGACAGTGCCCACGGTGACAGTGCTCATGGTGACATTGCCCACGGTGACAGTACTCATGGTAACAGTTCCCATGGTGACAGTGCTCATGTTGATAGTGCCCACGGTGACAGTGCTCATGGTGACAGTGCTCACAATGACAGTGCCCTTGGTGATAGTGCCCATGGTAATAGGGCTCACGGTGACACTGCCCATGGTGATATTGTTCACGGTGACACTGCCCATGGTGATAGAGCTCACGGTGATAGTGCTCACATTGACAGTGCCCTTGGGGATAGTGCTCATGGTAATACTGCTCATGGTGATAGTGCTCATGGCGATAGTTCGCATGGTGACAGTGCCCATGTGGAAAGTGCCCATGGTGGCAGTGCTCATGGTGACACGCCCATGGTGGCTGTGCTCATGCTGGCGGTGTCCATGGTTGGAGTTCCCATGGTGAAATTCCTTATGGTAGCACTGCCCATGATGATAGTGCTCATGGTGACAGTATCCATGGTGACAGTGCCTATGGTGACAGTGTCCATGGTGATAGTGCCCACAGTGACTGTGCTCATTGTGACAGTTTCTATGGTGAGAGTAACCATGATGACAGTGCTCATGGTGACAATGCCCACAGTGACATTGCTCACGGTGATAGTGCTCACGTTGACATTGCCCTTGGTGATAGTACGCATGGTAATATTGCTCACGGTGACAGTGCCCATGGTGATAGTGCTCATGGTGATAGTGCTCATGGTAATAGTGATCATGGTGAAACTGCCTATGGTGACAGTGCCCACGGTGACACTGCCCATAGTGATATTTGCCATGGTGACAATGCTCATGGTGAGAGTTCCCATGGTGACAGTGCTCACGGTGACAGTGCTCATGGTGACACAGCCCATGGTGACTGTGCTAAAGCTGGCGGTGTATATGGTTGGAGTTCCCATGATGAAATTCCTCATGGTGGCACTCCCCATGATGATAGTGCTCATGGTGACAGTGCCCATGGTGAAATTATCCATGGTGACAGTGCTCATGGTGAGAGTTCCTATGGTGACTGTGCTCATGTTGACAGTGCCCATGGTGACAGTGCCCACGGTGACACTGCGCAAGGTGATAGTGCTCAACGTGATAGTGCCCATGGTAATAGTGCTGATGGTGACACTGCCCATGTTGATATTGCTCACGGTGACACTGCCCATGGTGATAGTGCTCACGGTGATAGTGCTCACGGTGACCGTGCCCTTGGTGATATTGCTCATGGTGATACAGCTCATGGCGGAAGTTCGCATGGTGACACTGCCCCTCTTGAAATTGCCCATGGTGACAGTGCTCATGTTGACACTGCCCATGGTGACTGTGCTCACGATGGAGGTGTACATGGTTGGAGTTCCCATGGTACAACTGTTATGGTGGTACTGCCCATGATGATAGTGCTCATGGTGACAGTGTCCATGGTGACAGTGCCCATGGTGATAGTGCCTATTGTGAGAGTGCCCATGGTGACAGTTCCCATGGTGACCATTTCCATGGTGATAATGCTCATGTTGACAGTGCCAACCGTGACAATGCTCATGGTGAGAGTTCCCATGGTGAAAGTGATCATCTTGACAATGCCCATGGCGACCGTTCCCATGGTGACATTTCCCATGGTGATAGTACTCACCGTGATAGTGCCCATGGTGACAGTTCCCATGGATACAGTGTCCATGGTGACAGTGCTCATTGTGGCACTGCCCATGGTGACTGTGCTCATGCTGGCGGTGTACTTGGTTGGAGTTCCGATGGTGAAATTCCTCATGGTAGCACTGCCCATGATGATAGTGCTCATGGTGACAGTGTCCGTCATGAGAGTGTCCATGGTGACAGTTCCCATGGTGATAGTGCATACCGTGATAGTGCCCATGGTGACAGTTCCCATGGATACAGTGCCCATGGTGACAGTGCTCACGGTGATAGTGCTCATGCAGACAGTTCGCATGGTGACACGGCCCATGTTGAAAGTGCCCATGGTGACAGTGCTCATAGTGGCACTGCCCATGATGATTGTGCTCATTCTGGCGGTGTACTTGGTTGGAGTTCCCATGGTGAAATTCCTCATGGTAGCACTGCCCATGCTGATAGTGCTCATGGTGACAGTGCACATGGTGACAATGCCCACACTGACAGTGCTCACGGTGTTAGTGCACATGGTGATAATGCCCATTGTAATTGTGCTCAAGGTGACAGTGCCCATGTTGATATTGCTCAAGGTGATAGTGCTCATGGTGACACTGCCCTTGATGATAGTGCTCTTGGTGATAGTGCTCATGGTAATAGTGTTCATGGTGACAGTGCCCATGGTGACACTGCTCATAGTGACAATTCCCAAGGTGACAGTGCTCATGGTGAGAGTTCCCATGGTGACAGTGCACATGGTGACAGTTCCCATGGTGACAGTGCTCACTGTGACAGTGCTCACTGTGGCAGTGTCAATGGTTACAGTGCACATGGTGACCGTTCCCATAGTGACAGTTCCCATGGTGATAGTGCTCACCGTGATAGTGCCCATGGTGACAGTTCCCATGGAAACAGTGCCCATGGTGACAGTGCTCATGGTGACAGTGCCCACTGTGATAGTGCTCATGGTGGCAGTTTGCAGGGTGACAGTGGCCATGATGACAGTGCCCTTGGTGATAGTACCCATGGTAATAGTGCTCACTGTGACAGTGCCCATGGTGATAGTGCTCATGGTGATAGTGCTCATGGTAATAGTGCTCATGGTGACACTGTCCATGGTGACAGTGCCCATGGTGGCAGTGCTCATGCTGAGAGTTCCCATGGTGACAGTGCACATGGTGACAGTTCCCATGGTGACACTGCTCATGGTGACAGTGCTCACTGTGGCAGTGCCAATGGTAACAGTGCTCATGGTGGCAGTGTCCATGGTGGCATTTACCAAAGTGACAGTGCTCATGGAGATATTTCCCATGGTAACATAGCTCATGATGACAGTGTCCATGGTGACAGTGCCCATGGTGACAGTGGCCATGTTGAAAGTACCTATGGTGACAGTGCTCATGGTGACAGTGCCCACGGTGACTATGCTCATGGTGACAGTGCTCACAGTGATAGTGCTCATGGTGACAGTTCGCATGGTGACAGGGCCCATGTTGAAAGTGCCCAAGGTGACAGTGCTCATGGTGGCACTGCCCATGATGATAGTGTTCATGGTGACAGTGCCTATGGTGACACTGCCCATTGTGATAGTGCTCACGGTGATAGTGTCCACAGTGACAGTGCTAATGGTGACAGTCCCCATGGTGACAGTGCCCATGATGACAGTGCTCATGGTGACAGTGCCCACGGTGATAGTGCTCATGGTGGCAGTTCACATGGTGACAGTTACCATGATGACAATGCTCATGGTGACAGTGCCCATGGTGACAGTGCTCATGGTGATAGTGCTCATGGTAATAGTGCTAATGGTGACACTGCCCATGGTGACAGTGCCCATGGTGACAGTCCCCATGGTCACAGTGACCGTGGTGACAGTGCCCATGGTGACATTTCCCATGCTGACAGTGCTCATGGTGAGAGTTCCCATGGTGACAGTGCTCATGATGACAGTGCCCATGGTGACCGTTCCCATGGTGACAGTTCCCATGGTGACAGTGCACACGGTAACAGTGCCCACGGTGACAGTGCTCACGGTGATAGTGCTCATGGTGACAGTGCCCATGTTGATATTGCTCACGGTGACCCTCCCCATCGTGATAGTGCTCACGGTGATAGTTCTCATGGTGACATTGTCCACGGTGATAATGCTCATGGTGACAGTGCCCTTGGTGATAGTGATCATGGTGATAGTGCTTATGGAGACATTTCCCATGGTGACAGTGCACATGTTGACAGTCCCCATGGTGACTGTGCTCATGCTGGCGGTGTATATGGTTGGACTTACAATGGTGAAATTCCTTATGGTGGCACTGCCCATGATTATAATGCTCATGGTGACAGTGTCCATGGTGACAGCGCCCATGGTGACAGTGCCCATGGTGACATTTCCCATGGTGATAGTGCTCATGGTGAGAGTTCCCATGGTGACAGTGCTCATCTTGGCAGTGCCCATAATGACCGTTCCCATGGTGACAGTTCCCATGGTGATAGGGCTCATGGTTACAGTGCTCATGGTGACAGTGAACACGGTGAAAGTGCCCGCAGTGACAGTGCTCATGGTGATAGTGCTCATGCTTATAGTGCCCACGGTGACAGTAGTCATGGTTAAAGTGTTCACGGTGATAGTGCTCACGGTGATAGTGCTCAGGGTGACAGTGCCCATAGTGATAGTGCTCATGGTGATAGTGCTCATGGTGACAGTTCCCATCGTGACAGTGCCCTTGGTGTTAGTGCTCATGGTAATACTGCTGATGGTGATAGTGCTCATGGTGACGGTTTGCATGTTGAGAGTGCCCATGTTGAAAGTGCCCATGGTGGCAGTGATCATGGTGACACTGCCCATTGTGACTGTGCTCATGCTGGCGGTGTACATAGTTGGAGTTCCCATGGTGAAATTCCTTATGGTGGCACTGCCCATGATGATAATTTTCATGGTGACATTGTCCATGGTGACAGTGCCTATGGTGACAGTGCCCATTGTGATAGTGCTCACGGTGATAGTGTCCACAGTGACAGTGCTAATGCTGACAGTCCCCATGGTGACAGTGCCCATGATGACAGTGCTCATGGTGACAGTGCCCATGGTGACAGTGCTCATGGTGACATTGCTCACGGTGACAGTGACCTTGGTGATAGTACCCATGGTAATAGGGGTCACTGTGACAGTGCTCATGGTGATATTGCTCACGGTGACACTGCCCATGGTGATAGTGCTCATGGTGATAGTGCTCATGTTGACAGTTCCCATGGTTACAGTGCCCATGGTGACTATGCTCATGATGAAAGTTCTCACGGTGATAGTGCTCATGGAGACAGTGCTCATGGTGACAGTTCGCATGGTAGACATGGTGAAGTTGAAAGTGCCCATGGTGACAGTGCCTATGGTGACAATGCTCATGTTGACAGTGCCCACTGTGACAGTGCTCACGGTGACAGTGCCCTTGGTGATAGTGCTTATGGTGATAGTGCTCATTGTGACTGTTTGCATGGTGACAGTGCCCATGTTGAAAGTGCCCATGGTGACAGTACCCATGGTGACAGTGCCCATGGTGACAGTGCTCAAGTTGAGATTGCCCATGGTGACCATTCCCATGGTGACAGTTCCCATGGTGATAGTGCTCATGGTAACAGTGCTCATGTTGACAGTGCACATGGTGACAATGCCCACACTGACATTGCTCACGGTGATAGTGCTCATGGTGATAATGCCCATTGTAATAGTGCTCACGGTGACAATGCCCATGTTGATATTGCTCCAGGTGACACTGCCCATGGTGATAGTGCTCACGGTGATAGTGCTCATAGTAATAGTGCTCATGGTGACACTACCCATGGTGACAGTGCCCATGGTGACACTGCCCATTGTGACATTTCCCATGGTGACAGTGCTCATGGTGAGAGTTCCCATGGTGACAGTGCACATGGTGACAGTTCCCATGGTGACAGTGGCCACATTGACATTGCTCATGGTGACAGTGCTCACGGTGACAGTGACTTTGGTGATAGTACCCATGGTAATAGAGGTCACAGTGACAGTGCCCATGGTGATATTGCTCACGGTGACACTGCCCATGGTGATAGTGCTCACAGTGATATTGCTCATGGTGACAGTTCCCATGGTTACAGTGCCCATGGTGACAGTGCTCATGGTGACAGTGCCCACGGTGACTATGCTCATGGTGACAGTGCTCACAGAGATACTGCTCATGGTGACAGTTCGCATGGCGACAGGGCCCATGTTAAAAGTGCCCATGGTGACAATGCTCATGGTGACACTGCCCATGGTGACTGTGCTGATGTTCACAGTGTACATGGTTGGAATTCCCATGGTGAAATTCCTTATGGTGGCATTGCCCATGATGTTAGTGCTCATGGTGAATGTGTCCATGGTGACAGTGCCTATGGTGACAGTGCCCATGGTGACATTTCCCCGGGTGACAGTGCTCATACTGACAGTTCCCATGGTGACAGTGCCCATGGTGACAGTGCTAATGTTGACACTGCCCACGGTGACAGTGCTCATGGTGACAGTGTCCTTGGTGACAGTACCCATGGTAATAGTGCTCACGGTGACAGTGCCCACGGTGATATTGCTCATGGTGACACTGCCCATGGTGATAGTGCCAACGGTTACAGTTCTCATGGTGACAGTGCCCATGGTGACAGTGCTCACGTTGACAGTGCCCACGCTGGCAGTGCTCATGGTGACAGTGATCACAGTGACAGTGCCCATGGTGATATTGTTCACGGTGACACTGCCCAGGGTGATAGTGCTAACGGTGATAGTGCTCATGGTGATAGTTCCCATGGTTACAGTGCTCATGGTGACAGTGCTCACGGTGATAGTGCTCACATTGACAGTGCCCTTGGTGATAGTGCTCACGGTGATAGTACCCACAGTGACAGATCAAATGATGACAGTTCCCATGGTGACAGTGCCCATGATGACAGTGCTCATGGTGACAGTGTCCACGGTGAGAGTGCTCATGGTGACACTGCTCACGGTAACAGTGCCCTTGGTGATAGTACCCATGTTAATAGTGCTCACGGTGATAGAGCCCACGGTGACATTTCCCATGGTGACAGTGCTCACTTTGACAGTGTACACGATGACAGTGCCCACGGTGACAGTGTTTATGGTGATATTACTAACGGGGACACGGCCCATGTTCATAGTGCTCACGGTGATAGTGCTCATGGTGACAGTTACCATGGTGACAGTGCCCACAGTGACAGTGCTCATGGTGACATTACCCACAGTGACAGTACTCATGGTGACAGTACGCATGGTGACAGTGCCCATGGTGACAGTGCTCATGGTGACACAGCCCATGGTGACTGTGCTAAAGCTGGCGGTGCATATGGTTGGAGTTCCCATGGTGAAATTCCTCATGGTGGCACTGCCCATGATGATAGTGCTCATGGTGACGGTGCCCATGGTGACATTTCCCATGGTGACAGTGCTCATGGTGAGAGTTCCCAGGCCGACCGTGCCCATGATGACAGTGCTCATGTTTACTGTGCCCACGGTGAAAGTGCTCATGGTAACAGTGATCACGGTGACAGTGCCCTTGGTGATAGTCCCCATGGTAACAGTGCTCAATGTGACAGTGCCCATGGTGATATTTCTCACAGTGACACTGCCCATGGTGATAGTGCTCACGGTGATTGTGCTCATGGTGACAGTTCCCATGGTTACAGTGCCCACTGTGACAGTGCCCATGGTGACAGTGCCCACGGTGACAGTGCTCATGGTGACAGTGCTCATGGTGATAGTGCTCACGGTGATAGTGCTCACGGTGACAGTGCCCTTGGTGATAGTGCTCATGGTGATAGTTCTCATGGTGGCAGTTTGCATGGTGACACTGCCCCTGTTGAAAGTGCCCATGGTGACAGTGCTCATGTTGACACTGCCCATGGTGACAGTGCTCATGTTGGAGGTGTACATGGTTGGAGTTCCCATGGTACAACTGTTATGGTGCACTGCCCATGATGATAGTGCTCATGGTGACAGTGTCCATGGTGACAGTGCCTATGGTGAGAGTGCCCATGGTGACAGCGCCCATGGTGACCGTTTCCATGGTGACAGTGCTCATGTTGACAGTGCCCATGGTGACCGTTCCCATGGTGACAGTTCCCATGGTGATAGTGCTCACCGTGATAGTGCCCATTGTGACAGTTCCCATGGATCCAGTGCCCATGGTGACAGTGCTCATTGTGACAGTGCCCTCGGTGATAGAGCTCATGGTGGCATTTCGCATGGTGACAGGGCCCATGACGACAGTGCTCATGGTTACAATGCCCACGGAGACAGTGCTCATGGTTACAGTGCTCACGGTGACAGTGCTCATGGTGACATTGCCCATGGTGACAGTGCTCATGGTGACAGTTCGCATGGTGACAGTGCCCACGGTGATAGTGCTCACGGTGATAATGCTCGCAGTGACAGTGCTCTTGATGATAGTGCTCATGGTTAAAGTTCTCATGGTGAGAGTGCTCATGGTAACACTGACCATCGTGACTGTGCTCATGCTGGCGGTGTACATGGCTGGAGTCCCCATGGTGAAATTTCTTATGCTGGCAGTGCCCATGATGATAGTGCTCATGGTGACAGTGTCCATCGTGAGAGTGCCCATGGTGACAGTGCTCATGGTGACCCTGCCCATGGTGAGAGTTCCCATGGTGATATTTCCCATGTTGACAGTGCTCATGTTGACAGTGCACACGGTGACAGTGTTCATGGTGATATTGCTCAAGGTGACGGTGCCCATGGTTATAGTGCTCACGTTGATAGTGCTCATGGTGACAGTTCCCATGGTGACAGTGCTCATGGTGACATTTCCCATGGTAACAGAGCTCATGATGACAGTGTCCATGGTGACAGTGCCCATGTTGAAAGTGCCCATGGTGACATTGCTCATGGTGACACTGCCATGGTGACTGTGCTCATGCTGGCGGTGTACATGATTGGAGTTCCCATGGTGAAATTCCTCATGGTGGCACTGCCCATGATGACACTGCCCATGGTGACAGTGCCCATGGTGACGTTTCCCATGGTGACAGTGCTCATGTTGACAGTGCACATGGTGACAGTGCCCACGGTGACATTTCCCATGGTTACAGTGTTCATGGTGATATTGCTCACGGTGACAGTGCCCATGGTTATAGTCCTCACGGTGATAGTGCTCATGGTGACAGTTCCCATGGTGACAGTGCCCACGGTGACAGTGCTCATGGTGACATTGCCCACGGTGACAGTTCTCATGGTAACAGTTCCCATGGTGACAGTGCTCATGTTGATAGTGCCCACGGTGACAGTGCTCATGGTGACAGTGCTCACAATGACAGTGCCCTTGGTGACAGTGCCCATGGTAATAGGGCTCACGGTGACACTGCCCATGGTGATATTGTTCACGGTGACACTGCCCATGGTGATAGAGCTCACGGTGATAGTGCTCACATTGACAGTGCCCTTGGGGATAGTGCTCATGGTAATACTGCTCATGGTGATAGTGCTCATGGCGATAGTTCGCATGGTGACAGTGCCCATGTGGAAAGTGCCCATGGTGGCAGTGCTCATGGTGACACGCCCATGGTGGCTGTGCTCATGCTGGCGGTGTCCATGGTTGGAGTTCCCATGGTGAAATTCCTTATGGTAGCACTGCCCATGATGATAGTGCTCATGGTGACAGTATCCATGGTGACAGTGCCTATGGTGACAGTGTCCATGGTGATAGTGCCCACAGTGACTGTGCTCATTGTGACAGTTTCTATGGTGAGAGTAACCATGATGACAGTGCTCATGGTGACAATGCCCACAGTGAAAGTGCTCACGGTGATAGTGCTCACGTTGACATTGCCCTTGGTGATAGTACGCATGGTAATATTGCTCACGGTGACAGTGCCCATGGTGATAGTGCTCATGGTGATAGTGCTCATGGTAATAGTGATCATGGTGAAACTGCCTATGGTGACAGTGCCCACGGTGACACTGCCCATAGTGATATTTGCCATGGTGACAATGCTCATGGTGAGAGTTCCCATGGTGACAGTGCTCACGGTGACAGTGCTCATGGTGACACAGCCCATGGTGACTGTGCTAAAGCTGGCGGTGTATATGGTTGGAGTTCCCATGATGAAATTCCTCATGGTGGCACTCCCCATGATGATAGTGCTCATGGTGACAGTGCCCATGGTGAAATTATCCATGGTGACAGTGCTCATGGTGAGAGTTCCTATGGTGACTGTGCTCATGTTGACAGTGCCCATGGTGACAGTGCCCACGGTGACACTGCGCAAGGTGATAGTGCTCAACGTGATAATGCCCATGGTAATAGTGCTGATGGTGACACTGCCCATGTTGATATTGCTCACGGTGACACTGCCCATGGTGATAGTGCTCACGGTGATAGTGCTCACGGTGACAGTGCCCTTGGTGATATTGCTCATGGTGATACAGCTCATGGCGGAAGTTCGCATGGTGACACTGCCCCTCTTGAAATTGCCCATGGTGACAGTGCTCATGTTGACACTGCCCATGGTGACTGTGCTCACGATGGAGGTGTACATGGTTGGAGTTCCCATGGTACAACTGTTATGGTGGTACTGCCCATGATGATAGTGCTCATGGTGACAGTGTCCATGGTGACAGTGCCCATGGTGATAGTGCCTATTGTGAGAGTGCCCATGGTGACAGTTCCCATGGTGACCATTTCCATGGTGATAATGCTCATGTTGACAGTGCCAACCGTGACAATGCTCATGGTGAGAGTTCCCATGGTGAAAGTGATCATCTTGACAATGCCCATGGCAACCGTTCCCATGGTGACATTTCCCATGGTGATAGTACTCACCGTGATAGTGCCCATGGTGACAGTTCCCATGGATACAGTGTCCATGGTGACAGTGTCCATGGTGACAGTGCCTATGGTGAGAGTGCCCATGGTGACAGTGTGCATGGTGACAGTGCTCATGTTGAAATTGCCCATGGTGACAGTGCTCATGGTGAGAGTTCCCATGGTGACAATGTTCATGTTGACAATGCCCATGGAGACAGTGCTCATGTTGACAGCGCCCACGGTGACAGTGCTCATGGTTACAGTGCTCACAGTTACAGTGCCCATGGTGATAGGGCCCATAGTAATAGTGCTCACGGTGACAGCATCCACGTTGATATTGTTCATGGTGACACTACCCATGGTGATAGTGCTCACGGTGACAGTGCTCATGAAGACAGTTCCCATGGTTGCAGTGCCCATGGTGACATTGCCCACGGTGACAATGCTCATGGTGACAGTGCTCATGGTGATATTGCTCACGGTGATAGTGCTCACATTGACAATGCCCTTGGTGATAGTGCTCATGGTAATACTGCTCATGGTGATAGTGCTCATGGTGATAGTTCGTATGGTGACAGTGCCCATGTTGAAAGTCCCCATGATGGCAGTGCTCATGGTGACATTGCCCATGGTGACTGTGCTCATGCTGGCAGTGTACATGGTTGGAGTTCCCATGGTGAAATTCCTTATGGTGGCACTGCCCATGGTGATAGTGTTCATGGTGACAGTGTCCATGGTGACAGTGCCCATGATGACAGTGCTCATGGTGACAGTGCCCACGGTGACAGTGCTCATGGTGACAGTGCTCACGGTGACAGTGCCCTTGGTGATAATACCCATGTTAATAGTGCTCACAGTGACAGTGCCCATGGTGATTTTGCTCACGGTGACACTACCCATGGTGATAGTGCTCATGGTGATAGTGCTCATGGTGACAGTTCCCATGGTAACTGTGCCCATGGTGACAGTGCTCATGGCGACAGTGCCCACGGTGACTATGCTCATGGAGACAGTGCTCATGGTGATAGTGCTCATGGTGACAGTTCACATGGTGACAGAGCCCATGTTGAAAGTGCCCATGGTGACAGTGCTCATGGTGGCACTGCCCATGGTGACTGTGCTCATGCTTGCGGTGTACCTGGTTGGAGTTCCGATGGTGAAATTCCTCATGGTAGCACTGCCCATAATGATAGTGCTCATGGTGACAGTGTCCATGGTGACAGTGCCTATGGTGACAGTGCCCATTGTGATAGTGCTCATAGTGACAGTGCCCACTGTGACAGTGCTCACGGTGACAGTGCCCTTGGTGATAGTGCTCATGGTGATAGTGCTCATGGTGACAGTTCGCATGGTGACAGTGCCCATGTTGAAATTGCCGATGGTGACAGTACCCATGGTGAGAGTGCTCATGGTGAAGGTTCCCACTGTGACAGTGCTCATGGTGACAGTGCTCATGGTGACAGTGCTCAGGGTGAGAGTGCTCACGATGATAGTGCTCACGGTGACAGTTCCCTTGGTGATAGTGCTCATGGTGATAGTGCCCATGGTGACACTGCCCATGGTGATATTGCTCACGGTGACACTGCCCATGGTAATAGTGCTCATGGTGATAGTGCTCACGTTGACAGTGCCTTTGGTGATAGTGCTCATGGTGACACTGCCCATGGTGACAGTTCACATGCTGATAGTGCCCATGTTGAAAGTTCCCACGGTGACAGTGCTCATGGTGATAATGCCCATGGTGACTGTGCTCATGCTGGCGGTGTACAGGGTTGGTGTTCCCATGTTGAAATTCCTCATGGTGGCACTGCCCATGATGATAGTGTACATGGTGACAGTGTCCATGGTGACAGTGCCAATGGTGACAGTGCTCACGGTGACACTGCCCATGGTGACATTTCACAAGGTGACAGTGCCCATGTAGAAAGTGCTCATGGTGACAGTGACCATGGTGACATTTCCCATGTTGACAGTGTCCATTGTGATAGTGCCCATGGTGACAGTGCCCATGGTGACAGTGCTCATGTTGACAGTGCCCATGGTGACAGTGCCCTTGGTGACAATACCCATAGTGACATTTCCAATTGTGACAGTCCTCATAGTGAGAGATACCATGGCGACAGTGCTGATGGATGACAGTGCTCATGTTGACAGTGCCCATGGGGACAATGCTGATGGATACAGTGTCCATGGTGATAGTGCTCCTCGGGACCGTGTAGATGGTTACAGTGCCCATGGTGACATTTTCCACAGTGACAGTGCCCATGGTGAGAGTGCCGATGGAGACAGTGTCCATAGTGACAGTTCCCATGGTGACAGTGCTCATGGTGACACTTCCCATGGTGAACAGTGTCCATGGTGACATTTCCGATGGAGACAGTGCTCCTGGTGAGAGTTCCCATGCTGACAGTGCTCACGTTGACAGTGCCCATGGTGACAGTTCCCATGTTGACACTTCCCATGGTGATATTGCTCATGGTGACAGTGCACATGGTGACATAGCCCACGGTGACAGTGCTCACGGTGATAGTGCTCATGGTAATAGTGCTCGTGTTGACACTACCGATGGTGACAGTGCACATGGTGACACTGCCCATAGTGACATTTCCCATGGTGACAGTGCTCATGGTGAGAGTTCCCATGGTGACAGTGCACATGGTGACAGTGCCCATGGTGATAGTGCTCACTGTGACAGTTCTCACTGTGGCAGTGCCAATGGTTACAGTGCGCATGGTGACCTTTCCCATGGTGACAGTTCCCATGGTGATAGTGCTCACCGTGATAGTGCCAATGGTGACAGTTACCATGGATACAGTGCCTATGGTGACAGTGCTCATGGTGACAGTGCCCACTGTGATAGTGCTCAGGGTGGCAGTTCGCATGGTGACAGTGGCCATGATGACAGTGCTCATGGTGGCAATGCCCACAGTGACAGTGCTCATGGTGATAGTGCTCACGATGACAGTGCCTTTGGTGATAGTATCCATGGTAATAGTTCTCAATGTGACAGTGCCCATGGAGATAGTGCTCATGGTGATGGTGCTCATGGTAATAGTGCTCATGGTGACACTGCCCATGGTGACAGTGCCCATGGTGACACTGCCCATAGTGACATTTCCCATGGTGGCAGTGCTCATGGTGACAGTTCCCATGGGGACAGTGCTCATGGTGACAGTGCCCATGGTGACAGTGTCCATGGTGACAGTGCCTATGGTGAGAGTGCCCATGGTGACAGTGTGCATGGTGACAGTGCTCATGTTGAAATTGCCCATGGTGACAGTGCTCATGGTGAGAGTTCCCATGGTGACAATGTTCATGTTGACAATGCCCATGGAGACAGTGCTCATGTTGACAGCGCCCACGGTGACAGTGCTCATGGTTACAGTGCTCACAGTTACAGTGCCCATGGTGATAGGGCCCATAGTAATAGTGCTCACGGTGACAGCATCCACGTTGATATTGTTCATGGTGACACTACCCATGGTGATAGTGCTCACGGTGACAGTGCTCATGAAGACAGTTCCCATGGTTGCAGTGCCCATGGTGACATTGCCCACGGTGACAATGCTCATGGTGACAGTGCTCATGGTGATATTGCTCACGGTGATAGTGCTCACATTGACAATGCCCTTGGTGATAGTGCTCATGGTAATACTGCTCATGGTGATAGTGCTCATGGTGATAGTTCGTATGGTGACAGTGCCCATGTTGAAAGTCCCCATGATGGCAGTGCTCATGGTGACATTGCCCATGGTGACTGTGCTCATGCTGGCAGTGTACATGGTTGGAGTTCCCATGGTGAAATTCCTTATGGTGGCACTGCCCATGGTGATAGTGTTCATGGTGACAGTGTCCATGGTGACAGTGCCCATGATGACAGTGCTCATGGTGACAGTGCCCACGGTGACAGTGCTCATGGTGACAGTGCTCACGGTGACAGTGCCCTTGGTGATAATACCCATGTTAATAGTGCTCACAGTGACAGTGCCCATGGTGATTTTGCTCACGGTGACACTACCCATGGTGATAGTGCTCATGGTGATAGTGCTCATGGTGACAGTGCCCATGGTAACTGTGCCCATGGTGACAGTGCTCATGGCGACAGTGCCCACGGTGACTATGCTCATGGAGACAGTGCTCATGGTGATAGTGCTCATGGTGACAGTTCACATGGTGACAGAGCCCATGTTGAAAGTGCCCATGGTGACAGTGCTCATGGTGGCACTGCCCATGGTGACTGTGCTCATGCTTGCGGTGTACCTGGTTGGAGTTCCGATGGTGAAATTCCTCATGGTAGCACTGCCCATAATGATAGTGCTCATGGTGACAGTGTCCATGGTGACAGTGCCTATGGTGACAGTGCCCATTGTGATAGTGCTCATAGTGACAGTGCCCACTGTGACAGTGCTCACGGTGACAGTGCCCTTGGTGATAGTGCTCATGGTGATAGTGCTCATGGTGACAGTTCGCATGGTGACAGTGCCCATGTTGAAATTGCCGATGGTGACAGTACCCATGGTGAGAGTGCTCATGGTGAAGGTTCCCACTGTGACAGTGCTCATGGTGACAGTGCTCATGGTGACAGTGCTCAGGGTGAGAGTGCTCACGATGATAGTGCTCACGGTGACAGTTCCCTTGGTGATAGTGCTCATGGTGATAGTGCCCATGGTGACACTGCCCATGGTGATATTGCTCACGGTGACACTGCCCATGGTAATAGTGCTCATGGTGATAGTGCTCACGTTGACAGTGCCTTTGGTGATAGTGCTCATGGTGACACTGCCCATGGTGACAGTTCACATGCTGATAGTGCCCATGTTGAAAGTTCCCACGGTGACAGTGCTCATGGTGATAATGCCCATGGTGACTGTGCTCATGCTGGCGGTGTACAGGGTTGGTGTTCCCATGTTGAAATTCCTCATGGTGGCACTGCCCATGATGATAGTGTACATGGTGACAGTGTCCATGGTGACAGTGCCAATGGTGACAGTGCTCACGGTGACACTGCCCATGGTGACATTTCACAAGGTGACAGTGCCCATGTAGAAAGTGCTCATGGTGACAGTGACCATGGTGACATTTCCCATGTTGACAGTGTCCATTGTGATAGTGCCCATGGTGACAGTGCCCATGGTGACAGTGCTCATGTTGACAGTGCCCATGGTGACAGTGCCCTTGGTGACAATACCCATAGTGACATTTCCAATTGTGACAGTCCTCATAGTGAGAGATCCCATGGCGACAGTGCTGATGGATGACAGTGCTCATGTTGACAGTGCCCATGGGGACAATGCTGATGGATACAGTGTCCATGGTGATAGTGCTCCTCGGGACCGTGTAGATGGTTACAGTGCCCATGGTGACATTTTCCACAGTGACAGTGCCCATGGTGAGAGTGCCGATGGAGACAGTGTCCATAGTGACAGTTCCCATGGTGACAGTGCTCATGGTGACACTTCCCATGGTGAACAGTGTCCATGGTGACATTTCCGATGGAGACAGTGCTCCTGGTGAGAGTTCCCATGCTGACAGTGCTCACGTTGACAGTGCCCATGGTGACAGTTCCCATGTTGACACTTCCCATGGTGATATTGCTCATGGTGACAGTGCACATGGTGACATAGCCCACGGTGACAGTGCTCACGGTGATAGTGCTCATGGTAATAGTGCTCGTGTTGACACTACCGATGGTGACAGTGCACATGGTGACACTGCCCATAGTGACATTTCCCATGGTGACAGTGCTCATGGTGAGAGTTCCCATGGTGACAGTGCACATGGTGACAGTGCCCATGGTGATAGTGCTCACTGTGACAGTTCTCACTGTGGCAGTGCCAATGGTTACAGTGCGCATGGTGACCTTTCCCATGGTGACAGTTCCCATGGTGATAGTGCTCACCGTGATAGTGCCAATGGTGACAGTTACCATGGATACAGTGCCTATGGTGACAGTGCTCATGGTGACAGTGCCCACTGTGATAGTGCTCAGGGTGGCAGTTCGCATGGTGACAGTGGCCATGATGACAGTGCTCATGGTGGCAATGCCCACAGTGACAGTGCTCATGGTGATAGTGCTCACGATGACAGTGCCTTTGGTGATAGTATCCATGGTAATAGTTCTCAATGTGACAGTGCCCATGGAGATAGTGCTCATGGTGATGGTGCTCATGGTAATAGTGCTCATGGTGACACTGCCCATGGTGACAGTGCCCATGGTGACACTGCCCATAGTGACATTTCCCATGGTGGCAGTGCTCATGGTGACAGTTCCCATGGGGACAGTGCTCATGGTGACAGTGCCCATGGTGACAGTGTCCATGGTGACAGTGCCTATGGTGAGAGTGCCCATGGTGACAGTGTGCATGGTGACAGTGCTCATGTTGAAATTGCCCATGGTGACAGTGCTCATGGTGAGAGTTCCCATGGTGACAATGTTCATGTTGACAATGCCCATGGAGACAGTGCTCATGTTGACAGCGCCCACGGTGACAGTGCTCATGGTTACAGTGCTCACAGTTACAGTGCCCATGGTGATAGGGCCCATAGTAATAGTGCTCACGGTGACAGCATCCACGTTGATATTGTTCATGGTGACACTACCCATGGTGATAGTGCTCACGGTGACAGTGCTCATGAAGACAGTTCCCATGGTTGCAGTGCCCATGGTGACATTGCCCACGGTGACAATGCTCATGGTGACAGTGCTCATGGTGATATTGCTCACGGTGATAGTGCTCACATTGACAATGCCCTTGGTGATAGTGCTCATGGTAATACTGCTCATGGTGATAGTGCTCATGGTGATAGTTCGTATGGTGACAGTGCCCATGTTGAAAGTCCCCATGATGGCAGTGCTCATGGTGACATTGCCCATGGTGACTGTGCTCATGCTGGCAGTGTACATGGTTGGAGTTCCCATGGTGAAATTCCTTATGGTGGCACTGCCCATGGTGATAGTGTTCATGGTGACAGTGTCCATGGTGACAGTGCCCATGATGACAGTGCTCATGGTGACAGTGCCCACGGTGACAGTGCTCATGGTGACAGTGCTCACGGTGACAGTGCCCTTGGTGATAATACCCATGTTAATAGTGCTCACAGTGACAGTGCCCATGGTGATTTTGCTCACGGTGACACTCCCCATGGGGATAGTGCTCATGGTGACAGTTCCCATGGTAACTGTGCCCATGGTGACAGTGCTCATGGCGACAGTGCCCACGGTGACTATGCTCATGGAGACAGTGCTCATGGTGATAGTGCTCATGGTGACAGTTCACATGGTGACAGAGCCCATGTTGAAAGTGCCCATGGTGACAGTGCTCATGGTGGCACTGCCCATGGTGACTGTGCTCATGATGGCGGTGTACCTGGTTGGAGTTCCGATGGTGAAATTCCTCATGGTAGCACTGCCCATAATGATAGTGCTCATGGTGACAGTGTCCATGGTGACAGTGCCTATGGTGACAGTGCCCATTGTGATAGTGCTCATAGTGACAGTGCCCATGGTAACAGAACTCAGGATGACAGTGTCCATGGTGACAGTGCACATGGTGACAGTGGCCATGTTGAAATTGCCCATGGTAACAGTTCTCATGGTGACACTGCCCATAGTGACTGTGCTCATGCTGGTGGTGTAGAAGGTTGGAGTTCCCATGGTGAAATTCCTCATGGTGGCACTACCCATGATAATGGTGCTCATGGTGACAGTGTACATCGTGAGAGTGCCCATGGTAACAATGCTAATGGTGACACTGCCCATGGTGACAGTGCCCAAGGTGATATTTCCCATGGTGACAGTGCTCATTTTGACAGTGCACACGGTGACAGTGCCCACAGTGACAGTGCTCACGGTGATCATGTTAATGGTAATATTGCTCATGGTGACACTGCCCATGGTTATAGTGCTCACGGTGATAGTGTTCATGGTGACAGTTCCCATGATGAAAGTGCTCATGGTGACATTGCCCACGGTGACAGTGCTCATGGTGAGAGTTCGCATGGTGACAGTGCCCATGGTTACAATGCTCATGGTCACACAACCCATGGTGACTGTGCTAAAGCTGGCGGTGTACATGGTTGGAGTTCCCATGGTGAAATTCCTCATGGTGGCACTGCCCATGATGATAGTGTTCATGGTGACAGTGTCCATGGTGACAGTGCCTATGGTGACAGTGTCCATTGTGATAGTTATCATGGTGATAGTGCCCTCAGTGACAGTTCTAATGGTGACAGTTCGATGGTGACAGTGCCCATGATGACAGTGCTCATGGTGACAGTGCCCACGGTGACATTGCTCATGGTGACAGTGCTCATGGTGACAGTTCCCTTGGTGATAGTACCCATGGTCATAGTGGTCACGGTGAGAGTGCCCATGGTGATATTGCTCACGGTGACACTGCCTATGGTGATAGTGCACACGGTCATAGTGCTCATTGTGACAGTGCCCATGGTGACTATGCTCATGGTGACAGTGCTCACGGTGATAGTGCTCATGGTGACCGTGCTCATGATGATAGTGCTCATGGTGACAGTTCGCATGGTGATAGGGCCCATGTTGAAAGTGCCCATGGTGAAAGTGCTCATGGTGACACTGCCCATGTTGACTGTGCTCATGCTGGCGGTGTACATGGTTGGAGTTCCGATGGTGAAATTGCTCATGGTAGCACTGCCCATAATGATAGTGCTCATGGTGACAGTGTCCATGGTGACAGTGCCTATGGTGACAGAGCCCATTGTGATAGTGTTCACGGTGATAGTGCCCACAGTGACAGTGCTCATGGTGACAGTTCCTATGGTGACACTGCCCATGATGACAGTGCTCATGGTGACAGTGCCCACGGTGACAGTGCTCATTGTGACACTGCTCACGGTAAAAGTGCCCTTGGTGATAGTACCCATGTTAATAGTGCTCACGGTGACAGTTCACATGGTGACAGTGCCCATTTTGAATGTGCCAATGGTGGCAGGGCCCATGGTGACAGTGCTCATGGTGAGAGTTCCCATGGTGACAGTGCTCATGTTCACAGTGCCCATGGTGACAGTGTCCATGGTCAACAGTGCCCATGGTGAGAGTGCCCATGGTGACAGTGCCCATGGTGACAGTGCTCATGGTGACAGTGCTCAAGGTGGCCATATCCATGGTGGGAATTCCCATGGTGAAAGTTCTCATGGTGGCAGTGCCCATGATGACAGTGCGCATTGTGACAGTGCAGATGCTGAGAGTGCCCATGGTGACATTTCCCATGGTGACAGTGTTCATGGTAAGACTTACCATGGTGACAGTGCTCATGTTCACAGTGCCCATGGTGACAGTGTCCATGGTCAACAGTGCCCATGGTGAGAGTGCCCATGGTGACAGTGCCCATGGTGACAGTGCTCATGGTGACAGTGCTCAAGGTGGCCATATCCATGGTGGGAATTCCCATGGTGAAAGTTCTCATGGTGGCAGTGCCCATGATGACAGTGCGCATTGTGACAGTGCACATGCTGAGAGTGCCCATGGTGACATTTCCCTTGGAGACAATGCTTATGGTGAGAGTGGCCATGGTGACACTGGCCATGGTGACAGTGCTCATGGTGAGAGTTCCCATGGTGACAGTGCTCATGTTGAGAGTGCCCATGGTGACCATTCCCATGGTGACAGTTCTCATGGTGATAGTGCTCATGGTGACAGTGCTCATGGGGACAGTGCACACGGTGACAGTGCCCACGGTGACAGTGCTCACGGTGATAGTGCTCATGGTGATATTGCCCATGGTAATAGTGCTCATGTTGACAGTGCCCATGGTGATATTGCTCATGGTGACACTACACATGGTGATAGTGCTCACGGTGATAGTGCTCACGGTGACAGTGCCCTTGGTGAAAGTGCTCTTGGTGATAGTGCTCATGGTAATAGTGCACATGGTGACACTGCCCATGGTGACAGTGCCCATGGTGACACTGCCCATAGTGACATTTCCCATGGTGACAGTGCTCTTGTTGACAGTGCCCATGGTGACAGTGACCATGGTGAGTGTGCCCATGGTGACAGTGTCCATGGTGACAGTGCTCACCTTGACAGTGCCTTTGGTGATAGTACCCATGTTAATATTGCTCACGGTTACAGTGCCCATGGTGATAGTGCTCATGGTGATAGTGCTCATGGTGACAGTTACCTTGGTGATAGTGCTCATGGTGATAGTGCTCATGGTGATAGTTCGCATGGTGACAGTGCCCATGTTGAAAGTCTCCATGAAGGCAGTGCTCATGGTGACACTGCCCATGGTGACTGTGCTCTTGCTGGCGGTGTACATGTTTGGAGTTCTCATGGTGAAATTCCTTATGGTGGCACTGCCCATGATGATAGTGTTCATCGTGACAATGTCCATGGTGACAGTGCCTATGGTGACAGTGCCCATTGTGATAGTGCTCACGGTGATAATGCCCTCAGTGACAGTTCTAATGGTGACAGTTCCCACGGTGACATTGCTCATGGTGACAGTGCTCACGGTGACAGTAACCTTGGTGATAGTACCCATGGTAATAGAGGTCACGGTGACAGTGCCCATGGTGATATTGCTCACGGTGACACTGCCCATGGTGATAGTGCTCACGGTGATAGTGCTCAGGGTGACAGTTCCCATGGTTACAGTGCCCATGGTGACAGTGCTCATGGTGACAGTGCCCGCGGTGACTGTGCTCATGGTGACAGTGCTCACAGACATACTGCTCATGGTGACAGTTCGCATGGCAACAGGGCCCATGTTAAAAGTGCCCATGGTGACAGTGCTCATGTTGGCACTGCCCATGGTGACTGTGCTCATGCTGGTGGTGTACATGGTTGGAGTTCCCATGGTGAAATTCCTTATGGTGGCAATGCCCATGATGATAGTGCTCATGGTGACATTGCCCACGGTGACAGTGCTCATGGTGACAGTTCGCATGTTGACATTGCCCATGGTGACAGTGCTCATGGTGACACAGCCCATGGTGACTGCGCTAAAGCTGGCGGTGTACATAGTTGGAATTCTCATGGTGAAATTCCTCATGGTGGCACTGCCCATGATGATAGCGCTCACTGTGACAGTGTCCATAGTGACAGTGCCCATGGTGACAGTGCCCATGGTGACATTTCCCATGGTGACTGTGCCCATGGTGACATTTCCCAATGTGACAGTGCTCATGGTGAGAGTTCCCATGGTGACAGTGTTGATGTTGACAGTGCCAATGGTGACAGTGCCCATGGTGACAGTGCCCATGGTGATAGTGTCCATGGTGACAGTGCTCATGTTGACAGTGCCCACGGCGACAGTGCTCATGGTGAGAGTACCCATGGTGACAGTTCTCACCTTGATAGTGCCCATGGTGACCGTTCCCATGGTGACAGTTCCCATGGTGATAGTGCTCACCGTGATAGTGCCCAGGGTGACAGTTCCCATGGATACAGTGCCCATGGTGACAGTTCTCATGGTGACAGTGCCCACGGTGATAGTGCTCATGGTGGCAGTTCGCATGCTGACAGTGCCCATGATGACAGTGCTCATGGTGACAGTGCCCACGGTGACAGTGCTCACAGTGAGAGTGCCCTTGCTGATAGTACCCATGGTAATAGTGCTTACATGAAAGTGCCCATAGTGATATTGCTCACGGTGACACTGCCCATGGTGATAGTGGTCACGGTGACAATGCCCACGGTGATAGTGTTCATGGTGATAGTGCTCATGTTGAGAGTGCTCATGGTGACACTGCCCATGGTGACTGTGATCATGCTGGCGGTGTACATGGTTGGAGTTCCCATGGGGAAATTTCTTATGGTGGCACTGCCCATGACGATAGTGCTCATGGTGACAGTGTCCATGGTGACAGTGCCCATGGTGACAGTGCCCATGGTGACAGTGCCCATGGTGACATTTCCCATGGTGACAGTGCTTATGGTGAGAGTTCCCATGGTGACAGTGCTCATCTTGACAGTGCCCATGGTGACAGTGTCCATGGTGACAGTGCCCATGGTGAGAGTGCTCATGGTGATAGTGCTCACGGTGACAGTTCCCTTGGTGATACTGCTCATGGTGATAGTGCTCATGGTGAAAGTGCTCATGGTGACAGTTCCCATGGTGACAGTGCTCATGGTGACATTTCCCATGGTAACAGAGCTCATGATGACAGTGTCCATGGTGACAGTGCCCATGTTGAAAGTGCCCATGGTGACATTGCTCATGGTGACACTGCCATGGTGACTGTGCTCATGCTGGCGGTGTACATGATTGGAGTTCCCATGGTGAAATTCCTCATGGTGGCACTGCCCATGATGACACTGCCCATGGTGACAGTGCCCATGGTGACATTTCCCATGGTGACAGTGCTCATGTTGACAGTGCACATGGTGACAGTGCGCACGGTGACATTTCCCATGGTTACAGTGTTCATGGTGATATTGCTCACGGTGACAGTGCCCATGGTTATAGTCCTCACGGTGATAGTGCTCATGGTGACAGTTCCCATGGTGACAGTGCCCACGGTGACAGTGCTCATGGTGACATTGCCCACGGTGACAGTACTCATGGTAACAGTTCCCATGGTGACAGTGCTCATGTTGATAGTGCCCACGGTGACAGTGCTCATGGTGACAGTGCTCACAATGACAGTGCCCTTGGTGATAGTGCCCATGGTAATAGGGCTCACGGTGACACTGCCCATGGTGATATTGTTCACGGTGACACTGCCCATGGTGATAGAGCTCACGGTGATAGTGCTCACATTGACAGTGCCCTTGGGGATAGTGCTCATGGTAATACTGCTCATGGTGATAGTGCTCATGGCGATAGTTCGCATGGTGACAGTGCCCATGTGGAAAGTGCCCATGGTGGCAGTGCTCATGGTGACACGCCCATGGTGGCTGTGCTCATGCTGGCGGTGTCCATGGTTGGAGTTCCCATGGTGAAATTCCTTATGGTAGCACTGCCCATGATGATAGTGCTCATGGTGACAGTATCCATGGTGACAGTGCCTATGGTGACAGTGTCCATGGTGATAGTGCCCACAGTGACTGTGCTCATTGTGACAGTTTCTATGGTGAGAGTAACCATGATGACAGTGCTCATGGTGACAATGCCCACAGTGACATTGCTCACGGTGATAGTGCTCACGTTGACATTGCCCTTGGTGATAGTACGCATGGTAATATTGCTCACGGTGACAGTGCCCATGGTGATAGTGCTCATGGTGATAGTGCTCATGGTAATAGTGATCATGGTGAAACTGCCTATGGTGACAGTGCCCACGGTGACACTGCCCATAGTGATATTTGCCATGGTGACAATGCTCATGGTGAGAGTTCCCATGGTGACAGTGCTCACGGTGACAGTGCTCATGGTGACACAGCCCATGGTGACTGTGCTAAAGCTGGCGGTGTATATGGTTGGAGTTCCCATGATGAAATTCCTCATGGTGGCACTCCCCATGATGATAGTGCTCATGGTGACAGTGCCCATGGTGAAATTATCCATGGTGACAGTGCTCATGGTGAGAGTTCCTATGGTGACTGTGCTCATGTTGACAGTGCCCATGGTGACAGTGCCCACGGTGACACTGCGCAAGGTGATAGTGCTCAACGTGATAGTGCCCATGGTAATAGTGCTGATGGTGACACTGCCCATGTTGATATTGCTCACGGTGACACTGCCCATGGTGATAGTGCTCACGGTGATAGTGCTCACGGTGACCGTGCCCTTGGTGATATTGCTCATGGTGATACAGCTCATGGCGGAAGTTCGCATGGTGACACTGCCCCTCTTGAAATTGCCCATGGTGACAGTGCTCATGTTGACACTGCCCATGGTGACTGTGCTCACGATGGAGGTGTACATGGTTGGAGTTCCCATGGTACAACTGTTATGGTGGTACTGCCCATGATGATAGTGCTCATGGTGACAGTGTCCATGGTGACAGTGCCCATGGTGATAGTGCCTATTGTGAGAGTGCCCATGGTGACAGTTCCCATGGTGACCATTTCCATGGTGATAATGCTCATGTTGACAGTGCCAACCGTGACAATGCTCATGGTGAGAGTTCCCATGGTGAAAGTGATCATCTTGACAATGCCCATGGCGACCGTTCCCATGGTGACATTTCCCATGGTGATAGTACTCACCGTGATAGTGCCCATGGTGACAGTTCCCATGGATACAGTGTCCATGGTGACAGTGCTCATTGTGGCACTGCCCATGGTGACTGTGCTCATGCTGGCGGTGTACTTGGTTGGAGTTCCGATGGTGAAATTCCTCATGGTAGCACTGCCCATGATGATAGTGCTCATGGTGACAGTGTCCGTCATGAGAGTGTCCATGGTGACAGTTCCCATGGTGATAGTGCATACCGTGATAGTGCCCATGGTGACAGTTCCCATGGATACAGTGCCCATGGTGACAGTGCTCACGGTGATAGTGCTCATGCAGACAGTTCGCATGGTGACACGGCCCATGTTGAAAGTGCCCATGGTGACAGTGCTCATAGTGGCACTGCCCATGATGATTGTGCTCATTCTGGCGGTGTACTTGGTTGGAGTTCCCATGGTGAAATTCCTCATGGTAGCACTGCCCATGCTGATAGTGCTCATGGTGACAGTGCACATGGTGACAATGCCCACACTGACAGTGCTCACGGTGTTAGTGCACATGGTGATAATGCCCATTGTAATTGTGCTCAAGGTGACAGTGCCCATGTTGATATTGCTCAAGGTGATAGTGCTCATGGTGACACTGCCCTTGATGATAGTGCTCTTGGTGATAGTGCTCATGGTAATAGTGTTCATGGTGACAGTGCCCATGGTGACACTGCTCATAGTGACAATTCCCATGGTGACAGTGCTCATGGTGAGAGTTCCCATGGTGACAGTGCACATGGTGACAGTTCCCATGGTGACAGTGCTCACTGTGACAGTGCTCACTGTGGCAGTGTCAATGGTTACAGTGCACATGGTGACCGTTCCCATAGTGACAGTTCCCATGGTGATAGTGCTCACCGTGATAGTGCCCATGGTGACAGTTCCCATGGAAACAGTGCCCATGGTGACAGTGCTCATGGTGACAGTGCCCACTGTGATAGTGCTCATGGTGGCAGTTTGCAGGGTGACAGTGGCCATGATGACAGTGCCCTTGGTGATAGTACCCATGGTAATAGTGCTCACTGTGACAGTGCCCATGGTGATAGTGCTCATGGTGATAGTGCTCATGGTAATAGTGCTCATGGTGACACTGTCCATGGTGACAGTGCCCATGGTGGCAGTGCTCATGCTGAGAGTTCCCATGGTGACAGTGCACATGGTGACAGTTCCCATGGTGACACTGCTCATGGTGACAGTGCTCACTGTGGCAGTGCCAATGGTAACAGTGCTCATGGTGGCAGTGTCCATGGTGGCATTTACCAAAGTGACAGTGCTCATGGAGATATTTCCCATGGTAACATAGCTCATGATGACAGTGTCCATGGTGACAGTGCCCATGGTGACAGTGGCCATGTTGAAAGTACCTATGGTGACAGTGCTCATGGTGACAGTGCCCACGGTGACTATGCTCATGGTGACAGTGCTCACAGTGATAGTGCTCATGGTGACAGTTCGCATGGTGACAGGGCCCATGTTGAAAGTGCCCAAGGTGACAGTGCTCATGGTGGCACTGCCCATGATGATAGTGTTCATGGTGACAGTGCCTATGGTGACACTGCCCATTGTGATAGTGCTCACGGTGATAGTGTCCACAGTGACAGTGCTAATGGTGACAGTCCCCATGGTGACAGTGCCCATGATGACAGTGCTCATGGTGACAGTGCCCACGGTGATAGTGCTCATGGTGGCAGTTCACATGGTGACAGTTACCATGATGACAATGCTCATGGTGACAGTGCCCATGGTGACAGTGCTCATGGTGATAGTGCTCATGGTAATAGTGCTAATGGTGACACTGCCCATGGTGACAGTGCCCATGGTGACAGTCCCCATGGTCACAGTGACCGTGGTGACAGTGCCCATGGTGACATTTCCCATGCTGACAGTGCTCATGGTGAGAGTTCCCATGGTGACAGTGCTCATGATGACAGTGCCCATGGTGACCGTTCCCATGGTGACAGTTCCCATGGTGACAGTGCACACGGTAACAGTGCCCACGGTGACAGTGCTCACGGTGATAGTGCTCATGGTGACAGTGCCCATGTTGATATTGCTCACGGTGACCCTCCCCATCGTGATAGTGCTCACGGTGATAGTTCTCATGGTGACATTGTCCACGGTGATAATGCTCATGGTGACAGTGCCCTTGGTGATAGTGATCATGGTGATAGTGCTTATGGAGACATTTCCCATGGTGACAGTGCACATGTTGACAGTCCCCATGGTGACTGTGCTCATGCTGGCGGTGTATATGGTTGGACTTACAATGGTGAAATTCCTTATGGTGGCACTGCCCATGATTATAATGCTCATGGTGACAGTGTCCATGGTGACAGCGCCCATGGTGACAGTGCACATGGTGACATTTCCCATGGTGATAGTGCTCATGGTGAGAGTTCCCATGGTGACAGTGCTCATCTTGGCAGTGCCCATAATGACCGTTCCCATGGTGACAGTTCCCATGGTGATAGGGCTCATGGTTACAGTGCTCATGGTGACAGTGAACACGGTGAAAGTGCCCGCAGTGACAGTGCTCATGGTGATAGTGCTCATGCTTATAGTGCCCACGGTGACAGTAGTCATGGTTAAAGTGTTCACGGTGATAGTGCTCACGGTGATAGTGCTCAGGGTGACAGTGCCCATAGTGATAGTGCTCATGGTGATAGTGCTCATGGTGACAGTTCCCATCGTGACAGTGCCCTTGGTGTTAGTGCTCATGGTAATACTGCTGATGGTGATAGTGCTCATGGTGACGGTTTGCATGTTGAGAGTGCCCATGTTGAAAGTGCCCATGGTGGCAGTGATCATGGTGACACTGCCCATTGTGACTGTGCTCATGCTGGCGGTGTACATAGTTGGAGTTCCCATGGTGAAATTCCTTATGGTGGCACTGCCCATGATGATAATTTTCATGGTGACATTGTCCATGGTGACAGTGCCTATGGTGACAGTGCCCATTGTGATAGTGCTCACGGTGATAGTGTCCACAGTGACAGTGCTAATGCTGACAGTCCCCATGGTGACAGTGCCCATGATGACAGTGCTCATGGTGACAGTGCCCATGGTGACAGTGCTCATGGTGACATTGCTCACGGTGACAGTGACCTTGGTGATAGTACCCATGGTAATAGGGGTCACTGTGACAGTGCTCATGGTGATATTGCTCACGGTGACACTGCCCATGGTGATAGTGCTCATGGTGATAGTGCTCATGTTGACAGTTCCCATGGTTACAGTGCCCATGGTGACTATGCTCATGATGAAAGTTCTCACGGTGATAGTGCTCATGGAGACAGTGCTCATGGTGACAGTTCGCATGGTAGACATGGTGAAGTTGAAAGTGCCCATGGTGACAGTGCCTATGGTGACAATGCTCATGTTGACAGTGCCCACTGTGACAGTGCTCACGGTGACAGTGCCCTTGGTGATAGTGCTTATGGTGATAGTGCTCATTGTGACTGTTTGCATGGTGACAGTGCCCATGTTGAAAGTGCCCATGGTGACAGTACCCATGGTGACAGTGCCCATGGTGACAGTGCTCAAGTTGAGATTGCCCATGGTGACCATTCCCATGGTGACAGTTCCCATGGTGATAGTGCTCATGGTAACAGTGCTCATGTTGACAGTGCACATGGTGACAATGCCCACACTGACATTGCTCACGGTGATAGTGCTCATGGTGATAATGCCCATTGTAATAGTGCTCACGGTGACAATGCCCATGTTGATATTGCTCCAGGTGACACTGCCCATGGTGATAGTGCTCACGGTGATAGTGCTCATAGTAATAGTGCTCATGGTGACACTACCCATGGTGACAGTGCCCATGGTGACACTGCCCATTGTGACATTTCCCATGGTGACAGTGCTCATGGTGAGAGTTCCCATGGTGACAGTGCACATGGTGACAGTTCCCATGGTGACAGTGGCCACATTGACATTGCTCATGGTGACAGTGCTCACGGTGACAGTGACTTTGGTGATAGTACCCATGGTAATAGAGGTCACAGTGACAGTGCCCATGGTGATATTGCTCACGGTGACACTGCCCATGGTGATAGTGCTCACAGTGATATTGCTCATGGTGACAGTTCCCATGGTTACAGTGCCCATGGTGACAGTGCTCATGGTGACAGTGCCCACGGTGACTATGCTCATGGTGACAGTGCTCACAGAGATACTGCTCATGGTGACAGTTCGCATGGCGACAGGGCCCATGTTAAAAGTGCCCATGGTGACAATGCTCATGGTGACACTGCCCATGGTGACTGTGCTGATGTTCACAGTGTACATGGTTGGAATTCCCATGGTGAAATTCCTTATGGTGGCATTGCCCATGATGTTAGTGCTCATGGTGAATGTGTCCATGGTGACAGTGCCTATGGTGACAGTGCCCATGGTGACATTTCCCCGGGTGACAGTGCTCATACTGACAGTTCCCATGGTGACAGTGCCCATGGTGACAGTGCTAATGTTGACACTGCCCACGGTGACAGTGCTCATGGTGACAGTGTCCTTGGTGACAGTACCCATGGTAATAGTGCTCACGGTGACAGTGCCCACGGTGATATTGCTCATGGTGACACTGCCCATGGTGATAGTGCCAACGGTTACAGTTCTCATGGTGACAGTGCCCATGGTGACAGTGCTCACGTTGACAGTGCCCACGCTGGCAGTGCTCATGGTGACAGTGATCACAGTGACAGTGCCCATGGTGATATTGTTCACGGTGACACTGCCCAGGGTGATAGTGCTAACGGTGATAGTGCTCATGGTGATAGTTCCCATGGTTACAGTGCTCATGGTGACAGTGCTCACGGTGATAGTGCTCACATTGACAGTGCCCTTGGTGATAGTGCTCACGGTGATAGTACCCACAGTGACAGATCAAATGATGACAGTTCCCATGGTGACAGTGCCCATGATGACAGTGCTCATGGTGACAGTGTCCACGGTGAGAGTGCTCATGGTGACACTGCTCACGGTAACAGTGCCCTTGGTGATAGTACCCATGTTAATAGTGCTCACGGTGATAGAGCCCACGGTGACATTTCCCATGGTGACAGTGCTCACTTTGACAGTGTACACGATGACAGTGCCCACGGTGACAGTGTTTATGGTGATATTACTAACGGGGACACGGCCCATGTTCATAGTGCTCACGGTGATAGTGCTCATGGTGACAGTTACCATGGTGACAGTGCCCACAGTGACAGTGCTCATGGTGACATTACCCACAGTGACAGTACTCATGGTGACAGTACGCATGGTGACAGTGCCCATGGTGACAGTGCTCATGGTGACACAGCCCATGGTGACTGTGCTAAAGCTGGCGGTGCATATGGTTGGAGTTCCCATGGTGAAATTCCTCATGGTGGCACTGCCCATGATGATAGTGCTCATGGTGACGGTGCCCATGGTGACATTTCCCATGGTGACAGTGCTCATGGTGAGAGTTCCCAGGCCGACCGTGCCCATGATGACAGTGCTCATGTTTACTGTGCCCACGGTGAAAGTGCTCATGGTAACAGTGATCACGGTGACAGTGCCCTTGGTGATAGTCCCCATGGTAACAGTGCTCAATGTGACAGTGCCCATGGTGATATTTCTCACAGTGACACTGCCCATGGTGATAGTGCTCACGGTGATTGTGCTCATGGTGACAGTTCCCATGGTTACAGTGCCCACTGTGACAGTGCCCATGGTGACAGTGCCCACGGTGACAGTGCTCATGGTGACAGTGCTCATGGTGATAGTGCTCACGGTGATAGTGCTCACGGTGACAGTGCCCTTGGTGATAGTGCTCATGGTGATAGTTCTCATGGTGGCAGTTTGCATGGTGACACTGCCCCTGTTGAAAGTGCCCATGGTGACAGTGCTCATGTTGACACTGCCCATGGTGACAGTGCTCATGTTGGAGGTGTACATGGTTGGAGTTCCCATGGTACAACTGTTATGGTGCACTGCCCATGATGATAGTGCTCATGGTGACAGTGTCCATGGTGACAGTGCCTATGGTGAGAGTGCCCATGGTGACAGCGCCCATGGTGACCGTTTCCATGGTGACAGTGCTCATGTTGACAGTGCCCATGGTGACCGTTCCCATGGTGACAGTTCCCATGGTGATAGTGCTCACCGTGATAGTGCCCATTGTGACAGTTCCCATGGATCCAGTGCCCATGGTGACAGTGCTCATTGTGACAGTGCCCTCGGTGATAGAGCTCATGGTGGCATTTCGCATGGTGACAGGGCCCATGACGACAGTGCTCATGGTTACAATGCCCACGGAGACAGTGCTCATGGTTACAGTGCTCACGGTGACAGTGCTCATGGTGACATTGCCCATGGTGACAGTGCTCATGGTGACAGTTCGCATGGTGACAGTGCCCACGGTGATAGTGCTCACGGTGATAATGCTCGCAGTGACAGTGCTCTTGATGATAGTGCTCATGGTTAAAGTTCTCATGGTGAGAGTGCTCATGGTAACACTGACCATCGTGACTGTGCTCATGCTGGCGGTGTACATGGCTGGAGTCCCCATGGTGAAATTTCTTATGCTGGCAGTGCCCATGATGATAGTGCTCATGGTGACAGTGTCCATCGTGAGAGTGCCCATGGTGACAGTGCTCATGGTGACCCTGCCCATGGTGAGAGTTCCCATGGTGATATTTCCCATGTTGACAGTGCTCATGTTGACAGTGCACACGGTGACAGTGTTCATGGTGATATTGCTCAAGGTGACGGTGCCCATGGTTATAGTGCTCACGTTGATAGTGCTCATGGTGACAGTTCCCATGGTGACAGTGCTCATGGTGACATTTCCCATGGTAACAGAGCTCATGATGACAGTGTCCATGGTGACAGTGCCCATGTTGAAAGTGCCCATGGTGACATTGCTCATGGTGACACTGCCATGGTGACTGTGCTCATGCTGGCGGTGTACATGATTGGAGTTCCCATGGTGAAATTCCTCATGGTGGCACTGCCCATGATGACACTGCCCATGGTGACAGTGCCCATGGTGACGTTTCCCATGGTGACAGTGCTCATGTTGACAGTGCACATGGTGACAGTGCCCACGGTGACATTTCCCATGGTTACAGTGTTCATGGTGATATTGCTCACGGTGACAGTGCCCATGGTTATAGTCCTCACGGTGATAGTGCTCATGGTGACAGTTCCCATGGTGACAGTGCCCACGGTGACAGTGCTCATGGTGACATTGCCCACGGTGACAGTTCTCATGGTAACAGTTCCCATGGTGACAGTGCTCATGTTGATAGTGCCCACGGTGACAGTGCTCATGGTGACAGTGCTCACAATGACAGTGCCCTTGGTGACAGTGCCCATGGTAATAGGGCTCACGGTGACACTGCCCATGGTGATATTGTTCACGGTGACACTGCCCATGGTGATAGAGCTCACGGTGATAGTGCTCACATTGACAGTGCCCTTGGGGATAGTGCTCATGGTAATACTGCTCATGGTGATAGTGCTCATGGCGATAGTTCGCATGGTGACAGTGCCCATGTGGAAAGTGCCCATGGTGGCAGTGCTCATGGTGACACGCCCATGGTGGCTGTGCTCATGCTGGCGGTGTCCATGGTTGGAGTTCCCATGGTGAAATTCCTTATGGTAGCACTGCCCATGATGATAGTGCTCATGGTGACAGTATCCATGGTGACAGTGCCTATGGTGACAGTGTCCATGGTGATAGTGCCCACAGTGACTGTGCTCATTGTGACAGTTTCTATGGTGAGAGTAACCATGATGACAGTGCTCATGGTGACAATGCCCACAGTGAAAGTGCTCACGGTGATAGTGCTCACGTTGACATTGCCCTTGGTGATAGTACGCATGGTAATATTGCTCACGGTGACAGTGCCCATGGTGATAGTGCTCATGGTGATAGTGCTCATGGTAATAGTGATCATGGTGAAACTGCCTATGGTGACAGTGCCCACGGTGACACTGCCCATAGTGATATTTGCCATGGTGACAATGCTCATGGTGAGAGTTCCCATGGTGACAGTGCTCACGGTGACAGTGCTCATGGTGACACAGCCCATGGTGACTGTGCTAAAGCTGGCGGTGTATATGGTTGGAGTTCCCATGATGAAATTCCTCATGGTGGCACTCCCCATGATGATAGTGCTCATGGTGACAGTGCCCATGGTGAAATTATCCATGGTGACAGTGCT
Organism: Balaenoptera borealis; assembly: GCF_965194805.1. NCBI lineage: Eukaryota > Metazoa > Chordata > Mammalia > Artiodactyla > Balaenopteridae > Balaenoptera > Balaenoptera borealis. The sequence goes on from NW_028123436.1 coordinate 231,443, forward strand.
CATGGTGAGAGTTCCTATGGTGACTGTGCTCATGTTGACAGTGCCCATGGTGACAGTGCCCACGGTGACACTGCGCAAGGTGATAGTGCTCAACGTGATAATGCCCATGGTAATAGTGCTGATGGTGACACTGCCCATGTTGATATTGCTCACGGTGACACTGCCCATGGTGATAGTGCTCACGGTGATAGTGCTCACGGTGACAGTGCCCTTGGTGATATTGCTCATGGTGATACAGCTCATGGCGGAAGTTCGCATGGTGACACTGCCCCTCTTGAAATTGCCCATGGTGACAGTGCTCATGTTGACACTGCCCATGGTGACTGTGCTCACGATGGAGGTGTACATGGTTGGAGTTCCCATGGTACAACTGTTATGGTGGTACTGCCCATGATGATAGTGCTCATGGTGACAGTGTCCATGGTGACAGTGCCCATGGTGATAGTGCCTATTGTGAGAGTGCCCATGGTGACAGTTCCCATGGTGACCATTTCCATGGTGATAATGCTCATGTTGACAGTGCCAACCGTGACAATGCTCATGGTGAGAGTTCCCATGGTGAAAGTGATCATCTTGACAATGCCCATGGCAACCGTTCCCATGGTGACATTTCCCATGGTGATAGTACTCACCGTGATAGTGCCCATGGTGACAGTTCCCATGGATACAGTGTCCATGGTGACAGTGTCCATGGTGACAGTGCCTATGGTGAGAGTGCCCATGGTGACAGTGTGCATGGTGACAGTGCTCATGTTGAAATTGCCCATGGTGACAGTGCTCATGGTGAGAGTTCCCATGGTGACAATGTTCATGTTGACAATGCCCATGGAGACAGTGCTCATGTTGACAGCGCCCACGGTGACAGTGCTCATGGTTACAGTGCTCACAGTTACAGTGCCCATGGTGATAGGGCCCATAGTAATAGTGCTCACGGTGACAGCATCCACGTTGATATTGTTCATGGTGACACTACCCATGGTGATAGTGCTCACGGTGACAGTGCTCATGAAGACAGTTCCCATGGTTGCAGTGCCCATGGTGACATTGCCCACGGTGACAATGCTCATGGTGACAGTGCTCATGGTGATATTGCTCACGGTGATAGTGCTCACATTGACAATGCCCTTGGTGATAGTGCTCATGGTAATACTGCTCATGGTGATAGTGCTCATGGTGATAGTTCGTATGGTGACAGTGCCCATGTTGAAAGTCCCCATGATGGCAGTGCTCATGGTGACATTGCCCATGGTGACTGTGCTCATGCTGGCAGTGTACATGGTTGGAGTTCCCATGGTGAAATTCCTTATGGTGGCACTGCCCATGGTGATAGTGTTCATGGTGACAGTGTCCATGGTGACAGTGCCCATGATGACAGTGCTCATGGTGACAGTGCCCACGGTGACAGTGCTCATGGTGACAGTGCTCACGGTGACAGTGCCCTTGGTGATAATACCCATGTTAATAGTGCTCACAGTGACAGTGCCCATGGTGATTTTGCTCACGGTGACACTACCCATGGTGATAGTGCTCATGGTGATAGTGCTCATGGTGACAGTTCCCATGGTAACTGTGCCCATGGTGACAGTGCTCATGGCGACAGTGCCCACGGTGACTATGCTCATGGAGACAGTGCTCATGGTGATAGTGCTCATGGTGACAGTTCACATGGTGACAGAGCCCATGTTGAAAGTGCCCATGGTGACAGTGCTCATGGTGGCACTGCCCATGGTGACTGTGCTCATGCTTGCGGTGTACCTGGTTGGAGTTCCGATGGTGAAATTCCTCATGGTAGCACTGCCCATAATGATAGTGCTCATGGTGACAGTGTCCATGGTGACAGTGCCTATGGTGACAGTGCCCATTGTGATAGTGCTCATAGTGACAGTGCCCACTGTGACAGTGCTCACGGTGACAGTGCCCTTGGTGATAGTGCTCATGGTGATAGTGCTCATGGTGACAGTTCGCATGGTGACAGTGCCCATGTTGAAATTGCCGATGGTGACAGTACCCATGGTGAGAGTGCTCATGGTGAAGGTTCCCACTGTGACAGTGCTCATGGTGACAGTGCTCATGGTGACAGTGCTCAGGGTGAGAGTGCTCACGATGATAGTGCTCACGGTGACAGTTCCCTTGGTGATAGTGCTCATGGTGATAGTGCCCATGGTGACACTGCCCATGGTGATATTGCTCACGGTGACACTGCCCATGGTAATAGTGCTCATGGTGATAGTGCTCACGTTGACAGTGCCTTTGGTGATAGTGCTCATGGTGACACTGCCCATGGTGACAGTTCACATGCTGATAGTGCCCATGTTGAAAGTTCCCACGGTGACAGTGCTCATGGTGATAATGCCCATGGTGACTGTGCTCATGCTGGCGGTGTACAGGGTTGGTGTTCCCATGTTGAAATTCCTCATGGTGGCACTGCCCATGATGATAGTGTACATGGTGACAGTGTCCATGGTGACAGTGCCAATGGTGACAGTGCTCACGGTGACACTGCCCATGGTGACATTTCACAAGGTGACAGTGCCCATGTAGAAAGTGCTCATGGTGACAGTGACCATGGTGACATTTCCCATGTTGACAGTGTCCATTGTGATAGTGCCCATGGTGACAGTGCCCATGGTGACAGTGCTCATGTTGACAGTGCCCATGGTGACAGTGCCCTTGGTGACAATACCCATAGTGACATTTCCAATTGTGACAGTCCTCATAGTGAGAGATACCATGGCGACAGTGCTGATGGATGACAGTGCTCATGTTGACAGTGCCCATGGGGACAATGCTGATGGATACAGTGTCCATGGTGATAGTGCTCCTCGGGACCGTGTAGATGGTTACAGTGCCCATGGTGACATTTTCCACAGTGACAGTGCCCATGGTGAGAGTGCCGATGGAGACAGTGTCCATAGTGACAGTTCCCATGGTGACAGTGCTCATGGTGACACTTCCCATGGTGAACAGTGTCCATGGTGACATTTCCGATGGAGACAGTGCTCCTGGTGAGAGTTCCCATGCTGACAGTGCTCACGTTGACAGTGCCCATGGTGACAGTTCCCATGTTGACACTTCCCATGGTGATATTGCTCATGGTGACAGTGCACATGGTGACATAGCCCACGGTGACAGTGCTCACGGTGATAGTGCTCATGGTAATAGTGCTCGTGTTGACACTACCGATGGTGACAGTGCACATGGTGACACTGCCCATAGTGACATTTCCCATGGTGACAGTGCTCATGGTGAGAGTTCCCATGGTGACAGTGCACATGGTGACAGTGCCCATGGTGATAGTGCTCACTGTGACAGTTCTCACTGTGGCAGTGCCAATGGTTACAGTGCGCATGGTGACCTTTCCCATGGTGACAGTTCCCATGGTGATAGTGCTCACCGTGATAGTGCCAATGGTGACAGTTACCATGGATACAGTGCCTATGGTGACAGTGCTCATGGTGACAGTGCCCACTGTGATAGTGCTCAGGGTGGCAGTTCGCATGGTGACAGTGGCCATGATGACAGTGCTCATGGTGGCAATGCCCACAGTGACAGTGCTCATGGTGATAGTGCTCACGATGACAGTGCCTTTGGTGATAGTATCCATGGTAATAGTTCTCAATGTGACAGTGCCCATGGAGATAGTGCTCATGGTGATGGTGCTCATGGTAATAGTGCTCATGGTGACACTGCCCATGGTGACAGTGCCCATGGTGACACTGCCCATAGTGACATTTCCCATGGTGGCAGTGCTCATGGTGACAGTTCCCATGGGGACAGTGCTCATGGTGACAGTGCCCATGGTGACAGTGTCCATGGTGACAGTGCCTATGGTGAGAGTGCCCATGGTGACAGTGTGCATGGTGACAGTGCTCATGTTGAAATTGCCCATGGTGACAGTGCTCATGGTGAGAGTTCCCATGGTGACAATGTTCATGTTGACAATGCCCATGGAGACAGTGCTCATGTTGACAGCGCCCACGGTGACAGTGCTCATGGTTACAGTGCTCACAGTTACAGTGCCCATGGTGATAGGGCCCATAGTAATAGTGCTCACGGTGACAGCATCCACGTTGATATTGTTCATGGTGACACTACCCATGGTGATAGTGCTCACGGTGACAGTGCTCATGAAGACAGTTCCCATGGTTGCAGTGCCCATGGTGACATTGCCCACGGTGACAATGCTCATGGTGACAGTGCTCATGGTGATATTGCTCACGGTGATAGTGCTCACATTGACAATGCCCTTGGTGATAGTGCTCATGGTAATACTGCTCATGGTGATAGTGCTCATGGTGATAGTTCGTATGGTGACAGTGCCCATGTTGAAAGTCCCCATGATGGCAGTGCTCATGGTGACATTGCCCATGGTGACTGTGCTCATGCTGGCAGTGTACATGGTTGGAGTTCCCATGGTGAAATTCCTTATGGTGGCACTGCCCATGGTGATAGTGTTCATGGTGACAGTGTCCATGGTGACAGTGCCCATGATGACAGTGCTCATGGTGACAGTGCCCACGGTGACAGTGCTCATGGTGACAGTGCTCACGGTGACAGTGCCCTTGGTGATAATACCCATGTTAATAGTGCTCACAGTGACAGTGCCCATGGTGATTTTGCTCACGGTGACACTACCCATGGTGATAGTGCTCATGGTGATAGTGCTCATGGTGACAGTGCCCATGGTAACTGTGCCCATGGTGACAGTGCTCATGGCGACAGTGCCCACGGTGACTATGCTCATGGAGACAGTGCTCATGGTGATAGTGCTCATGGTGACAGTTCACATGGTGACAGAGCCCATGTTGAAAGTGCCCATGGTGACAGTGCTCATGGTGGCACTGCCCATGGTGACTGTGCTCATGCTTGCGGTGTACCTGGTTGGAGTTCCGATGGTGAAATTCCTCATGGTAGCACTGCCCATAATGATAGTGCTCATGGTGACAGTGTCCATGGTGACAGTGCCTATGGTGACAGTGCCCATTGTGATAGTGCTCATAGTGACAGTGCCCACTGTGACAGTGCTCACGGTGACAGTGCCCTTGGTGATAGTGCTCATGGTGATAGTGCTCATGGTGACAGTTCGCATGGTGACAGTGCCCATGTTGAAATTGCCGATGGTGACAGTACCCATGGTGAGAGTGCTCATGGTGAAGGTTCCCACTGTGACAGTGCTCATGGTGACAGTGCTCATGGTGACAGTGCTCAGGGTGAGAGTGCTCACGATGATAGTGCTCACGGTGACAGTTCCCTTGGTGATAGTGCTCATGGTGATAGTGCCCATGGTGACACTGCCCATGGTGATATTGCTCACGGTGACACTGCCCATGGTAATAGTGCTCATGGTGATAGTGCTCACGTTGACAGTGCCTTTGGTGATAGTGCTCATGGTGACACTGCCCATGGTGACAGTTCACATGCTGATAGTGCCCATGTTGAAAGTTCCCACGGTGACAGTGCTCATGGTGATAATGCCCATGGTGACTGTGCTCATGCTGGCGGTGTACAGGGTTGGTGTTCCCATGTTGAAATTCCTCATGGTGGCACTGCCCATGATGATAGTGTACATGGTGACAGTGTCCATGGTGACAGTGCCAATGGTGACAGTGCTCACGGTGACACTGCCCATGGTGACATTTCACAAGGTGACAGTGCCCATGTAGAAAGTGCTCATGGTGACAGTGACCATGGTGACATTTCCCATGTTGACAGTGTCCATTGTGATAGTGCCCATGGTGACAGTGCCCATGGTGACAGTGCTCATGTTGACAGTGCCCATGGTGACAGTGCCCTTGGTGACAATACCCATAGTGACATTTCCAATTGTGACAGTCCTCATAGTGAGAGATCCCATGGCGACAGTGCTGATGGATGACAGTGCTCATGTTGACAGTGCCCATGGGGACAATGCTGATGGATACAGTGTCCATGGTGATAGTGCTCCTCGGGACCGTGTAGATGGTTACAGTGCCCATGGTGACATTTTCCACAGTGACAGTGCCCATGGTGAGAGTGCCGATGGAGACAGTGTCCATAGTGACAGTTCCCATGGTGACAGTGCTCATGGTGACACTTCCCATGGTGAACAGTGTCCATGGTGACATTTCCGATGGAGACAGTGCTCCTGGTGAGAGTTCCCATGCTGACAGTGCTCACGTTGACAGTGCCCATGGTGACAGTTCCCATGTTGACACTTCCCATGGTGATATTGCTCATGGTGACAGTGCACATGGTGACATAGCCCACGGTGACAGTGCTCACGGTGATAGTGCTCATGGTAATAGTGCTCGTGTTGACACTACCGATGGTGACAGTGCACATGGTGACACTGCCCATAGTGACATTTCCCATGGTGACAGTGCTCATGGTGAGAGTTCCCATGGTGACAGTGCACATGGTGACAGTGCCCATGGTGATAGTGCTCACTGTGACAGTTCTCACTGTGGCAGTGCCAATGGTTACAGTGCGCATGGTGACCTTTCCCATGGTGACAGTTCCCATGGTGATAGTGCTCACCGTGATAGTGCCAATGGTGACAGTTACCATGGATACAGTGCCTATGGTGACAGTGCTCATGGTGACAGTGCCCACTGTGATAGTGCTCAGGGTGGCAGTTCGCATGGTGACAGTGGCCATGATGACAGTGCTCATGGTGGCAATGCCCACAGTGACAGTGCTCATGGTGATAGTGCTCACGATGACAGTGCCTTTGGTGATAGTATCCATGGTAATAGTTCTCAATGTGACAGTGCCCATGGAGATAGTGCTCATGGTGATGGTGCTCATGGTAATAGTGCTCATGGTGACACTGCCCATGGTGACAGTGCCCATGGTGACACTGCCCATAGTGACATTTCCCATGGTGGCAGTGCTCATGGTGACAGTTCCCATGGGGACAGTGCTCATGGTGACAGTGCCCATGGTGACAGTGTCCATGGTGACAGTGCCTATGGTGAGAGTGCCCATGGTGACAGTGTGCATGGTGACAGTGCTCATGTTGAAATTGCCCATGGTGACAGTGCTCATGGTGAGAGTTCCCATGGTGACAATGTTCATGTTGACAATGCCCATGGAGACAGTGCTCATGTTGACAGCGCCCACGGTGACAGTGCTCATGGTTACAGTGCTCACAGTTACAGTGCCCATGGTGATAGGGCCCATAGTAATAGTGCTCACGGTGACAGCATCCACGTTGATATTGTTCATGGTGACACTACCCATGGTGATAGTGCTCACGGTGACAGTGCTCATGAAGACAGTTCCCATGGTTGCAGTGCCCATGGTGACATTGCCCACGGTGACAATGCTCATGGTGACAGTGCTCATGGTGATATTGCTCACGGTGATAGTGCTCACATTGACAATGCCCTTGGTGATAGTGCTCATGGTAATACTGCTCATGGTGATAGTGCTCATGGTGATAGTTCGTATGGTGACAGTGCCCATGTTGAAAGTCCCCATGATGGCAGTGCTCATGGTGACATTGCCCATGGTGACTGTGCTCATGCTGGCAGTGTACATGGTTGGAGTTCCCATGGTGAAATTCCTTATGGTGGCACTGCCCATGGTGATAGTGTTCATGGTGACAGTGTCCATGGTGACAGTGCCCATGATGACAGTGCTCATGGTGACAGTGCCCACGGTGACAGTGCTCATGGTGACAGTGCTCACGGTGACAGTGCCCTTGGTGATAATACCCATGTTAATAGTGCTCACAGTGACAGTGCCCATGGTGATTTTGCTCACGGTGACACTCCCCATGGGGATAGTGCTCATGGTGACAGTTCCCATGGTAACTGTGCCCATGGTGACAGTGCTCATGGCGACAGTGCCCACGGTGACTATGCTCATGGAGACAGTGCTCATGGTGATAGTGCTCATGGTGACAGTTCACATGGTGACAGAGCCCATGTTGAAAGTGCCCATGGTGACAGTGCTCATGGTGGCACTGCCCATGGTGACTGTGCTCATGATGGCGGTGTACCTGGTTGGAGTTCCGATGGTGAAATTCCTCATGGTAGCACTGCCCATAATGATAGTGCTCATGGTGACAGTGTCCATGGTGACAGTGCCTATGGTGACAGTGCCCATTGTGATAGTGCTCATAGTGACAGTGCCCACTGTGACAGTGCTCACGGTGACAGTGCCCTTGGTGATAGTGCTCATGGTGATAGTGCTCATGGTGACAGTTCGCATGGTGACAGTGCCCATGTTGAAATTGCCGATGGTGACAGTACCCATGGTGAGAGTGCTCATGGTGAAGGTTCCCACTGTGACAGTGCTCATGGTGACAGTGCTCATGGTGACAGTGCTCAGGGTGAGAGTGCTCACGATGATAGTGCTCACGGTGACAGTTCCCTTGGTGATAGTGCTCATGGTGATAGTGCCCATGGTGACACTGCCCATGGTGATATTGCTCACGGTGACACTGCCCATGGTAATAGTGCTGATGGTGATAGTGCTCACGTTGACAGTGCCTTTGGTGATAGTGCTCATGGTGACACTGCCCATGGTGACAGTTCACATGCTGATAGTGCCCATGTTGAAAGTTCCCACGGTGACAGTGCTCATGGTGATAATGCCCATGGTGACTGTGCTCATGCTGGCGGTGTACAGGGTTGGTGTTCCCATGTTGAAATTCCTCATGGTGGCACTGCCCATGATGATAGTGTACATGGTGACAGTGTCCATGGTGACAGTGCCAATGGTGACAGTGCTCACGGTGACACTGCCCATGGTGACATTTCACAAGGTGACAGTGCCCATGTAGAAAGTGCTCATGGTGACAGTGACCATGGTGACATTTCCCATGTTGACAGTGTCCATTGTGATAGTGCCCATGGTGACAGTGCCCATGGTGACAGTGCTCATGTTGACAGTGCCCATGGTGACAGTGCCCTTGGTGACAATACCCATAGTGACATTTCCAATTGTGACAGTCCTCATAGTGAGAGATCCCATGGCGACAGTGCTGATGGATGACAGTGCTCATGTTGACAGTGCCCATGGGGACAATGCTGATGGATACAGTGTCCATGGTGATAGTGCTCCTCGGGACCGTGTAGATGGTTACAGTGCCCATGGTGACATTTTCCACAGTGACAGTGCCCATGGTGAGAGTGCCGATGGAGACAGTGTCCATAGTGACAGTTCCCATGGTGACAGTGCTACTGGTGACAGTGCCCACGGTGAAAATGCTCATGGTGACAGTGCTCATGGTGATAGTCCTCACGGTGACAGTGCTCACATTGACAGTGCCCTTGGTGATAGTGCACATGGTAATACTGCTCATGGTGAAATTGCTCATGGTGATAGTTCGCATGGTGACAGTGCCCATGTCGAAAGTGCCCATGGTGGCAGTGCTCATGGTGACACTGCCCATGGTGACAGTGCTCATGGTAAAAGTTTGCATGGTAACAGTGCCCATGGTGACAGTGCTCATGGTGACACAGCCCATGTTGACAGTGCTAAAGCTGGCAGTGTACATGGTTGGAGTTCTCATGGTGAAATTCCTCATGGTGGCACTGCCCATGATGATAGTGCTCATGGTGACAGTGCCCATGGTGACATTTCCCATGGTGACAGTGCTCATGGTGAGAGTTCCCATGGTGACAGTGCTCATCTTGAGTGTGCCCATGGTGACCGTTCCCATGGTGACAGTTCCCATGGTGATAGTGCTCATGGTGACAGTGCCCTCGGTGACAGTGCAAAAGGTGACATTTCCCATGGTGACAGTGCTCATATTGACAGTGCACACGGTAACAGTGCCCACGGTGACACTGCTCACGGTGACAGTGCTCATGGTTATAGTGCTCACGGTGATAGTGCTCATGTTGACAGTGTCCTTGGTGATAGTGTTCATGGTAATACTGCTCATGGTGATAGTGCTGGTGGTGATAGTTCGCATGGTGACAGTGCCCATGTTGAAAGTCCCCATGATGGCAGTGCTCATGGTGACACTGCTCATGGTGACTGTGCTCATGCTGGCGGTGTACATGGTTGGAGTTCCCATGGTGAAATTCCTTATGCTGGCAGTGCCCATGATGATAGTGTTCATGGTGACAGTGTCCATGGTGACAGTGCCTATGGTGACAGGGCGCATGGTGACATTTCCCATGGTGACAGTGCCCATGGTTACAGTGCTCATGTTGACACTGCCCACGGTGACAGTGCTCATGGTGACAGTGCTCACAGTGACAGTACCCTAGGTGGTAGTACCCATGGTAATAGTGCTCACTTTGACAGTGCCCATGATGATAGTGCTAATGATGACAGTGCTCATGGTGACAGTTCCCATGGTGACAGTGCTCATGTTGACAGTGCCCACAGTGACAGTGCTCATGGTGGCAGTGCTCACAGTGACAATGCCCATGGTGATAGTGCCCATGGTAATAGTGCTCATGGTGACAGTACCCATGGTGATACTGTTCACGGTGACACTTCCTATGGTGATAGTGCTCACGTTGATAGTGCTCATGGTGACAGTTCCCATGGTTACAGTGCCCATGGTGACAGTGCTACTGGTGACAGTGCCCACGGTGAAAATGCTCATGGTGACAGTGCTCATGGTGATAGTCCTCACGGTGACAGTGCTCACATTGACAGTGCCCTTGGTGATAGTGCACATGGTAATTCTGCTCATGGTGAAATTGCTCATGGTGATAGTTCGCATGGTGACAGTGCCCATGTCGAAAGTGCCCATGGTGGCAGTGCTCATGGTGACACTGCCCATGGTGACTGTGCTCATGCTGGGAGTGTACATGGTTGGAGTTCCCATGGTGAAATTCCTTATGGTGGCACTGCCCATGATGATAGTGTTCATGGTGACATTGTCCATGGTGACAGTGCGTATGGTGACAGTGCCCATTGTGATTGTGCTCACGGTGATAGTGCCCACAGTGACAGTGCTAATGGTGACAGTCCCCATGGTGACAGTTCCCATGATGACAGGGCTCATGGTGACAGTGCCCACGGTGACAGTGCTCATGGTCACAGTGCTCACGGTGACAGTGCTCACGGTGACAGTGACCTTGGTGATAGTATCCTTGTTAATAGTGCTCACGGTGACAGTGCCCATGGTGATAGTGCTCATGGTGACGGTTCCCAAGGTTACAGTGCCCATGGTGACAGTGCTCATGGTGACAGTGCCCATGGTGATTATGCTCATGGAGACCGTGCTCACGGTGATAGTGCTCATGGTGACAGTTCGCATGCTGACAGGGCCCATGTTGAAAGTGCCCATGGTGACAGTGCTCATGGTGATAATGCCCATGGTGAATGTGCTCATGCTGGCTGTGTACCTGGTTGGAATTCCGATGGTGAAATTCTTCATGGTAGCACTGCCCATGATGATAGTGCCCATGATGAAAGTGGTCATGGTGACAGTGCTCATGGTGACACTGCCCATGGTAACAGAACTCAGGATGACAGTGTCCATGGTGACAGTGCACATGGTGACAGTGGCCATGTTGAAATTGCCCATGGTAACAGTTCTCATGGTGACACTGCCCATAGTGACTGTGCTCATGCTGGTGGTGTAGAAGGTTGGAGTTCCCATGGTGAAATTCCTCATGGTGGCACTACCCATGATAATGGTGCTCATGGTGACAGTGTACATCGTGAGAGTGCCCATGGTAACAATGCTAATGGTGACACTGCCCATGGTGACAGTGCCCAAGGTGATATTTCCCATGGTGACAGTGCTCATTTTGACAGTGCACACGGTGACAGTGCCCACAGTGACAGTGCTCACGGTGATCATGTTAATGGTAATATTGCTCATGGTGACACTGCCCATGGTTATAGTGCTCACGGTGATAGTGTTCATGGTGACAGTTCCCATGATGAAAGTGCTCATGGTGACATTGCCCACGGTGACAGTGCTCATGGTGAGAGTTCGCATGGTGACAGTGCCCATGGTTACAATGCTCATGGTCACACAACCCATGGTGACTGTGCTAAAGCTGGCGGTGTACATGGTTGGAGTTCCCATGGTGAAATTCCTCATGGTGGCACTGCCCATGATGATAGTGTTCATGGTGACAGTGTCCATGGTGACAGTGCCTATGGTGACAGTGTCCATTGTGATAGTTATCATGGTGATAGTGCCCTCAGTGACAGTTCTAATGGTGACAGTTCGATGGTGACAGTGCCCATGATGACAGTGCTCATGGTGACAGTGCCCACGGTGACATTGCTCATGGTGACAGTGCTCATGGTGACAGTTCCCTTGGTGATAGTACCCATGGTCATAGTGGTCACGGTGAGAGTGCCCATGGTGATATTGCTCACGGTGACACTGCCTATGGTGATAGTGCACACGGTCATAGTGCTCATTGTGACAGTGCCCATGGTGACTATGCTCATGGTGACAGTGCTCACGGTGATAGTGCTCATGGTGACCGTGCTCATGATGATAGTGCTCATGGTGACAGTTCGCATGGTGATAGGGCCCATGTTGAAAGTGCCCATGGTGAAAGTGCTCATGGTGACACTGCCCATGTTGACTGTGCTCATGCTGGCGGTGTACATGGTTGGAGTTCCGATGGTGAAATTGCTCATGGTAGCACTGCCCATAATGATAGTGCTCATGGTGACAGTGTCCATGGTGACAGTGCCTATGGTGACAGAGCCCATTGTGATAGTGTTCACGGTGATAGTGCCCACAGTGACAGTGCTCATGGTGACAGTTCCTATGGTGACACTGCCCATGATGACAGTGCTCATGGTGACAGTGCCCACGGTGACAGTGCTCATTGTGACACTGCTCACGGTAAAAGTGCCCTTGGTGATAGTACCCATGTTAATAGTGCTCACGGTGACAGTTCACATGGTGACAGTGCCCATTTTGAATGTGCCAATGGTGGCAGGGCCCATGGTGACAGTGCTCATGGTGAGAGTTCCCATGGTGACAGTGCTCATGTTCACAGTGCCCATGGTGACAGTGTCCATGGTCAACAGTGCCCATGGTGAGAGTGCCCATGGTGACAGTGCCCATGGTGACAGTGCTCATGGTGACAGTGCTCAAGGTGGCCATATCCATGGTGGGAATTCCCATGGTGAAAGTTCTCATGGTGGCAGTGCCCATGATGACAGTGCGCATTGTGACAGTGCAGATGCTGAGAGTGCCCATGGTGACATTTCCCATGGTGACAGTGTTCATGGTAAGACTTACCATGGTGACAGTGCTCATGTTCACAGTGCCCATGGTGACAGTGTCCATGGTCAACAGTGCCCATGGTGAGAGTGCCCATGGTGACAGTGCCCATGGTGACAGTGCTCATGGTGACAGTGCTCAAGGTGGCCATATCCATGGTGGGAATTCCCATGGTGAAAGTTCTCATGGTGGCAGTGCCCATGATGACAGTGCGCATTGTGACAGTGCACATGCTGAGAGTGCCCATGGTGACATTTCCCTTGGAGACAATGCTTATGGTGAGAGTGGCCATGGTGACACTGGCCATGGTGACAGTGCTCATGGTGAGAGTTCCCATGGTGACAGTGCTCATGTTGAGAGTGCCCATGGTGACCATTCCCATGGTGACAGTTCTCATGGTGATAGTGCTCATGGTGACAGTGCTCATGGGGACAGTGCACACGGTGACAGTGCCCACGGTGACAGTGCTCACGGTGATAGTGCTCATGGTGATATTGCCCATGGTAATAGTGCTCATGTTGACAGTGCCCATGGTGATATTGCTCATGGTGACACTACACATGGTGATAGTGCTCACGGTGATAGTGCTCACGGTGACAGTGCCCTTGGTGAAAGTGCTCTTGGTGATAGTGCTCATGGTAATAGTGCACATGGTGACACTGCCCATGGTGACAGTGCCCATGGTGACACTGCCCATAGTGACATTTCCCATGGTGACAGTGCTCTTGTTGACAGTGCCCATGGTGACAGTGACCATGGTGAGTGTGCCCATGGTGACAGTGTCCATGGTGACAGTGCTCACCTTGACAGTGCCTTTGGTGATAGTACCCATGTTAATATTGCTCACGGTTACAGTGCCCATGGTGATAGTGCTCATGGTGATAGTGCTCATGGTGACAGTTACCTTGGTGATAGTGCTCATGGTGATAGTGCTCATGGTGATAGTTCGCATGGTGACAGTGCCCATGTTGAAAGTCTCCATGAAGGCAGTGCTCATGGTGACACTGCCCATGGTGACTGTGCTCTTGCTGGCGGTGTACATGTTTGGAGTTCTCATGGTGAAATTCCTTATGGTGGCACTGCCCATGATGATAGTGTTCATCGTGACAATGTCCATGGTGACAGTGCCTATGGTGACAGTGCCCATTGTGATAGTGCTCACGGTGATAATGCCCTCAGTGACAGTTCTAATGGTGACAGTTCCCACGGTGACATTGCTCATGGTGACAGTGCTCACGGTGACAGTAACCTTGGTGATAGTACCCATGGTAATAGAGGTCACGGTGACAGTGCCCATGGTGATATTGCTCACGGTGACACTGCCCATGGTGATAGTGCTCACGGTGATAGTGCTCAGGGTGACAGTTCCCATGGTTACAGTGCCCATGGTGACAGTGCTCATGGTGACAGTGCCCGCGGTGACTGTGCTCATGGTGACAGTGCTCACAGACATACTGCTCATGGTGACAGTTCGCATGGCAACAGGGCCCATGTTAAAAGTGCCCATGGTGACAGTGCTCATGTTGGCACTGCCCATGGTGACTGTGCTCATGCTGGTGGTGTACATGGTTGGAGTTCCCATGGTGAAATTCCTTATGGTGGCAATGCCCATGATGATAGTGCTCATGGTGACATTGCCCACGGTGACAGTGCTCATGGTGACAGTTCGCATGTTGACATTGCCCATGGTGACAGTGCTCATGGTGACACAGCCCATGGTGACTGCGCTAAAGCTGGCGGTGTACATAGTTGGAATTCTCATGGTGAAATTCCTCATGGTGGCACTGCCCATGATGATAGCGCTCACTGTGACAGTGTCCATAGTGACAGTGCCCATGGTGACAGTGCCCATGGTGACATTTCCCATGGTGACTGTGCCCATGGTGACATTTCCCAATGTGACAGTGCTCATGGTGAGAGTTCCCATGGTGACAGTGTTGATGTTGACAGTGCCAATGGTGACAGTGCCCATGGTGACAGTGCCCATGGTGATAGTGTCCATGGTGACAGTGCTCATGTTGACAGTGCCCACGGCGACAGTGCTCATGGTGAGAGTACCCATGGTGACAGTTCTCACCTTGATAGTGCCCATGGTGACCGTTCCCATGGTGACAGTTCCCATGGTGATAGTGCTCACCGTGATAGTGCCCAGGGTGACAGTTCCCATGGATACAGTGCCCATGGTGACAGTTCTCATGGTGACAGTGCCCACGGTGATAGTGCTCATGGTGGCAGTTCGCATGCTGACAGTGCCCATGATGACAGTGCTCATGGTGACAGTGCCCGCGGTGACTGTGCTCATGGTGACAGTGCTCACAGACATACTGCTCATGGTGACAGTTCGCATGGCAACAGGGCCCATGTTAAAAGTGCCCATGGTGACAGTGCTCATGTTGGCACTGCCCATGGTGACTGTGCTCATGCTGGTGGTGTACATGGTTGGAGTTCCCATGGTGAAATTCCTTATGGTGGCAATGCCCATGATGATAGTGCTCATGGTGACATTGCCCACGGTGACAGTGCTCATGGTGACAGTTCGCATGTTGACATTGCCCATGGTGACAGTGCTCATGGTGACACAGCCCATGGTGACTGCGCTAAAGCTGGCGGTGTACATGGTTGGAATTCTCATGGTGAAATTCCTCATGGTGGCACTGCCCATGATGATAGCGCTCACTGTGACAGTGTCCATAGTGACAGTGCCCATGGTGACAGTGCCCATGGTGACATTTCCCATGGTGACTGTGCCCATGGTGACATTTCCCAATGTGACAGTGCTCATGGTGAGAGTTCCCATGGTGACAGTGTTGATGTTGACAGTGCCAATGGTGACAGTGCCCATGGTGACAGTGCCCATGGTGATAGTGTCCATGGTGACAGTGCTCATGTTGACAGTGCCCACGGCGACAGTGCTCATGGTGAGAGTACCCATGGTGACAGTTCTCACCTTGATAGTGCCCATGGTGACCGTTCCCATGGTGACAGTTCCCATGGTGATAGTGCTCACCGTGATAGTGCCCAGGGTGACAGTTCCCATGGATAGAGTGCCCATGGTGACAGTGCCCATGGTGACAGTTCTCATGGTGACAGTGCCCACGGTGATAGTGCTCATGGTGGCAGTTCGCATGCTGACAGTGCCCATGATGACAGTGCTCATGGTGACAGTGCCCACGGTGACAGTGCTCACAGTGAGAGTGCCCTTGCTGATAGTACCCATGGTAATAGTGCTCACATGAAAGTGCCCATAGTGATATTGCTCACGGTGACACTGCCCATGGTGATAGTGGTCACGGTGACAATGCCCACGGTGATAGTGTTCATGGTGATAGTGCTCATGTTGAGAGTGCTCATGGTGACACTGCCCATGGTGACTGTGATCATGCTGGCGGTGTACATGGTTGGAGTTCCCATGGGGAAATTTCTTATGGTGGCAATGCCCATGATGATAGTGCTCATGGTGACAGTGCTCATGGTGACAGTGTACATGGTGACAATCCCCACGGTGACAGTGATCACGGTGATAGTTCTCATGGCGATAGTGCCCATTGTAATAGTGCTCACGGTGACGTTGCCCATGTTGATATTGTTCACGGTGACACTGCCCTTGGTGATAGCGCTCATGGTGATAGTGCTCATGGTAATACTGCTCATGGTGACACTGCCCATGGTGACAGTGCCCATGGAGACACTGCCCATAGTGACATTTCCCATGGTGACAGTGCTCATGGTGAGAGTTCCCATATTGACAGTGCACATGGTGAAAGTTCCCATGGTGACAGTGTTCACAGTGACAGTGCTCACTGTGGCAGTGACATTGGTTACAGTGCTCATGGGGGCAGTGTCCATGGTGGCAGTTCCCAAGATGACAGTGCTCATGGTGACATTTCCCATGGTAACAGAGCTCATGATGACAGTGTCCATGGTGACATTGCCCATGTCGAAAGTGCCCATGGTGACATTGCTCATGGTGACACTGCCCATGGTGACTGTGCTCATGCTGGCGGTGTACATGGTTGGAGTTCCCATGGTGAAATTCCTCATGGTGGCACTGCCCATGATGATAGTGCTCATGGTGACAGTGTCCATCGTGAGAGTGCACTTGGTGACAGTGCTCATGATGACACTGCCCATGGTGACAGTGCCCATGGTGACATTTCCCATGGTGACAGTGCTCATGTTGACAGTGCACAAGGTGACAGTGCCCAAGGTGACATTTCCCATGGTTACAGTGTTAATGGTGATATTGCTCACTGTGACAGTGCCCATGGTTATAGTCCTCACGGTGATAGTGCTCATGGTGACAGTTCCCATGGTGACAGTGTTCATGGTGACAGTTCGCATGGTGACAGTCCCCATGGTGACAGTGCTCATGGTGACACAGCCCATGGTGACTGTTCTAAAGCTGCCGATGTACATGGTTGGAGTTCCCAATCTGAAATTCCTCATGTTGGCACTGCCCATGATGATAGTGTTCATGGTGACAGTGTCCATGGAGACAGTGCCTATGGTGACAGTGCCCATTGTGATAGTGCTCACGGTGATAGTGCCCACAGTGACAGTTGTAATAGTGACAGTCCCCATGGTGACAGTGTCGATGATGACAGTGCTCATGGTGACAGTGTTCATGGTGATATTGCTCACGGTGACACTGCCCATGGTTATTGTCCTCACGGTGATAGTGCTCATGATGACAGTGCCCACAGTGACAGTGCTCATGGTGGCAGTGCTCACAGTGACAATGCCCATGGTGATAGTGCCCATGGTAATAGTGCTCATGGTGACAGTACCCATGGTGATACTGTTCACGGTGACACTTCCTATGGTGATAGTGCTCACGTTGATAGTGCTCATAGTGACAGTTCCCATGGTTACAGTGCCCATGGTGACAGTGCTACTGGTGACAGTGCCCACGGTGAAAATGCTCATGGTGACAGTGCTCATGGTGATAGTCCTCACGGTGACAGTGCTCACATTGACAGTGCCCTTGGTGATAGTGCACATGGTAATACTGCTCATGGTGAAATTGCTCATGGTGATAGTTCGCATGGTGACAGTGCCCATGTCGAAAGTGCCCATGGTGGCAGTGCTCATGGTGACACTGCCCATGGTGACAGTGCTCATGGTAAAAGTTTGCATGGTAACAGTGCCCATGGTGACAGTGCTCATGGTGACACAGCCCATGTTGACAGTGCTAAAGCTGGCAGTGTACATGGTTGGAGTTCTCATGGTGAAATTCCTCATGGTGGCACTGCCCATGATGATAGTGCTCATGGTGACAGTGCCCATGGTGACATTTCCCATGGTGACAGTGCTCATGGTGAGAGTTCCCATGGTGACAGTGCTCATCTTGAGTGTGCCCATGGTGACCGTTCCCATGGTGACAGTTCCCATGGTGATAGTGCTCATGGTGACAGTGCCCTCGGTGACAGTGCAAAAGGTGACATTTCCCATGGTGACAGTGCTCATATTGACAGTGCACACGGTAACAGTGCCCACGGTGACACTGCTCACGGTGACAGTGCTCATGGTTATAGTGCTCACGGTGATAGTGCTCATGTTGACAGTGTCCTTGGTGATAGTGTTCATGGTAATACTGCTCATGGTGATAGTGCTGGTGGTGATAGTTCGCATGGTGACAGTGCCCATGTTGAAAGTCCCCATGATGGCAGTGCTCATGGTGACACTGCTCATGGTGACTGTGCTCATGCTGGCGGTGTACATGGTTGGAGTTCCCATGGTGAAATTCCTTATGCTGGCAGTGCCCATGATGATAGTGTTCATGGTGACAGTGTCCATGGTGACAGTGCCTATGGTGACAGGGCGCATGGTGACATTTCCCATGGTGACAGTGCCCATGGTTACAGTGCTCATGTTGACACTGCCCACGGTGACAGTGCTCATGGTGACAGTGCTCACAGTGACAGTACCCTAGGTGGTAGTACCCATGGTAATAGTGCTCACTTTGACAGTGCCCATGATGATAGTGCTAATGATGACAGTGCTCATGGTGACAGTTCCCATGGTGACAGTGCTCATGTTGACAGTGCCCACAGTGACAGTGCTCATGGTGGCAGTGCTCACAGTGACAATGCCCATGGTGATAGTGCCCATGGTAATAGTGCTCATGGTGACAGTACCCATGGTGATACTGTTCACGGTGACACTTCCTATGGTGATAGTGCTCACGTTGATAGTGCTCATGGTGACAGTTCCCATGGTTACAGTGCCCATGGTGACAGTGCTACTGGTGACAGTGCCCACGGTGAAAATGCTCATGGTGACAGTGCTCATGGTGATAGTCCTCACGGTGACAGTGCTCACATTGACAGTGCCCTTGGTGATAGTGCACATGGTAATTCTGCTCATGGTGAAATTGCTCATGGTGATAGTTCGCATGGTGACAGTGCCCATGTCGAAAGTGCCCATGGTGGCAGTGCTCATGGTGACACTGCCCATGGTGACTGTGCTCATGCTGGGAGTGTACATGGTTGGAGTTCCCATGGTGAAATTCCTTATGGTGGCACTGCCCATGATGATAGTGTTCATGGTGACATTGTCCATGGTGACAGTGCGTATGGTGACAGTGCCCATTGTGATTGTGCTCACGGTGATAGTGCCCACAGTGACAGTGCTAATGGTGACAGTCCCCATGGTGACAGTTCCCATGATGACAGGGCTCATGGTGACAGTGCCCACGGTGACAGTGCTCATGGTCACAGTGCTCACGGTGACAGTGCTCACGGTGACAGTGACCTTGGTGATAGTATCCTTGTTAATAGTGCTCACGGTGACAGTGCCCATGGTGATAGTGCTCATGGTGACGGTTCCCAAGGTTACAGTGCCCATGGTGACAGTGCTCATGGTGACAGTGCCCATGGTGATTATGCTCATGGAGACCGTGCTCACGGTGATAGTGCTCATGGTGACAGTTCGCATGCTGACAGGGCCCATGTTGAAAGTGCCCATGGTGACAGTGCTCATGGTGATAATGCCCATGGTGAATGTGCTCATGCTGGCTGTGTACCTGGTTGGAATTCCGATGGTGAAATTCTTCATGGTAGCACTGCCCATGATGATAGTGCCCATGATGAAAGTGGTCATGGTGACAGTGCTCATGGTGACACTGCCCATGGTAACAGAACTCAGGATGACAGTGTCCATGGTGACAGTGCACATGGTGACAGTGGCCATGTTGAAATTGCCCATGGTAACAGTTCTCATGGTGACACTGCCCATAGTGACTGTGCTCATGCTGGTGGTGTAGAAGGTTGGAGTTCCCATGGTGAAATTCCTCATGGTGGCACTACCCATGATAATGGTGCTCATGGTGACAGTGTACATCGTGAGAGTGCCCATGGTAACAATGCTAATGGTGACACTGCCCATGGTGACAGTGCCCAAGGTGATATTTCCCATGGTGACAGTGCTCATTTTGACAGTGCACACGGTGACAGTGCCCACAGTGACAGTGCTCACGGTGATCATGTTAATGGTAATATTGCTCATGGTGACACTGCCCATGGTTATAGTGCTCACGGTGATAGTGTTCATGGTGACAGTTCCCATGATGAAAGTGCTCATGGTGACATTGCCCACGGTGACAGTGCTCATGGTGAGAGTTCGCATGGTGACAGTGCCCATGGTTACAATGCTCATGGTCACACAACCCATGGTGACTGTGCTAAAGCTGGCGGTGTACATGGTTGGAGTTCCCATGGTGAAATTCCTCATGGTGGCACTGCCCATGATGATAGTGTTCATGGTGACAGTGTCCATGGTGACAGTGCCTATGGTGACAGTGTCCATTGTGATAGTTATCATGGTGATAGTGCCCTCAGTGACAGTTCTAATGGTGACAGTTCGATGGTGACAGTGCCCATGATGACAGTGCTCATGGTGACAGTGCCCACGGTGACATTGCTCATGGTGACAGTGCTCATGGTGACAGTTCCCTTGGTGATAGTACCCATGGTCATAGTGGTCACGGTGAGAGTGCCCATGGTGATATTGCTCACGGTGACACTGCCTATGGTGATAGTGCACACGGTCATAGTGCTCATTGTGACAGTGCCCATGGTGACTATGCTCATGGTGACAGTGCTCACGGTGATAGTGCTCATGGTGACCGTGCTCATGATGATAGTGCTCATGGTGACAGTTCGCATGGTGATAGGGCCCATGTTGAAAGTGCCCATGGTGAAAGTGCTCATGGTGACACTGCCCATGTTGACTGTGCTCATGCTGGCGGTGTACATGGTTGGAGTTCCGATGGTGAAATTGCTCATGGTAGCACTGCCCATAATGATAGTGCTCATGGTGACAGTGTCCATGGTGACAGTGCCTATGGTGACAGAGCCCATTGTGATAGTGTTCATGGTGATAGTGCCCACAGTGACAGTGCTCATGGTGACAGTTCCTATGGTGACACTGCCCATGATGACAGTGCTCATGGTGACAGTGCCCACGGTGACAGTGCTCATTGTGACACTGCTCACGGTAAAAGTGCCCTTGGTGATAGTACCCATGTTAATAGTGCTCACGGTGACAGTTCACATGGTGACAGTGCCCATTTTGAATGTGCCAATGGTGGCAGGGCCCATGGTGACAGTGCTCATGGTGAGAGTTCCCATGGTGACAGTGCTCATGTTCACAGTGCCCATGGTGACAGTGTCCATGGTCAACAGTGCCCATGGTGAGAGTGCCCATGGTGACAGTGCCCATGGTGACAGTGCTCATGGTGACAGTGCTCAAGGTGGCCATATCCATGGTGGGAATTCCCATGGTGAAAGTTCTCATGGTGGCAGTGCCCATGATGACAGTGCGCATTGTGACAGTGCAGATGCTGAGAGTGCCCATGGTGACATTTCCCATGGTGACAGTGTTCATGGTAAGACTTACCATGGTGACAGTGCTCATGTTCACAGTGCCCATGGTGACAGTGTCCATGGTCAACAGTGCCCATGGTGAGAGTGCCCATGGTGACAGTGCCCATGGTGACAGTGCTCATGGTGACAGTGCTCAAGGTGGCCATATCCATGGTGGGAATTCCCATGGTGAAAGTTCTCATGGTGGCAGTGCCCATGATGACAGTGCGCATTGTGACAGTGCACATGCTGAGAGTGCCCATGGTGACATTTCCCTTGGAGACAATGCTTATGGTGAGAGTGGCCATGGTGACACTGGCCATGGTGACAGTGCTCATGGTGAGAGTTCCCATGGTGACAGTGCTCATGTTGAGAGTGCCCATGGTGACCATTCCCATGGTGACAGTTCTCATGGTGATAGTGCTCATGGTGACAGTGCTCATGGGGACAGTGCACACGGTGACAGTGCCCACGGTGACAGTGCTCACGGTGATAGTGCTCATGGTGATATTGCCCATGGTAATAGTGCTCATGTTGACAGTGCCCATGGTGATATTGCTCATGGTGACACTACACATGGTGATAGTGCTCACGGTGATAGTGCTCACGGTGACAGTGCCCTTGGTGAAAGTGCTCTTGGTGATAGTGCTCATGGTAATAGTGCACATGGTGACACTGCCCATGGTGACAGTGCCCATGGTGACACTGCCCATAGTGACATTTCCCATGGTGACAGTGCTCTTGTTGACAGTGCCCATGGTGACAGTGACCATGGTGAGTGTGCCCATGGTGACAGTGTCCATGGTGACAGTGCTCACCTTGACAGTGCCTTTGGTGATAGTACCCATGTTAATATTGCTCACGGTTACAGTGCCCATGGTGATAGTGCTCATGGTGATAGTGCTCATGGTGACAGTTACCTTGGTGATAGTGCTCATGGTGATAGTGCTCATGGTGATAGTTCGCATGGTGACAGTGCCCATGTTGAAAGTCTCCATGAAGGCAGTGCTCATGGTGACACTGCCCATGGTGACTGTGCTCTTGCTGGCGGTGTACATGTTTGGAGTTCTCATGGTGAAATTCCTTATGGTGGCACTGCCCATGATGATAGTGTTCATCGTGACAATGTCCATGGTGACAGTGCCTATGGTGACAGTGCCCATTGTGATAGTGCTCACGGTGATAATGCCCTCAGTGACAGTTCTAATGGTGACAGTTCCCACGGTGACATTGCTCATGGTGACAGTGCTCACGGTGACAGTAACCTTGGTGATAGTACCCATGGTAATAGAGGTCACGGTGACAGTGCCCATGGTGATATTGCTCACGGTGACACTGCCCATGGTGATAGTGCTCACGGTGATAGTGCTCAGGGTGACAGTTCCCATGGTTACAGTGCCCATGGTGACAGTGCTCATGGTGACAGTGCCCGCGGTGACTGTGCTCATGGTGACAGTGCTCACAGACATACTGCTCATGGTGACAGTTCGCATGGCAACAGGGCCCATGTTAAAAGTGCCCATGGTGACAGTGCTCATGTTGGCACTGCCCATGGTGACTGTGCTCATGCTGGTGGTGTACATGGTTGGAGTTCCCATGGTGAAATTCCTTATGGTGGCAATGCCCATGATGATAGTGCTCATGGTGACATTGCCCACGGTGACAGTGCTCATGGTGACAGTTCGCATGTTGACATTGCCCATGGTGACAGTGCTCATGGTGACACAGCCCATGGTGACTGCGCTAAAGCTGGCGGTGTACATAGTTGGAATTCTCATGGTGAAATTCCTCATGGTGGCACTGCCCATGATGATAGCGCTCACTGTGACAGTGTCCATAGTGACAGTGCCCATGGTGACAGTGCCCATGGTGACATTTCCCATGGTGACTGTGCCCATGGTGACATTTCCCAATGTGACAGTGCTCATGGTGAGAGTTCCCATGGTGACAGTGTTGATGTTGACAGTGCCAATGGTGACAGTGCCCATGGTGACAGTGCCCATGGTGATAGTGTCCATGGTGACAGTGCTCATGTTGACAGTGCCCACGGCGACAGTGCTCATGGTGAGAGTACCCATGGTGACAGTTCTCACCTTGATAGTGCCCATGGTGACCGTTCCCATGGTGACAGTTCCCATGGTGATAGTGCTCACCGTGATAGTGCCCAGGGTGACAGTTCCCATGGATACAGTGCCCATGGTGACAGTTCTCATGGTGACAGTGCCCACGGTGATAGTGCTCATGGTGGCAGTTCGCATGCTGACAGTGCCCATGATGACAGTGCTCATGGTGACAGTGCCCACGGTGACAGTGCTCACAGTGAGAGTGCCCTTGCTGATAGTACCCATGGTAATAGTGCTCACATGAAAGTGCCCATAGTGATATTGCTCACGGTGACACTGCCCATGGTGATAGTGGTCACGGTGACAATGCCCACGGTGATAGTGTTCATGGTGATAGTGCTCATGTTGAGAGTGCTCATGGTGACACTGCCCATGGTGACTGTGATCATGCTGGCGGTGTACATGGTTGGAGTTCCCATGGGGAAATTTCTTATGGTGGCAATGCCCATGATGATAGTGCTCATGGTGACAGTGCTCATGGTGACAGTGTACATGGTGACAATCCCCACGGTGACAGTGATCACGGTGATAGTTCTCATGGCGATAGTGCCCATTGTAATAGTGCTCACGGTGACGTTGCCCATGTTGATATTGTTCACGGTGACACTGCCCTTGGTGATAGCGCTCATGGTGATAGTGCTCATGGTAATACTGCTCATGGTGACACTGCCCATGGTGACAGTGCCCATGGAGACACTGCCCATAGTGACATTTCCCATGGTGACAGTGCTCATGGTGAGAGTTCCCATATTGACAGTGCACATGGTGAAAGTTCCCATGGTGACAGTGTTCACAGTGACAGTGCTCACTGTGGCAGTGACATTGGTTACAGTGCTCATGGGGGCAGTGTCCATGGTGGCAGTTCCCAAGATGACAGTGCTCATGGTGACATTTCCCATGGTAACAGAGCTCATGATGACAGTGTCCATGGTGACATTGCCCATGTCGAAAGTGCCCATGGTGACATTGCTCATGGTGACACTGCCCATGGTGACTGTGCTCATGCTGGCGGTGTACATGGTTGGAGTTCCCATGGTGAAATTCCTCATGGTGGCACTGCCCATGATGATAGTGCTCATGGTGACAGTGTCCATCGTGAGAGTGCACTTGGTGACAGTGCTCATGATGACACTGCCCATGGTGACAGTGCCCATGGTGACATTTCCCATGGTGACAGTGCTCATGTTGACAGTGCACAAGGTGACAGTGCCCAAGGTGACATTTCCCATGGTTACAGTGTTAATGGTGATATTGCTCACTGTGACAGTGCCCATGGTTATAGTCCTCACGGTGATAGTGCTCATGGTGACAGTTCCCATGGTGACAGTGTTCATGGTGACAGTTCGCATGGTGACAGTCCCCATGGTGACAGTGCTCATGGTGACACAGCCCATGGTGACTGTTCTAAAGCTGCCGATGTACATGGTTGGAGTTCCCAATCTGAAATTCCTCATGTTGGCACTGCCCATGATGATAGTGTTCATGGTGACAGTGTCCATGGAGACAGTGCCTATGGTGACAGTGCCCATTGTGATAGTGCTCACGGTGATAGTGCCCACAGTGACAGTTGTAATAGTGACAGTCCCCATGGTGACAGTGTCGATGATGACAGTGCTCATGGTGACAGTGTTCATGGTGATATTGCTCACGGTGACACTGCCCATGGTTATTGTCCTCACGGTGATAGTGCTCATGATGACAGTGCCCACAGTGACAGTGCTCATGGTGGCAGTGCTCACAGTGACAATGCCCATGGTGATAGTGCCCATGGTAATAGTGCTCATGGTGACAGTACCCATGGTGATACTGTTCACGGTGACACTTCCTATGGTGATAGTGCTCACGTTGATAGTGCTCATGGTGACAGTTCCCATGGTTACAGTGCCCATGGTGACAGTGCTACTGGTGACAGTGCCCACGGTGAAAATGCTCATGGTGACAGTGCTCATGGTGATAGTCCTCACGGTGACAGTGCTCACATTGACAGTGCCCTTGGTGATAGTGCACATGGTAATACTGTTCATGGTGAAATTGCTCATGGTGATAGTTCGCATGGTGACAGTGCCCATGTCGAAAGTGCCCATGGTGGCAGTGCTCATGGTGACACTGCCCATGGTGACTGTGCTCATGCTGGGAGTGTACATGGTTGGAGTTCCCATGGTGAAATTCCTTATGGTGGCACTGCCCATGATGATAGTGTTCATGGTGACATTGTCCATGGTGACAGTGCGTATGGTGACAGTGCCCATTGTGATTGTGCTCACGGTGATAGTGCCCACAGTGACAGTGCTAATGGTGACAGTCCCCATGGTGACAGTTCCCATGATGACAGTGCTCATGGTGACAGTGCCCACGGTGACAGTGCTCATGGTCACAGTGCTCACGGTGACAGTGCTCACGGTGACAGTGACCTTGGTGATAGTATCCTTGTTAATAGTGCTCACGGTGACAGTGCCCATGGTGATATTGCTCACGGTGACACTGCCCATGGTGATAGTGCTCATGGTGACGGTTCCCAAGGTTACAGTGCCCATGGTGACAGTGCTCATGGTGACAGTGCCCATGGTGATTATGCTCATGGAGACCGTGCTCACGGTGATAGTGCTCATGGTGACAGTTCGCATGCTGACAGGGCCCATGTTGAAAGTGCCCATGGTGACAGTGCTCATGGTGATAATGCCCATGGTGAATGTGCTCATGCTGGCTGTGTACCTGGTTGGAATTCCGATGGTGAAATTCTTCATGGTAGCACTGCCCATGATGATAGTGCCCATGATGAAAGTGGTCATGGTGACAGTGCTCATGGTGACACTGCCCATGGTAATAGAACTCAGGATGACAGTGTCCATGGTGACAGTGCACATGGTGACAGTGGCCATGTTGAAATTGCCCATGGTAACAGTTCTCATGGTGACACTGCCCATAGTGACTGTGCTCATGCTGGCGGTGTAGAAGGTTGGAGTTCCCATGGTGAAATTCCTCATGGTGGCACTACCCATGATAATGGTGCTCATGGTGACAGTGTACATCGTGAGAGTGCCCATGGTAACAATGCTAATGGTGACACTGCCCAAGGTGACAGTGCCCAAGGTGATATTTCCCATGGTGACAGTGCTCATTTTGACAGTGCACACGGTGACAGTGCCCACAGTGACAGTGCTCACGGTGATCATGTTAATGGTAATATTGCTCATGGTGACACTGCCCATGGTTATAGTGCTCACGGTGATAGTGTTCATGGTGACAGTTCCCATGGTGAAAGTGCTCATGGTGACATTGCCCACGGTGACAGTGCTCATGGTGAGAGTTCGCATGGTGACAGTGCCCATGGTTACAATGCTCATGGTCACACAACCCATGGTGACTGCGCTAAAGCTGGCGGTGTACATGGTTGGAGTTCCCATGGTGAAATTCCTCATGGTGGCACTGCCCATGATGATAGTGTTCATGGTGACAGTGTCCATGGTGACAGTGCCTATGGTGACAGTGTCCATTGTGATAGTTATCATGGTGATAGTGCCCTCAGTGACAGTTCTAATGGTGACAGTTCGATGGTGACAGTGCCCATGATGACAGTGCTCATGGTGACAGTTCCCATGGTGACAGTGCCCACGGTGACAGTGCTCATGGTGACAGTTCCCTTGGTGATAGTACCCATGGTCATAGTGGTCACGGTGAGAGTGCCCATGGTGATATTGCTCACGGTGACACTGCCTATGGTGATAGTGCACACGGTCATAGTGCTCATTGTGACAGTGCCCATGGTGACTATGCTCATGGTGACAGTGCTCACGGTGATAGTGCTCATGGTGACAGTGCTCATGATGATAGTGCTCATGGTGACAGTTCGCATGGTGATAGGGCCCATGTTGAAAGTGCCCATGGTGAAAGTGCTCATGGTGACACTGCCCATGTTGACTGTGCTCATGCTGGCGGTGTACATGGTTGGAGTTCCGATGGTGAAATTGCTCATGGTAGCACTGCCCATAATGATAGTGCTCATGGTGACAGTGTCCATGGTGACAGTGCCTATGGTGACAGAGCCCATTGTGATAGTGTTCACGGTGATAGTGCCCACAGTGACAGTGCTCATGGTGACAGTTCCTATGGTGACACTGCCCATGATGACAGTGCTCATGGTGACAGTGCCCACGGTGACAGTGCTCATTGTGACACTGCTCACGGTAAAAGTGCCCTTGGTGATAGTACCCATGTTAATAGTGCTCACGGTGACAGTTCACATGGTGACAGTGCCCATTTTGAATGTGCCCATGGTGGCAGTGCCCATGGTGACAGTGCTCATGGTGAGAGTTCCCATGGTGACAGTGCTCATGTTCACAGTGCCCATGGTGACAGTGTCCATGGTCAACAGTGCCCATGGTGAGAGTGCCCATGGTGACAGTGCCCATGGTGACAGTGCTCATGGTGACAGTGTCCACGGTGAGAGTGCTCATGGTGACACTGCTCACGGTAACAGTGCCCTTGGTGAGAGTACCCATGTTAATAGTGCTCACGGTGATAGAGCCCACGGTGACATTTCCCATGGTGACAGTGCTCACTTTGACAGTGTACACGATGACAGTGCCCACGGTGACAGTGTTTATGGTGATATTACTAACGGGGACACGGCCCATGTTCATAGTGCTCACGGTGATAGTGCTCATGGTGACAGTTACCATGGTGACAGTGCCCACAGTGACAGTGCTCATGGTGACATTACCCACAGTGACAGTACTCATGGTGACAGTACGCATGGTGACAGTGCCCATGGTGACAGTGCTCATGGTGACACAGCCCATGGTGACTGTGCTAAAGCTGGCGGTGCATATGGTTGGAGTTCCCATGGTGAAATTCCTCATGGTGGCACTGCCCATGATGATAGTGCTCATGGTGACAGTGCCCATGGTGACATTTCCCATGGTGACAGTGCTCATGGTGAGAGTTCCCAGGCCGACCGTGCCCATGATGACAGTGCTCATGTTTACTGTGCCCACGGTGAAAGTGCTCATGGTAACAGTGATCACGGTGACAGTGCCCTTGGTGATAGTACCCATGTTAACAGTGCTCAATGTGACAGTGCCCATGGTGATATTTCTCACGGTGACACTGCCCATGGTGATAGTGCTCACGGTGATTGTGCTCATGGTGACAGTTCCCATGGTTACAGTGCCCACTGTGACAGTGCCCATGGTGACAGTGCCCACGGTGACAGTGCTCATGGTGACAGTGCTCATGGTGATAGTGCTCACGGTGATAGTGCTCACGGTGACAGTGCCCTTGGTGATAGTGCTCATGGTGATAGTTCTCATGGTGGCAGTTTGCATGGTGACACTGCCCCTGTTGAAAGTGCCCATGGTGACAGTGCTCATGTTGACACTGCCCATGGTGACAGTGCTCATGTTGGAGGTGTACATGGTTGGAGTTCCCATGGTACAACTGTTATGGTGCACTGCCCATGATGATAGTGCTCATGGTGACAGTGTCCATGGTGACAGTGCACATGGTGACAGTGCCTATGGTGAGAGTGCCCATGGTGACAGCGCCCATGGTGACCGTTTCCATGGTGACAGTGCTCATGTTGACAGTGCCCATGGTGACCGTTCCCATGGTGACAGTTCCCATGGTGATAGTGCTCACCGTGATAGTGCCCATTGTGACAGTTCCCATGGATCCAGTGCCCATGGTGACAGTGCTCATTGTGACAGTGCCCTCGGTGATAGAGCTCATGGTGGCATTTCGCATGGTGACAGTGCCCATGACGACAGTGCTCATGGTTACAATGCCCACGGAGACAGTGCTCATGGTTACAGTGCTCACGGTGACAGTGCTCATGGTGACATTGCCCATGGTGACAGTGCTCATGGTGACAGTTCGCATGGTGACAGTGCCCACGGTGATAGTGCTCACGGTGATAATGCTCGCAGTGACAGTGCTCTTGATGATAGTGCTCATGGTTAAAGTTCTCATGGTGAGAGTGCTCATGGTAACACTGACCATCGTGTCTGTGCTCATGCTGGCGGTGTACATGGCTGGAGTCCCCATGGTGAAATTTCTTATGCTGGCAGTGCCCATGATGATAGTGCTCATGGTGACAGTGTCCATCGTGAGAGTGCCCATGGTGACAGTGCTCATGGTGACCCTGCCCATGGTGAGAGTTCCCATGGTGATATTTCCCATGTTGACAGTGCTCATGTTGACAGTGCACACGGTGACAGTGTTCATGGTGATATTGCTCAAGGTGACGGTGCCCATGGTTATAGTGCTCACGTTGATAGTGCTCATGGTGACAGTTCCCATGGTGACAGTGCTCATGGTGACATTTCCCATGGTAACAGAGCTCATGATGACAGTGTCCATGGTGACAGTGCCCATGTTGAAAGTGCCCATGGTGACATTGCTCATGGTGACACTGCCATGGTGACTGTGCTCATGCTGGCGGTGTACATGATTGGAGTTCCCATGGTGAAATTCCTCATGGTGGCACTGCCCATGATGACACTGCCCATGGTGACAGTGCCCATGGTGACATTTCCCATGGTGACAGTGCTCATGTTGACAGTGCACATGGTGACAGTGCGCACGGTGACATTTCCCATGGTTACAGTGTTCATGGTGATATTGCTCACGGTGACAGTGCCCATGGTTATAGTCCTCACGGTGATAGTGCTCATGGTGACAGTTCCCATGGTGACAGTGCCCACGGTGACAGTGCTCATGGTGACATTGCCCACGGTGACAGTACTCATGGTAACAGTTCCCATGGTGACAGTGCTCATGTTGATAGTGCCCACGGTGACAGTGCTCATGGTGACAGTGCTCACAATGACAGTGCCCTTGGTGATAGTGCCCATGGTAATAGGGCTCACGGTGACACTGCCCATGGTGATATTGTTCACGGTGACACTGCCCATGGTGATAGAGCTCACGGTGATAGTGCTCACATTGACAGTGCCCTTGGGGATAGTGCTCATGGTAATACTGCTCATGGTGATAGTGCTCATGGCGATAGTTCGCATGGTGACAGTGCCCATGTGGAAAGTGCCCATGGTGGCAGTGCTCATGGTGACACGCCCATGGTGGCTGTGCTCATGCTGGCGGTGTCCATGGTTGGAGTTCCCATGGTGAAATTCCTTATGGTAGCACTGCCCATGATGATAGTGCTCATGGTGACAGTATCCATGGTGACAGTGCCTATGGTGACAGTGTCCATGGTGATAGTGCCCACAGTGACTGTGCTCATTGTGACAGTTTCTATGGTGAGAGTAACCATGATGACAGTGCTCATGGTGACAATGCCCACAGTGACATTGCTCACGGTGATAGTGCTCACGTTGACATTGCCCTTGGTGATAGTACGCATGGTAATATTGCTCACGGTGACAGTGCCCATGGTGATAGTGCTCATGGTGATAGTGCTCATGGTAATAGTGATCATGGTGAAACTGCCTATGGTGACAGTGCCCACGGTGACACTGCCCATAGTGATATTTGCCATGGTGACAATGCTCATGGTGAGAGTTCCCATGGTGACAGTGCTCACGGTGACAGTGCTCATGGTGACACAGCCCATGGTGACTGTGCTAAAGCTGGCGGTGTATATGGTTGGAGTTCCCATGATGAAATTCCTCATGGTGGCACTCCCCATGATGATAGTGCTCATGGTGACAGTGCCCATGGTGAAATTATCCATGGTGACAGTGCTCATGGTGAGAGTTCCTATGGTGACTGTGCTCATGTTGACAGTGCCCATGGTGACAGTGCCCACGGTGACACTGCGCAAGGTGATAGTGCTCAACGTGATAGTGCCCATGGTAATAGTGCTGATGGTGACACTGCCCATGTTGATATTGCTCACGGTGACACTGCCCATGGTGATAGTGCTCACGGTGATAGTGCTCACGGTGACCGTGCCCTTGGTGATATTGCTCATGGTGATACAGCTCATGGCGGAAGTTCGCATGGTGACACTGCCCCTCTTGAAATTGCCCATGGTGACAGTGCTCATGTTGACACTGCCCATGGTGACTGTGCTCACGATGGAGGTGTACATGGTTGGAGTTCCCATGGTACAACTGTTATGGTGGTACTGCCCATGATGATAGTGCTCATGGTGACAGTGTCCATGGTGACAGTGCCCATGGTGATAGTGCCTATTGTGAGAGTGCCCATGGTGACAGTTCCCATGGTGACCATTTCCATGGTGATAATGCTCATGTTGACAGTGCCAACCGTGACAATGCTCATGGTGAGAGTTCCCATGGTGAAAGTGATCATCTTGACAATGCCCATGGCGACCGTTCCCATGGTGACATTTCCCATGGTGATAGTACTCACCGTGATAGTGCCCATGGTGACAGTTCCCATGGATACAGTGTCCATGGTGACAGTGCTCATTGTGGCACTGCCCATGGTGACTGTGCTCATGCTGGCGGTGTACTTGGTTGGAGTTCCGATGGTGAAATTCCTCATGGTAGCACTGCCCATGATGATAGTGCTCATGGTGACAGTGTCCGTCATGAGAGTGTCCATGGTGACAGTTCCCATGGTGATAGTGCATACCGTGATAGTGCCCATGGTGACAGTTCCCATGGATACAGTGCCCATGGTGACAGTGCTCACGGTGATAGTGCTCATGCAGACAGTTCGCATGGTGACACGGCCCATGTTGAAAGTGCCCATGGTGACAGTGCTCATAGTGGCACTGCCCATGATGATTGTGCTCATTCTGGCGGTGTACTTGGTTGGAGTTCCCATGGTGAAATTCCTCATGGTAGCACTGCCCATGCTGATAGTGCTCATGGTGACAGTGCACATGGTGACAATGCCCACACTGACAGTGCTCACGGTGTTAGTGCACATGGTGATAATGCCCATTGTAATTGTGCTCAAGGTGACAGTGCCCATGTTGATATTGCTCAAGGTGATAGTGCTCATGGTGACACTGCCCTTGATGATAGTGCTCTTGGTGATAGTGCTCATGGTAATAGTGTTCATGGTGACAGTGCCCATGGTGACACTGCTCATAGTGACAATTCCCATGGTGACAGTGCTCATGGTGACAGTGCTCACGGTGACAGTGCCCTTGGTGATAATACCCATGTTAATAGTGCTCACAGTGACAGTGCCCATGGTGATTTTGCTCACGGTGACACTACCCATGGTGATAGTGCTCATGGTGATAGTGCTCATGGTGACAGTTCCCATGGTAACTGTGCCCATGGTGACAGTGCTCATGGCGACAGTGCCCACGGTGACTATGCTCATGGAGACAGTGCTCATGGTGATAGTGCTCATGGTGACAGTTCACATGGTGACAGAGCCCATGTTGAAAGTGCCCATGGTGACAGTGCTCATGGTGGCACTGCCCATGGTGACTGTGCTCATGCTTGCGGTGTACCTGGTTGGAGTTCCGATGGTGAAATTCCTCATGGTAGCACTGCCCATAATGATAGTGCTCATGGTGACAGTGTCCATGGTGACAGTGCCTATGGTGACAGTGCCCATTGTGATAGTGCTCATAGTGACAGTGCCCACTGTGACAGTGCTCACGGTGACAGTGCCCTTGGTGATAGTGCTCATGGTGATAGTGCTCATGGTGACAGTTCGCATGGTGACAGTGCCCATGTTGAAATTGCCGATGGTGACAGTACCCATGGTGAGAGTGCTCATGGTGAAGGTTCCCACTGTGACAGTGCTCATGGTGACAGTGCTCATGGTGACAGTGCTCAGGGTGAGAGTGCTCACGATGATAGTGCTCACGGTGACAGTTCCCTTGGTGATAGTGCTCATGGTGATAGTGCCCATGGTGACACTGCCCATGGTGATATTGCTCACGGTGACACTGCCCATGGTAATAGTGCTCATGGTGATAGTGCTCACGTTGACAGTGCCTTTGGTGATAGTGCTCATGGTGACACTGCCCATGGTGACAGTTCACATGCTGATAGTGCCCATGTTGAAAGTTCCCACGGTGACAGTGCTCATGGTGATAATGCCCATGGTGACTGTGCTCATGCTGGCGGTGTACAGGGTTGGTGTTCCCATGTTGAAATTACTCATGGTGGCACTGCCCAGGATGATAGTGTACATGGTGACAGTGTCCATGGTGACAGTGCCAATGGTGACAGTGCTCACGGTGACACTGCCCATGGTGACATTTCACAAGGTGACAGTGCCCATGTTGAAAGTGCTCATGGTGACAGTGACCATGGTGACATTTCCCATGTTGACAGTGTCCATTGTGATAGTGCCCATGGTGACAGTGCCCATGGTGACAGTGCTCATGTTGACAGTGCCCATGGTGACAGTGCCCTTGGTGACAATACCCATAGTGACATTTCCAATTGTGACAGTCCTCATAGTGAGAGTTCCCATGGCGACAGTGCTGATGGATGACAGTGCTCATGTTGACAGTGCCCATGGGGACAATGCTGATGGATACAGTGTCCATGGTGATAGTGCTCCTCGGGACCGTGTAGATGGTTACAGTGCCCATGGTGACATTTTCCACAGTGACAGTGCCCATGGTGAGAGTGCCGATGGAGACAGTGTCCATAGTGACAGTTCCCATGGTGACAGTGCTCATGGTGACACTTCCCATGGTGAACAGTGTCCATGGTGACATTTCCGATGGAGACAGTGCTCCTGGTGAGAGTTCCCATGCTGACAGTGCTCACGTTGACAGTGCCCATGGTGACAGTTCCCATGTTGACACTTCCCATGGTGATATTGCTCATGGTGACAGTGCACATGGTGACATAGCCCACGGTGACAGTGCTCACGGTGATAGTGCTCATGGTAATAGTGCTCGTGTTGACACTACCGATGGTGACAGTGCACATGGTGACACTGCCCATAGTGACATTTCCCATGGTGACAGTGCTCATGGTGAGAGTTCCCATGGTGACAGTGCACATGGTGACAGTGCCCATGGTGATAGTGCTCACTGTGACAGTTCTCACTGTGGCAGTGCCAATGGTTACAGTGCGCATGGTGACCTTTCCCATGGTGACAGTTCCCATGGTGATAGTGCTCACCGTGATAGTGCCAATGGTGACAGTTACCATGGATACAGTGCCTATGGTGACAGTGCTCATGGTGACAGTGCCCACTGTGATAGTGCTCAGGGTGGCAGTTCGCATGGTGACAGTGGCCATGATGACAGTGCTCATGGTGGCAATGCCCACAGTGACAGTGCTCATGGTGATAGTGCTCACGATGACAGTGCCTTTGGTGATAGTATCCATGGTAATAGTTCTCAATGTGACAGTGCCCATGGAGATAGTGCTCATGGTGATGGTGCTCATGGTAATAGTGCTCATGGTGACACTGCCCATGGTGACAGTGCCCATGGTGACACTGCCCATAGTGACATTTCCCATGGTGGCAGTGCTCATGGTGACAGTTCCCATGGGGACAGTGCTCATGGTGACAGTGCCCATGGTGACAGTGTCCATGGTGACAGTGCCTATGGTGAGAGTGCCCATGGTGACAGTGTGCATGGTGACAGTGCTCATGTTGAAATTGCCCATGGTGACAGTGCTCATGGTGAGAGTTCCCATGGTGACAATGTTCATGTTGACAATGCCCATGGAGACAGTGCTCATGTTGACAGCGCCCACGGTGACAGTGCTCATGGTTACAGTGCTCACAGTTACAGTGCCCATGGTGATAGGGCCCATAGTAATAGTGCTCACGGTGACAGCATCCATGTTGATATTGTTCATGGTGACACTACCCATGGTGATAGTGCTCACGGTGACAGTGCTCATGAAGACAGTTCCCATGGTTGCAGTGCCCATGGTGACATTGCCCACGGTGACAATGCTCATGGTGACAGTGCTCATGGTGATATTGCTCACGGTGATAGTGCTCACATTGACAATGCCCTTGGTGATAGTGCTCATGGTAATACTGCTCATGGTGATAGTGCTCATGGTGATAGTTCGTATGGTGACAGTGCCCATGTTGAAAGTCCCCATGATGGCAGTGCTCATGGTGACATTGCCCATGGTGACTGTGCTCATGCTGGCAGTGTACATGGTTGGAGTTCCCATGGTGAAATTCCTTATGGTGGCACTGCCCATGGTGATAGTGTTCATGGTGACAGTGTCCATGGTGACAGTGCCCATGATGACAGTGCTCATGGTGACAGTGCCCACGGTGACAGTGCTCATGGTGACAGTGCTCACGGTGACAGTGCCCTTGGTGATAATACCCATGTTAATAGTGCTCACAGTGACAGTGCCCATGGTGATTTTGCTCACGGTGACACTACCCATGGTGATAGTGCTCATGGTGATAGTGCTCATGGTGACAGTTCCCATGGTAACTGTGCCCATGGTGACAGTGCTCATGGCGACAGTGCCCACGGTGACTATGCTCATGGAGACAGTGCTCATGGTGATAGTGCTCATGGTGACAGTTCACATGGTGACAGAGCCCATGTTGAAAGTGCCCATGGTGACAGTGCTCATGGTGGCACTGCCCATGGTGACTGTGCTCATGATGGCGGTGTACCTGGTTGGAGTTCCGATGGTGAAATTCCTCATGGTAGCACTGCCCATAATGATAGTGCTCATGGTGACAGTGTCCATGGTGACAGTGCCTATGGTGACAGTGCCCATTGTGATAGTGCTCATAGTGACAGTGCCCACTGTGACAGTGCTCACGGTGACAGTGCCCTTGGTGATAGTGCTCATGGTGATAGTGCTCATGGTGACAGTTCGCATGGTGACAGTGCCCATGTTGAAATTGCCGATGGTGACAGTACCCATGGTGAGAGTGCTCATGGTGAAGGTTCCCACTGTGACAGTGCTCATGGTGACAGTGCTCATGGTGACAGTGCTCAGGGTGAGAGTGCTCACGATGATAGTGCTCACGGTGACAGTTCCCTTGGTGATAGTGCTCATGGTGATAGTGCCCATGGTGACACTGCCCATGGTGATATTGCTCACGGTGACACTGCCCATGGTAATAGTGCTCATGGTGATAGTGCTCACGTTGACAGTGCCTTTGGTGATAGTGCTCATGGTGACACTGCCCATGGTGACAGTTCACATGCTGATAGTGCCCATGTTGAAAGTTCCCACGGTGACAGTGCTCATGGTGATAATGCCCATGGTGACTGTGCTCATGCTGGCGGTGTACAGGGTTGGTGTTCCCATGTTGAAATTCCTCATGGTGGCACTGCCCATGATGATAGTGTACATGGTGACAGTGTCCATGGTGACAGTGCCAATGGTGACAGTGCTCACGGTGACACTGCCCATGGTGACATTTCACAAGGTGACAGTGCCCATGTAGAAAGTGCTCATGGTGACAGTGAC
The DNA here is from genome assembly GCF_965194805.1 of Balaenoptera borealis. Lineage (NCBI taxonomy): Eukaryota > Metazoa > Chordata > Mammalia > Artiodactyla > Balaenopteridae > Balaenoptera > Balaenoptera borealis. Next base: position 268,914 of record NW_028123436.1, read on the forward strand.
CATGGTGACATTTCCCATGTTGACAGTGTCCATTGTGATAGTGCCCATGGTGACAGTGCCCATGGTGACAGTGCTCATGTTGACAGTGCCCATGGTGACAGTGCCCTTGGTGACAATACCCATAGTGACATTTCCAATTGTGACAGTCCTCATAGTGAGAGTTCCCATGGCGACAGTGCTGATGGATGACAGTGCTCATGTTGACAGTGCCCATGGGGACAATGCTGATGGATACAGTGTCCATGGTGATAGTGCTCCTCGGGACCGTGTAGATGGTTACAGTGCCCATGGTGACATTTTCCACAGTGACAGTGCCCATGGTGAGAGTGCCGATGGAGACAGTGTCCATAGTGACAGTTCCCATGGTGACAGTGCTCATGGTGACACTTCCCATGGTGAACAGTGTCCATGGTGACATTTCCGATGGAGACAGTGCTCCTGGTGAGAGTTCCCATGCTGACAGTGCTCACGTTGACAGTGCCCATGGTGACAGTTCCCATGTTGACACTTCCCATGGTGATATTGCTCATGGTGACAGTGCACATGGTGACATAGCCCACGGTGACAGTGCTCACGGTGATAGTGCTCATGGTAATAGTGCTCGTGTTGACACTACCGATGGTGACAGTGCACATGGTGACACTGCCCATAGTGACATTTCCCATGGTGACAGTGCTCATGGTGAGAGTTCCCATGGTGACAGTGCACATGGTGACAGTGCCCATGGTGATAGTGCTCACTGTGACAGTTCTCACTGTGGCAGTGCCAATGGTTACAGTGCGCATGGTGACCTTTCCCATGGTGACAGTTCCCATGGTGATAGTGCTCACCGTGATAGTGCCAATGGTGACAGTTACCATGGATACAGTGCCTATGGTGACAGTGCTCATGGTGACAGTGCCCACTGTGATAGTGCTCAGGGTGGCAGTTCGCATGGTGACAGTGGCCATGATGACAGTGCTCATGGTGGCAATGCCCACAGTGACAGTGCTCATGGTGATAGTGCTCACGATGACAGTGCCTTTGGTGATAGTATCCATGGTAATAGTTCTCAATGTGACAGTGCCCATGGAGATAGTGCTCATGGTGATGGTGCTCATGGTAATAGTGCTCATGGTGACACTGCCCATGGTGACAGTGCCCATGGTGACACTGCCCATAGTGACATTTCCCATGGTGGCAGTGCTCATGGTGACAGTTCCCATGGTGACAGTGCTCATGGTGACAGTGCCCATGGTGACAGTGTCCATGGTGACAGTGCCTATGGTGAGAGTGCCCATGGTGACAGTGTGCATGGTGACAGTGCTCATGTTGAAATTGCCCATGGTGACAGTGCTCAGGGTGAGAGTTCCCATGGTGACAATGTTCATGTTGACAATGCCCATGGAGACAGTGCTCATGTTGACAGCGCCCACGGTGACAGTGCTCATGGTTACAGTGCTCACAGTTACAGTGCCCATGGTGATAGTGCCCATAGTAATAGTGCTCACGGTGACAGCATCCATGTTGATATTGTTCATGGTGACACTACCCATGGTGATAGTGCTCATGGTGACAGTGCTCATGAAGACAGTTCCCATGGTTGCAGTGCCCATGGTGACATTGCCCACGGTGACAATGCTCATGGTGACAGTGCTCATGGTGATATTGCTCACGGTGATAGTGCTCACATTGACAATGCCCTTGGTGATAGTGCTCATGGTAATACTGCTCATGGTGATAGTGCTCATGGTGATAGTTCGTATGGTGACAGTGCCCATGTTGAAAGTCCCCATGATGGCAGTGCTCATGGTGACATTGCCCATGGTGACTGTGCTCATGCTGGCAGTGTACATGGTTGGAGTTCCCATGGTGAAATTCCTTATGGTGGCACTGCCCATGGTGATAGTGTTCATGGTGACAGTGTCCATGGTGACAGTGCCCATGATGACAGTGCTCATGGTGACAGTGCCCACGGTGACAGTGCTCATGGTGACAGTGCTCACGGTGACAGTGCCCTTGGTGATAATACCCATGTTAATAGTGCTCACAGTGACAGTGCCCATGGTGATTTTGCTCACGGTGACACTCCCCATGGTGATAGTGCTCATGGTGACAGTTCCCATGGTAACTGTGCCCATGGTGACAGTGCTCATGGCGACAGTGCCCACGGTGACTATGCTCATGGAGACAGTGCTCATGGTGATAGTGCTCATGGTGACAGTTCACATGGTGACAGAGCCCATGTTGAAAGTGCCCATGGTGACAGTGCTCATGGTGGCACTGCCCATGGTGACTGTGCTCATGCTTGCGGTGTACCTGGTTGGAGTTCCGATGGTGAAATTCCTCATGGTAGCACTGCCCATAATGATAGTGCTCATGGTGACAGTGTCCATGGTGACAGTGCCTATGGTGACAGTGCCCATTGTGATAGTGCTCATAGTGACAGTGCCCACTGTGACAGTGCTCAATGTGACAGTGCTCACGGTGACAGTGCCCTTGGTGATAGTGCTCATGGTGATAGTGCTCATGGTGACAGTTCGCATGGTGACAGTGCCCATGTTGAAATTGCTGATGGTGACAGTACCCATGGTGAGAGTGCTCATGGTGAAGGTTCCCACTGTGACAGTGCTCATGGTGACAGTGCTCATGGTGACAGTGTTCAGGGTGAGAGTGCTCACGATGATAGTGCTCACGGTGACAGTTCCCTTGGTGATAGTGCTCATGGTGATAGTGCCCATGGTGACACTGCCCATGGTGATATTGCTCACGGTGACACTGCCCATGGTAATAGTGCTCATGGTGATAGTGCTCACGTTGACAGTGCCTTTGGTGATAGTGCTCATGGTGACACTGCCCATGGTGACAGTTCACATGCTGATAGTGCCCATGTTGAAAGTTCCCACGGTGACAGTGCTCATGGTGATAATGCCCATGGTGACTGTGCTCATGCTGGCGGTGTACAGGGTTGGTGTTCCCATGTTGAAATTCCTCATGGTGGCACTGCCCATGATGATAGTGTACATGGTGACAGTTCGCATGGTGACAGTGCCCATGTTGAAATTGCCGATGGTGACAGTACCCATGGTGAGAGTGCTCATGGTGAAGGTTCCCACTGTGACAGTGCTCATGGTGACAGTGCCCTTAGTGATAGTGCTCATGGTGACAGTTCGCATGGTGATAGTGCTCATGTTGACATTGCCCATGGTGACCGTTCCCATGGTGACAGTACCCATGGTGATAGTGCTCATGGTGACAGTGCTCATGGGGACAGTGCACATGGTGACAATGCCCACGATGACAGTGCTCACGGTGATAGTGCTCAAGGGGAAAGTGCCCATTGTAATAGTGCTCACCGTGACAGTGCCCATGCTGATATTGCTCAAGGTAACACTGCCCATGGTGATAGTGCTCACGGTGATAGTGCTCATGGTGACAATGCCCTTGGTGATAGTGCTCATGGTGATAGTGTTCATGGTAATAGTGCTCATGGAGACAGTGCTCACGGTGATAGTGCCCATGGTGACACTGCCCATAATGACATTTCCCATGGTGACAGTGCTCATGGTGAGAGTTCCCATGGTGACAGTGCTCACGGTGACAATGCTCACTGTGGCAGAGCCAATGGTTACAGTGCTCATGGTGGCAGTGTCCATGGTGGCAGTTCCCAAGATGACAGTGCTCATGGTGACATTTCCCATGGAAACAGAGCTCATGATGACAGTGTCCATGGTGACAGTGTACATGGTGACAGTGGCCATGTTGAAAGTGCCCATGGTGACAGTGCTCAAGCTGGCGGTATACATGGCTGGAGTTCCCATGGTGAAATTCCTCATGGTTGCCCTGCCCATGATGATAGTGCTCATGGTGACAGTGTCCATCATGAGAGTGCCCATGGTGACAGTGCTCATGATGACCCTGCCCATGGTGACAGTGCCCATGGTGACATTTCCCATGGTGACAGTGCTCATGTTGACAGTGCACACGGTGACATTGCCCACGGTGACATTTCCCATGGTGACAGTGTTCATGGTGATATTGCTCACGGTCACAGTGCCCATGGTTATAGTCCTCACGGTGATAGTGCTCATGGTGACAGTTCCCATGGTGACAGTGCCCGCAGTGACTGTGCTCATGGTGACATTGCCCACGGTGACAGTGCTCATGGTGACAGTTCGCTTGGTGACACTACCCATGGTGACAGTGCACATGGTGACACAGCCCATGGTGACTGTGCTAAAGCTGCCGATGTACATGGTTGGAGTTCCCATGGTGAAATTCCTCATGGTGGCACTGCCCATGATGATAGTGTTGATGGTGACAGTGCCTATGGTGAGAGTGCCCATTGTGATAGTGGTCACGGTGACAGTGCCCTTCGTGATAGTATCCATGGTAATAGTGTTCACAGTGACACTGCCCATGGTGATAGTGCTCATGGTGACAGTGCTCATGGTGATAGTGTTCACGGTGATAGTGCTCATGGTGACAGTGCCCTTGGTGATAGTGCTCATGGTGATAGTGTTCATGGAGACATTTCACATGGTGACAGTGCTCATGTTGACAGTCCCCATGTTGACTGTGCTCATGCTGGCGGTGTACATGGTTGGTGTTACAATGGTGAAATTCCTTATGGTGGCACTGCCCATGATGATAGTGCTCATGGTGAAAGTGCCCATGGTGACAGTGTCCATGGTGACAGTGCCTATGGTGAGAGTGCCCATGGTGACAGTGCCCATGGTGACGGTGTCCAAGGTGACAGTGCTCATGTTGACAGTGCCCACGGTGACAATGCTCATGGTGAGAGTTTCCATGGTGGCAGTGCTAACCTTAACAGTGTCCATGGTGACCGTTCCGGTGGTGACAGTTCCCATGGTGATAGTGCCCATGGTGACAGTGCTCATGGTGATAGTGCTCATGGTGACACGGCCCATGGTGAATGTGCTCATGCTGGCGGTGTACATGGTTGGAGTTCCCATGGTGAAATTCCTTATGGTGGCAATGCCCATGATGATAGTGCTCATGGTGAGAGTGTCCATGGTGACAATACCTATGGTGACAGTGCCCATGGTGACATTTCCCATGGTGATAGTGCTCATGGTGAGAGTTCCCATGATGACAATGCTTATGTTGACAATGCCCTTGGTGACAGTGCTCATCGTGACAGTGCCCACTGTGAAATTTCTCATGGTGACAGTGCTCACGGTGATAGTGCTCACGGTGATAGTGCTCACGCTGACAGTGCCCTTGGTGATAGTGCTCATGGTAATAGTGCTCACGGTGACGGTTCGCATGGTGACAGTGCCCATGATGAAAGTGCCCATGGTGGCAGTGCTCATTGTGACACTGCCCATGGTGAATGTGCTCATGCTGGCGTTGTACATGGTTGGAGTTCCCATGGTGAAATTCCTTATGGTGGCACTACCCATGATGATAGTGTTCATGGTGACAGTGTCCATGGTGACATTTCCCATGGTGACAGTGCTCATGGTGAGAGTTCTCATGTTGAGAGTGCTCAGGTTGACATTGCCCATGGTGACCCTTCCGATGGTGAGAGTTCCCATGGTGATAGTGCTCATGGTGACAGTGCTCATGGTGACCGTGCACACGGTGACAATGCCCACAGTGACAATGCTCACGGTGATAGTGCTCATGGCGATAGTGACCATTGTAATAGTGCTCACCGTGACAGTGCCCATGTTGATATTGCTCATGGTGACACTGCCCATGGTGATAGTGCTCACGGTGATAGCGCTCAGGGTGACACTGCCCTTGGTGATAGTGCTCATGGTGATAGTGTTCATGGTAATAGTGCTCATGGTGACACTGCCCATGGTGACAGTGCCCATGGTGACACTCCCGATAGTGACATTTCTTATGGTGACAGTGCTCATGGTGAGAGTTCCCATGGTGACAGTGCACATGGTGACAGTTCCCATGGTGACAGTGCTCACGGTGACCGTGCTCACTGTGGCAGTGCCAATGGTAACATTGTTCATGGTGGCAGTGTCCATGGTGGCGGTTTCCAAGATGACAGTGCTCATGGTGATATTTCCCATGGTAACAGAGTTCATGATGACAGTGCTCATGGTGACAGTTCGCATGGTGACAGTGCCCACTTTGAAAGTGCCCATGGTGACAGTACCCATGGTGACTGTGCCCATGGTGACAGTGCCCATGGTGACAGTGCTCATTGTGAGAATTGCCATGGTGACAGTGCTAATGTTGACATTGCCCATTGTGACCGTTCCCATGGTGACAGTTCCCAAGGTGATAGTGCTCATGGTGACAGTGCTATTGGTGACAGTGCACACGGTGAGAATGCCCACACTTACACTGCTCACGTTGATAGTGCCCATGGTGATAGTGCCAATTTTAATAGTGCTCATGGTGACCGTGCCCATGTGGATGTTGCTCAAGGTGACACTTCCCATGGTGATAGTGCTCACGGTGATAGTGCTCATGGTGACACTGCCCTTGGTGATAGTGCTCATGGTGATAGTGCTCATGGTAATACTGCTCATGTTTACGCTGCCCATGGTGACAGTGCCCATGGTGACACTGCCCAAAGTGACATTTCCCATGGTGACAGTGCTCATGGTGAGAGTTCCCATGGTGACAGTGCACATGGTGACAGTTCCGATGGTGACAGTGCTCATGGTGACAGTGCTCACTGTGGCAGTGCCAATGGTTACAGTGCTCATGGTGGCAGTGTCCATGGTGGCAGTTCCCAAGAGGACAGTGCTCATGGTGACATTTCCCATGGTAACAGAACTCAGGATGACAGTGTCCATGGTGACAGTGCCCATGGTGAGAGTGGCCATGTTGAAATTGCCCATGGTGACAGTGTTTATGGTGACACTGCCCATGGTGACTGTGCTCATGCTGGCGTTGAACAAGGTTGGAGTTCCCATGGTGAAATTCCTCATGGTGGCACTACCCATGATAATAGTGCTCATGGTGACAGTGTACATCGTGAGAGTGCCCATGGTAACAATGCTCATGGTGAAACTGCCCATGGTGACAGTGCCCAAGGTGATATTCCCATGGTGACAGTGCTCATTTTGACAGTGCACATGGTGACAGTGCCGACAGTGACAGTGCTCACGGTGATAGTGTTAATGGAAATATTGCTCATGGTGACACTGCCCATGGTTATAGTGCTCACAGTGATAGTGCTCATGGTGACAGTTCCCAAGGTGACAGTGCCCACGGTGATAGTGCTCATGGTGACATTGCCCACGGTGACAGTGCTCATGGTGAGAGTTCGCATGGTGACAGTGCCCATGGTTACAGTGCTCATGGTCACACAACCCATGGTGACTGTGCTAAAGCTGGCAGTGTACATGGTTGGAGTTCCCATGGTGAAATTCCTCATGGTGGCACTGCCCATGATGATAGTGTTGATGGTGACAGTGTCCATGGTGACAGTGCCTATGGTGACAGTGTCCATTGTGATAGTGCTCTCGGTGATAGTTCCCTCAGTGACAGTTCTAATGGTGACAATTCCATGGTGACAGTGCCCATGATGACCGTGCTCATGGTGACAGTGCCCACGGTGACATTTCTCATGGTGAGAGTGCTCACGGTGACAGTGCCCTTGGTGATAGTACCCATGGTAATAGTGGTCACGTTGACATGGCCCATGGTGATATTGCTCACGGTGACGCTGCCCATGGTGATAGTGCTCACGGTGACATTCCCATGGTTACAGTGCCCATGGTGATATTGCTCACGGTGACACTGCCCATGATGACAGTGCTCATGGTGACAATGCCCATTCTGACAATGCTCATAGTGACAGTGCTCACGGTGACAGTGCCCTTGATGATAGTACTCATGGTAATAGTGCTCACGGTGACAGTTCCCATGGTGACAGTGCTCACTGTGGCAGTGCCAATGGTTACAGTGCTCATGGTGGCAGTGTCCATGGTGGCAGTTCCCAAGATGACAGTGCTCATGGTGACATTTCCCATGGTAAGAGAGCTCATGATGACAGTGTCTATGGAGACAGTGCCCATGGTGACAGTGGCCATGTTGAAAGTGCCCATGGTGACACTGCTCATGGTGTCACTGCCCATGGTGACTATGCTCATGCTGGCTGTGTACATGCTTGGAGATCCCATGGTGAAATTCCTCATGGTGGCACTGCCCATAATGATAGTGCTCATGGTGACAGTGTCCATGGTGACATTGCCTATGGTGACAGTTCCCATTGTGATAGTGCTCACGGTGATAGGGCCCACAGGGACAGTTCTAATGGTGACAGTTCCAATGGTGACAGTGCCCATGATGACAGTGCTTATGGTGACAGTGCCCACGGTGACAGTGCTCATGGTGACAGTGCTCATGGTGACAGTGCCCTTGGTGATAGTACCCATGGTAAAAGTGCTCATGGTGACATTGCCCATGGTGATATTGCTCATGCTGGCGGTGTACATGGTTGGAGTTCCGATGATGAAATTCCTCATGGTAGCACTGCCCATGATGATAGTGCTCACGGTGAAAGTGTCCATGGTGACAGTGCCTATGGTGACAGTGCCCATTGTGATAGTGCTCATGGTGATAGTGCCCAAAGTGACAGTGCTCATTGTGACAGTTCCTATGGTGACAGTGCCCATGATGATAGTGCTCATGGTAAAAGTTCCCACTGTGATAGTGCTCACGGTGAAAGTGCTCACGGTGACAGTGCCCTTGGTGATAGTGCTCATGGTAATAGTGCACATGGTGACACTGCCCATGGTGACAGTGCCCATGGTGACACTGCCCATAGTGACATTTCCCATGGTGACAGTGCTCATGTTGACAGTGCCCATGGTGACAGTGACCATGGTGAGTGTGCCCATGGTGACAGTGTCCATGGTGACAGTGCTCACCTTGACAGTGCCTTTGGTGATAGTACCCATGTTAATATTGCTCACGGTTACAGTGCCCATGGTGATAGTGCTCATGGTGATAGTGCTCATGGTGACAGTTACCTTGGTGATAGTGCTCATGGTGATAGTGCTCATGGTGATAGTTCGCATGGTGACAGTGCCCATGTTGAAAGTCTCCATGAAGGCAGTGCTCATGGTGACACTGCCCATGGTGACTGTGCTCTTGCTGGCGGTGTACATGTTTGGAGTTCTCATGGTGAAATTCCTTATGGTGGCACTGCCCATGATGATAGTGTTCATCGTGACAATGTCCATGGTGACAGTGCCTATGGTGACAGTGCCCATTGTGATAGTGCTCACGGTGATAGTGCCCTCAGTGACAGTTCTAATGGTGACAGTTCCCACGGAGACATTGCTCATGGTGACAGTGCTCACAGTGACAGTAACCTTGGTGATAGTACCCATGGTAATAGAGGTCACGGTGACAGTGCCCATGGTGATATTGCTCATGGTGACACTGCCCATGGTGATAGTGCTCACGGTGATAGTGCTCAGGGTGACAGTTCCCATGGTTACAGTGCCCATGGTGACAGTGCTCATGGTGACAGTGCCCGCGGTGACTGTGCTCATGGTGACAGTGCTCACAGACATACTGCTCATGGTGACAGTTCGCATGGCAACAGGGCCCATGTTAAAAGTGCCCATGGTGACAGTGCTCATGTTGGCACTGCCCATGGTGACTGTGCTCATGCTGGTGGTGTACATGGTTGGAGTTCCCATTGTGAAATTCCTTATGGTGGCAATGCCCATGATGATAGTGCTCATGGTGACATTGCCCACGGTGACAGTGCTCATGGTGACAGTTCGCATGTTGACATTGCCCATGGTGACAGTGCTCATGGTGACACAGCCCATGGTGACTGCGCTAAAGCTGGCGGTGTACATGGTTGGAATTCTCATGGTGAAATTCCTCATGGTGGCACTGCCCATGATGATAGCGCTCACTGTGACAGTGTCCATAGTGACAGTGCCCATGGTGACAGTGCCCATGGTGACATTTCCCATGGTGACTGTGCCCATGGTGACATTTCCCAATGTGACAGTGCTCATGGTGAGAGTTCCCATGGTGACAGTGTTGATGTTGACAGTGCCAATGGTGACAGTGCCCATGGTGACAGTGCCCATGGTGATAGTGTCCATGGTGACAGTGCTCATGTTGACAGTGCCCACGGCGACAGTGCTCATGGTGAGAGTACCCATGGTGACAGTTCTCACCTTGATAGTGCCCATGGTGACCGTTCCCATGGTGACAGTTCCCATGGTGATAGTGCTCACCGTGATAGTGCCCAGGGTGACAGTTCCCATGGATAGAGTGCCCATGGTGACAGTGCCCATGGTGACAGTTCTCATGGTGACAGTGCCCACGGTGATAGTGCTCATGGTGGCAGTTCGCATGCTGACAGTGCCCATGATGACAGTGCTCATGGTGACAGTGCCCACGGTGACAGTGCTCACAGTGAGAGTGCCCTTGCTGATAGTACCCATGGTAATAGTGCTCACATGAAAGTGCCCATAGTGATATTGCTCACGGTGACACTGCCCATGGTGATAGTGGTCACGGTGACAATGCCCACGGTGATAGTGTTCATGGTGATAGTGCTCATGTTGAGAGTGCTCATGGTGACACTGCCCATGGTGACTGTGATCATGCTGGCGGTGTACATGGTTGGAGTTCCCATGGGGAAATTTCTTATGGTGGCAATGCCCATGATGATAGTGCTCATGGTGACAGTGCTCATGGTGACAGTGTACATGGTGACAATCCCCACGGTGACAGTGATCACGGTGATAGTTCTCATGGCGATAGTGCCCATTGTAATAGTGCTCACGGTGACGTTGCCCATGTTGATATTGTTCACGGTGACACTGCCCTTGGTGATAGCGCTCATGGTGATAGTGCTCATGGTAATACTGCTCATGGTGACACTGCCCATGGTGACAGTGCCCATGGAGACACTGCCCATAGTGACATTTCCCATGGTGACAGTGCTCATGGTGAGAGTTCCCATATTGACAGTGCACATGGTGAAAGTTCCCATGGTGACAGTGTTCACAGTGACAGTGCTCACTGTGGCAGTGACATTGGTTACAGTGCTCATGGGGGCAGTGTCCATGGTGGCAGTTCCCAAGATGACAGTGCTCATGGTGACATTTCCCATGGTAACAGAGCTCATGATGACAGTGTCCATGGTGACATTGCCCATGTCGAAAGTGCCCATGGTGACATTGCTCATGGTGACACTGCCCATGGTGACTGTGCTCATGCTGGCGGTGTACATGGTTGGAGTTCCCATGGTGAAATTCCTCATGGTGGCACTGCCCATGATGATAGTGCTCATGGTGACAGTGTCCATCGTGAGAGTGCACTTGGTGACAGTGCTCATGATGACACTGCCCATGGTGACAGTGCCCATGGTGACATTTCCCATGGTGACAGTGCTCATGTTGACAGTGCACAAGGTGACAGTGCCCAAGGTGACATTTCCCATGGTTACAGTGTTAATGGTGATATTGCTCACTGTGACAGTGCCCATGGTTATAGTCCTCACGGTGATAGTGCTCATGGTGACAGTTCCCATGGTGACAGTGTTCATGGTGACAGTTCGCATGGTGACAGTCCCCATGGTGACAGTGCTCATGGTGACACAGCCCATGGTGACTGTTCTAAAGCTGCCGATGTACATGGTTGGAGTTCCCAATCTGAAATTCCTCATGTTGGCACTGCCCATGATGATAGTGTTCATGGTGACAGTGTCCATGGAGACAGTGCCTATGGTGACAGTGCCCATTGTGATAGTGCTCACGGTGATAGTGCCCACAGTGACAGTTGTAATAGTGACAGTCCCCATGGTGACAGTGTCGATGATGACAGTGCTCATGGTGACAGTGTTCATGGTGATATTGCTCACGGTGACACTGCCCATGGTTATTGTCCTCACGGTGATAGTGCTCATGATGACAGTGCCCACAGTGACAGTGCTCATGGTGGCAGTGCTCACAGTGACAATGCCCATGGTGATAGTGCCCATGGTAATAGTGCTCATGGTGACAGTACCCATGGTGATACTGTTCACGGTGACACTTCCTATGGTGATAGTGCTCACGTTGATAGTGCTCATGGTGACAGTTCCCATGGTTACAGTGCCCATGGTGACAGTGCTACTGGTGACAGTGCCCACGGTGAAAATGCTCATGGTGACAGTGCTCATGGTGATAGTCCTCACGGTGACAGTGCTCACATTGACAGTGCCCTTGGTGATAGTGCACATGGTAATACTGCTCATGGTGAAATTGCTCATGGTGATAGTTCGCATGGTGACAGTGCCCATGTCGAAAGTGCCCATGGTGGCAGTGCTCATGGTGACACTGCCCATGGTGACAGTGCTCATGGTAAAAGTTTGCATGGTAACAGTGCCCATGGTGACAGTGCTCATGGTGACACAGCCCATGTTGACAGTGCTAAAGCTGGCAGTGTACATGGTTGGAGTTCTCATGGTGAAATTCCTCATGGTGGCACTGCCCATGATGATAGTGCTCATGGTGACAGTGCCCATGGTGACATTTCCCATGGTGACAGTGCTCATGGTGAGAGTTCCCATGGTGACAGTGCTCATCTTGAGTGTGCCCATGGTGACCGTTCCCATGGTGACAGTTCCCATGGTGATAGTGCTCATGGTGACAGTGCCCTCGGTGACAGTGCAAATGGTGACATTTCCCATGGTGACAGTGCTCATATTGACAGTGCACACGGTAACAGTGCCCACGGTGACACTGCTCACGGTGACAGTGCTCATGGTTATAGTGCTCACGGTGATAGTGCTCATGTTGACAGTGTCCTTGGTGATAGTGTTCATGGTAATACTGCTCATGGTGATAGTGCTGGTGGTGATAGTTCGCATGGTGACAGTGCCCATGTTGAAAGTCCCCATGATGGCAGTGCTCATGTTGACAGTGCCCACAGTGACAGTGCTCATGGTGGCAGTGCTCACAGTGACAATGCCCATGGTGATAGTGCCCATGGTAATAGTGCTCATGGTGACAGTACCCATGGTGATACTGTTCACGGTGACACTTCCTATGGTGATAGTGCTCACGTTGATAGTGCTCATGGTGACAGTTCCCATGGTTACAGTGCCCATGGTGACAGTGCTACTGGTGACAGTGCCCACGGTGAAAATGCTCATGGTGACAGTGCTCATGGTGATAGTCCTCACGGTGACAGTGCTCACATTGACAGTGCCCTTGGTGATAGTGCACATGGTAATTCTGCTCATGGTGAAATTGCTCATGGTGATAGTTCGCATGGTGACAGTGCCCATGTCGAAAGTGCCCATGGTGGCAGTGCTCATGGTGACACTGCCCATGGTGACTGTGCTCATGCTGGGAGTGTACATGGTTGGAGTTCCCATGGTGAAATTCCTTATGGTGGCACTGCCCATGATGATAGTGTTCATGGTGACATTGTCCATGGTGACAGTGCGTATGGTGACAGTGCCCATTGTGATTGTGCTCACGGTGATAGTGCCCACAGTGACAGTGCTAATGGTGACAGTCCCCATGGTGACAGTTCCCATGATGACAGGGCTCATGGTGACAGTGCCCACGGTGACAGTGCTCATGGTCACAGTGCTCACGGTGACAGTGCTCACGGTGACAGTGACCTTGGTGATAGTATCCTTGTTAATAGTGCTCACGGTGACAGTGCCCATGGTGATAGTGCTCATGGTGACGGTTCCCAAGGTTACAGTGCCCATGGTGACAGTGCTCATGGTGACAGTGCCCATGGTGATTATGCTCATGGAGACCGTGCTCACGGTGATAGTGCTCATGGTGACAGTTCGCATGCTGACAGGGCCCATGTTGAAAGTGCCCATGGTGACAGTGCTCATGGTGATAATGCCCATGGTGAATGTGCTCATGCTGGCTGTGTACCTGGTTGGAATTCCGATGGTGAAATTCTTCATGGTAGCACTGCCCATGATGATAGTGCCCATGATGAAAGTGGTCATGGTGACAGTGCTCATGGTGACACTGCCCATGGTAACAGAACTCAGGATGACAGTGTCCATGGTGACAGTGCACATGGTGACAGTGGCCATGTTGAAATTGCCCATGGTAACAGTTCTCATGGTGACACTGCCCATAGTGACTGTGCTCATGCTGGTGGTGTAGAAGGTTGGAGTTCCCATGGTGAAATTCCTCATGGTGGCACTACCCATGATAATGGTGCTCATGGTGACAGTGTACATCGTGAGAGTGCCCATGGTAACAATGCTAATGGTGACACTGCCCATGGTGACAGTGCCCAAGGTGATATTTCCCATGGTGACAGTGCTCATTTTGACAGTGCACACGGTGACAGTGCCCACAGTGACAGTGCTCACGGTGATCATGTTAATGGTAATATTGCTCATGGTGACACTGCCCATGGTTATAGTGCTCACGGTGATAGTGTTCATGGTGACAGTTCCCATGATGAAAGTGCTCATGGTGACATTGCCCACGGTGACAGTGCTCATGGTGAGAGTTCGCATGGTGACAGTGCCCATGGTTACAATGCTCATGGTCACACAACCCATGGTGACTGTGCTAAAGCTGGCGGTGTACATGGTTGGAGTTCCCATGGTGAAATTCCTCATGGTGGCACTGCCCATGATGATAGTGTTCATGGTGACAGTGTCCATGGTGACAGTGCCTATGGTGACAGTGTCCATTGTGATAGTTATCATGGTGATAGTGCCCTCAGTGACAGTTCTAATGGTGACAGTTCGATGGTGACAGTGCCCATGATGACAGTGCTCATGGTGACAGTGCCCACGGTGACATTGCTCATGGTGACAGTGCTCATGGTGACAGTTCCCTTGGTGATAGTACCCATGGTCATAGTGGTCACGGTGAGAGTGCCCATGGTGATATTGCTCACGGTGACACTGCCTATGGTGATAGTGCACACGGTCATAGTGCTCATTGTGACAGTGCCCATGGTGACTATGCTCATGGTGACAGTGCTCACGGTGATAGTGCTCATGGTGACCGTGCTCATGATGATAGTGCTCATGGTGACAGTTCGCATGGTGATAGGGCCCATGTTGAAAGTGCCCATGGTGAAAGTGCTCATGGTGACACTGCCCATGTTGACTGTGCTCATGCTGGCGGTGTACATGGTTGGAGTTCCGATGGTGAAATTGCTCATGGTAGCACTGCCCATAATGATAGTGCTCATGGTGACAGTGTCCATGGTGACAGTGCCTATGGTGACAGAGCCCATTGTGATAGTGTTCACGGTGATAGTGCCCACAGTGACAGTGCTCATGGTGACAGTTCCTATGGTGACACTGCCCATGATGACAGTGCTCATGGTGACAGTGCCCAAGGTGACAGTGCTCATTGTGACACTGCTCACGGTAAAAGTGCCCTTGGTGATAGTACCCATGTTAATAGTGCTCACGGTGACAGTTCACATGGTGACAGTGCCCATTTTGAATGTGCCCATGGTGGCAGGGCCCATGGTGACAGTGCTCATGGTGAGAGTTCCCATGGTGACAGTGCTCATGTTCACAGTGCCCATGGTGACAGTGTCCATGGTCAACAGTGCCCATGGTGAGAGTGCCCATGGTGACAGTGCCCATGGTGACAGTGCTCATGGTGACAGTGCTCAAGGTGGCCATATCCATGGTGGGAATTCCCATGGTGAAAGTTCTCATGGTGGCAGTGCCCATGATGACAGTGCGCATTGTGACAGTGCAGATGCTGAGAGTGCCCATGGTGACATTTCCCATGGTGACAGTGTTCATGGTAAGACTTACCATGGTGACAGTGCTCATGTTCACAGTGCCCATGGTGACAGTGTCCATGGTCAACAGTGCCCATGGTGAGAGTGCCCATGGTGACAGTGCCCATGGTGACAGTGCTCATGGTGACAGTGCTCAAGGTGGCCATATCCATGGTGGGAATTCCCATGGTGAAAGTTCTCATGGTGGCAGTGCCCATGATGACAGTGCGCATTGTGACAGTGCACATGCTGAGAGTGCCCATGGTGACATTTCCCTTGGAGACAATGCTTATGGTGAGAGTGGCCATGGTGACACTGGCCATGGTGACAGTGCTCATGGTGAGAGTTCCCATGGTGACAGTGCTCATGTTGAGAGTGCCCATGGTGACCATTCCCATGGTGACAGTTCTCATGGTGATAGTGCTCATGGTGACAGTGCTCATGGGGACAGTGCACACGGTGACAGTGCCCACGGTGACAGTGCTCACGGTGATAGTGCTCATGGTGATATTGCCCATGGTAATAGTGCTCATGTTGACAGTGCCCATGGTGATATTGCTCATGGTGACACTACACATGGTGATAGTGCTCACGGTGATAGTGCTCACGGTGACAGTGCCCTTGGTGAAAGTGCTCTTGGTGATAGTGCTCATGGTAATAGTGCACATGGTGACACTGCCCATGGTGACAGTGCCCATGGTGACACTGCCCATAGTGACATTTCCCATGGTGGCAGTGCTCATGGTGACAGTTCCCATGGGGACAGTGCTCATGGTGACAGTGCCCATGGTGACAGTGTCCATGGTGACAGTGCCTATGGTGAGAGTGTCCATGGTGACAGTGTGCATGGTGACAGTGCTCATGTTGAAATTGCCCATGGTGACAGTGCTCATGGTGAGAGTTCCCATGGTGACAATGTTCATGTTGACAATGCCCATGGAGACAGTGCTCATGTTGACAGCGCCCACGGTGACAGTGCTCATGGTTACAGTGCTCACAGTTACAGTGCCCATGGTGATAGGGCCCATAGTAATAGTGCTCACGGTGACAGCATCCATGTTGATATTGTTCATGGTGACACTACCCATGGTGATAGTGCTCACGGTGACAGTGCTCATGAAGACAGTTCCCATGGTTGCAGTGCCCATGGTGACATTGCCCACGGTGACAATGCTCATGGTGACAGTGCTCATGGTGATATTGCCCATGGTAATAGTGCTCATGTTGACAGTGCCCATGGTGATATTGCTCATGGTGACACTACACATGGTGATAGTGCTCACGGTGATAGTGCTCACGGTGACAGTGCCCTTGGTGAAAGTGCTCTTGGTGATAGTGCTCATGGTAATAGTGCACATGGTGACACTGCCCATGGTGACAGTGCCCATGGTGACACTGCCCATAGTGACATTTCCCATGGTGACAGTGCTCATGTTGACAGTGCCCATGGTGACAGTGACCATGGTGAGTGTGCCCATGGTGACAGTGTCCATGGTGACAGTGCTCACCTTGACAGTGCCTTTGGTGATAGTACCCATGTTAATATTGCTCACGGTTACAGTGCCCATGGTGATAGTGCTCATGGTGATAGTGCTCATGGTGACAGTTACCTTGGTGATAGTGCTCATGGTGATAGTGCTCATGGTGATAGTTCGCATGGTGACAGTGCCCATGTTGAAAGTCTCCATGAAGGCAGTGCTCATGGTGACACTGCCCATGGTGACTGTGCTCTTGCTGGCGGTGTACATGATTGGAGTCCTCATGGTGAAATTCCTTATGGTGGCACTGCCCATGATGATAGTGTTCATCGTGACAATGTCCATGGTGACAGTGCCTATGGTGACAGTGCCCATTGTGATAGTGCTCACGGTGATAATGCCCTCAGTGACAGTTCTAATGGTGACAGTTCCCACGGTGACATTGCTCATGGTGACAGTGCTCACGGTGACAGTAACCTTGGTGATAGTACCCATGGTAATAGAGGTCACGGTGACAGTGCCCATGGTGATATTGCTCACGGTGACACTGCCCATGGTGATAGTGCTCACGGTGATAGTGCTCAGGGTGACAGTTCCCATGGTTACAGTGCCCATGGTGACTGTGCTCATGGTGACAGTGCTCACAGACATACTGCTCATGGTGACAGTTCGCATGGCAACAGGGCCCATGTTAAAAGTGCCCATGGTGACAGTGCTCATGTTGGCACTGCCCATGGTGACTGTGCTCATGCTGGTGGTGTACATGGTTGGAGTTCCCATGGTGAAATTCCTTATGGTGGCAATGCCCATGATGATAGTGCTCATGGTGACATTGCCCACGGTGACAGTGCTCATGGTGACAGTTCGCATGTTGACATTGCCCATGGTGACAGTGCTCATGGTGACACAGCCCATGGTGACTGCGCTAAAGCTGGCGGTGTACATGGTTGGAATTCTCATGGTGAAATTCCTCATGGTGGCACTGCCCATGATGATAGCGCTCACTGTGACAGTGTCCATAGTGACAGTGCCCATGGTGACAGTGCCCATGGTGACATTTCCCATGGTGACTGTGCCCATGGTGACATTTCCCAATGTGACAGTGCTCATGGTGAGAGTTCCCATGGTGACAGTGTTGATGTTGACAGTGCCAATGGTGACAGTGCCCATGGTGACAGTGCCCATGGTGATAGTGTCCATGGTGACAGTGCTCATGTTGACAGTGCCCACGGCGACAGTGCTCATGGTGAGAGTACCCATGGTGACAGTTCTCACCTTGATAGTGCCCATGGTGACCGTTCCCATGGTGACAGTTCCCATGGTGATAGTGCTCACCGTGATAGTGCCCAGGGTGACAGTTCCCATGGATACAGTGCCCATGGTGACAGTTCTCATGGTGACAGTGCCCACGGTGATAGTGCTCATGGTGGCAGTTCGCATGCTGACAGTGCCCATGATGACAGTGCTCATGGTGACAGTGCCCACGGTGACAGTGCTCACAGTGAGAGTGCCCTTGCTGATAGTACCCATGGTAATAGTGCTCACATGAAAGTGCCCATAGTGATATTGCTCACGGTGACACTGCCCATGGTGATAGTGGTCACGGTGACAATGCCCACGGTGATAGTGTTCATGGTGATAGTGCTCATGTTGAGAGTGCTCATGGTGACACTGCCCATGGTGACTGTGATCATGCTGGCGGTGTACATGGTTGGAGTTCCCATGGGGAAATTTCTTATGGTGGCAATGCCCATGATGATAGTGCTCATGGTGACAGTGCTCATGGTGACAGTGTACATGGTGACAATCCCCACGGTGACAGTGATCACGGTGATAGTTCTCATGGCGATAGTGCCCATTGTAATAGTGCTCACGGTGACGTTGCCCATGTTGATATTGTTCACGGTGACACTGCCCTTGGTGATAGCGCTCATGGTGATAGTGCTCATGGTAATACTGCTCATGGTGACACTGCCCATGGTGACAGTGCCCATGGAGACACTGCCCATAGTGACATTTCCCATGGTGACAGTGCTCATGGTGAGAGTTCCCATATTGACAGTGCACATGGTGAAAGTTCCCATGGTGACAGTGTTCACGGTGACAGTGCTCACTGTGGCAGTGACATTGGTTACAGTGCTCATGGGGGCAGTGTCCATGGTGGCAGTTCCCAAGATGACAGTGCTCATGGTGACATTTCCCATGGTAACAGAGCTCATGATGACAGTGTCCATGGTGACATTGCCCATGTCGAAAGTGCCCATGGTGACATTGCTCATGGTGACACTGCCCATGGTGACTGTGCTCATGCTGGCGGTGTACATGGTTGGAGTTCCCATGGTGAAATTCCTCATGGTGGCACTGCCCATGATGATAGTGCTCATGGTGACAGTGTCCATCGTGAGAGTGCACTTGGTGACAGTGCTCATGATGACACTGCCCATGGTGACAGTGCCCATGGTGACATTTCCCATGGTGACAGTGCTCATGTTGACAGTGCACAAGGTGACAGTGCCCAAGGTGACATTTCCCATGGTTACAGTGTTAATGGTGATATTGCTCACTGTGACAGTGCCCATGGTTATAGTCCTCACGGTGATAGTGCTCATGGTGACAGTTCCCATGGTGACAGTGTTCATGGTGACAGTTCGCATGGTGACAGTCCCCATGGTGACAGTGCTCATGGTGACACAGCCCATGGTGACTGTTCTAAAGCTGCCGATGTACATGGTTGGAGTTCCCAATCTGAAATTCCTCATGTTGGCACTGCCCATGATGATAGTGTTCATGGTGACAGTGTCCATGGAGACAGTGCCTATGGTGACAGTGCCCATTGTGATAGTGCTCACGGTGATAGTGCCCACAGTGACAGTTGTAATAGTGACAGTCCCCATGGTGACAGTGTCGATGATGACAGTGCTCATGGTGACAGTGTTCATGGTGATATTGCTCACGGTGACACTGCCCATGGTTATTGTCCTCACGGTGATAGTGCTCATGATGACAGTGCCCACAGTGACAGTGCTCATGGTGGCAGTGCTCACAGTGACAATGCCCATGGTGATAGTGCCCATGGTAATAGTGCTCATGGTGACAGTACCCATGGTGATACTGTTCACGGTGACACTTCCTATGGTGATAGTGCTCATGTTGATAGTGCTCATGGTGACAGTTCCCATGGTTACAGTGCCCATGGTGACAGTGCTACTGGTGACAGTGCCCACGGTGAAAATGCTCATGGTGACAGTGCTCATGGTGATAGTCCTCACGGTGACAGTGCTCACATTGACAGTGCCCTTGGTGATAGTGCACATGGTAATACTGTTCATGGTGAAATTGCTCATGGTGATAGTTCGCATGGTGACAGTGCCCATGTCGAAAGTGCCCATGGTGGCAGTGCTCATGGTGACACTGCCCATGGTGACTGTGCTCATGCTGGGAGTGTACATGGTTGGAGTTCCCATGGTGAAATTCCTTATGGTGGCACTGCCCATGATGATAGTGTTCATGGTGACATTGTCCATGGTGACAGTGCGTATGGTGACAGTGCCCATTGTGATTGTGCTCACGGTGATAGTGCCCACAGTGACAGTGCTAATGGTGACAGTCCCCATGGTGACAGTTCCCATGATGACAGTGCTCATGGTGACAGTGCCCACGGTGACAGTGCTCATGGTCACAGTGCTCACGGTGACAGTGCTCACGGTGACAGTGACCTTGGTGATAGTATCCTTGTTAATAGTGCTCACGGTGACAGTGCCCATGGTGATATTGCTCACGGTGACACTGCCCATGGTGATAGTGCTCATGGTGACGGTTCCCAAGGTTACAGTGCCCATGGTGACAGTGCTCATGGTGACAGTGCCCATGGTGATTATGCTCATGGAGACCGTGCTCACGGTGATAGTGCTCATGGTGACAGTTCGCATGCTGACAGGGCCCATGTTGAAAGTGCCCATGGTGACAGTGCTCATGGTGATAATGCCCATGGTGAATGTGCTCATGCTGGCTGTGTACCTGGTTGGAATTCCGATGGTGAAATTCTTCATGGTAGCACTGCCCATGATGATAGTGCCCATGATGAAAGTGGTCATGGTGACAGTGCTCATGGTGACACTGCCCATGGTAACAGAACTCAGGATGACAGTGTCCATGGTGACAGTGCACATGGTGACAGTGGCCATGTTGAAATTGCCCATGGTAACAGTTCTCATGGTGACACTGCCCATAGTGACTGTGCTCATGCTGGCGGTGTAGAAGGTTGGAGTTCCCATGGTGAAATTCCTCATGGTGGCACTACCCATGATAATGGTGCTCATGGTGACAGTGTACATCGTGAGAGTGCCCATGGTAACAATGCTAATGGTGACACTGCCCAAGGTGACAGTGCCCAAGGTGATATTTCCCATGGTGACAGTGCTCATTTTGACAGTGCACACGGTGACAGTGCCCACAGTGACAGTGCTCACGGTGATCATGTTAATGGTAATATTGCTCATGGTGACACTGCCCATGGTTATAGTGCTCACGGTGATAGTGTTCATGGTGACAGTTCCCATGGTGAAAGTGCTCATGGTGACATTGCCCACGGTGACAGTGCTCATGGTGAGAGTTCGCATGGTGACAGTGCCCATGGTTACAATGCTCATGGTCACACAACCCATGGTGACTGTGCTAAAGCTGGCGGTGTACATGGTTGGAGTTCCCATGGTGAAATTCCTCATGGTGGCACTGCCCATGATGATAGTGTTCATGGTGACAGTGTCCATGGTGACAGTGCCTATGGTGACAGTGTCCATTGTGATAGTTATCATGGTGATAGTGCCCTCAGTGACAGTTCTAATGGTGACAGTTCGATGGTGACAGTGCCCATGATGACAGTGCTCATGGTGACAGTTCCCATGGTGACAGTGCCCACGGTGACAGTGCTCATGGTGACAGTTCCCTTGGTGATAGTACCCATGGTCATAGTGGTCACGGTGAGAGTGCCCATGGTGATATTGCTCACGGTGACACTGCCTATGGTGATAGTGCACACGGTCATAGTGCTCATTGTGACAGTGCCCATGGTGACTATGCTCATGGTGACAGTCCTCACGGTGATAGTGCTCATGGTGACAGTGCTCATGATGATAGTGCTCATGGTGACAGTTCGCATGGTGATAGGGCCCATGTTGAAAGTGCCCATGGTGAAAGTGCTCATGGTGTCACTGCCCATGGTGACTATGCTCATGCTGGCTGTGTACATGCTTGGAGATCCCATGGTGAAATTCCTCATGGTGGCACTGCCCATAATGATAGTGCTCATGGTGACAGTGTCCATGGTGACATTGCCTATGGTGACAGTTCCCATTGTGATAGTGCTGACGGTGATAGGGCCCACAGGGACAGTTCTAATGGTGACAGTTCCAATGGTGACAGTGCCCATGATGACAGTGCTTATGGTGACAGTGCCCATGGTGACATTGCTCATGGTGACAGTGCTCACGGTGACAATGCCCTTGGTGATAGTACCCATGGTCATAGTGGTCACGGTGAGAGTGCCCATGGTGATATTGCTCACGGTGACACTGCCTATGGTGATAGTGCACACGGTCATAGTGCTCATTGTGACAGTGCCCATGGTGACTATGCTCATGGTGACAGTCCTCACGGTGATAGTGCTCATGGTGACAGTGCTCATGATGATAGTGCTCATGGTGACAGTTCGCATGGTGATAGGGCCCATGTTGAAAGTGCCCATGGTGAAAGTGCTCATGGTGACACTGCCCATGTTGACTGTGCTCATGCTGGCGGTGTACATGGTTGGAGTTCCGATGGTGAAATTGCTCATGGTAGCACTGCCCATAATGATAGTGCTCATGGTGACAGTGTCCATGGTGACAGTGCCTATGGTGACAGAGCCCATTGTGATAGTGTTCACGGTGATAGTGCCCACAGTGACAGTGCTCATGGTGACAGTTCCTATGGTGACACTGCCCATGATGACAGTGCTCATGGTGACAGTGCCCACGGTGACAGTGCTCATTGTGACACTGCTCACGGTAAAAGTGCCCTTGGTGATAGTACCCATGTTAATAGTGCTCACGGTGACAGTTCACATGGTGACAGTGCCCATTTTGAATGTGCCCATGGTGGCAGTGCCCATGGTGACAGTGCTCATGGTGAGAGTTCCCATGGTGACAGTGCTCATGTTCACAGTGCCCATGGTGACAGTGTCCATGGTCAACAGTGCCCATGGTGAGAGTGCCCATGGTGACAGTGCCCATGGTGACAGTGCTCATGGTGACAGTGTCCACGGTGAGAGTGCTCATGGTGACACTGCTCACGGTAACAGTGCCCTTGGTGAGAGTACCCATGTTAATAGTGCTCACGGTGATAGAGCCCACGGTGACATTTCCCATGGTGACAGTGCTCACTTTGACAGTGTACACGATGACAGTGCCCACGGTGACAGTGTTTATGGTGATATTACTAACGGGGACACGGCCCATGTTCATAGTGCTCACGGTGATAGTGCTCATGGTGACAGTTACCATGGTGACAGTGCCCACAGTGACAGTGCTCATGGTGACATTACCCACAGTGACAGTACTCATGGTGACAGTACGCATGGTGACAGTGCCCATGGTGACAGTGCTCATGGTGACACAGCCCATGGTGACTGTGCTAAAGCTGGCGGTGCATATGGTTGGAGTTCCCATGGTGAAATTCCTCATGGTGGCACTGCCCATGATGATAGTGCTCATGGTGACAGTGCCCATGGTGACATTTCCCATGGTGACAGTGCTCATGGTGAGAGTTCCCAGGCCGACCGTGCCCATGATGACAGTGCTCATGTTTACTGTGCCCACGGTGAAAGTGCTCATGGTAACAGTGATCACGGTGACAGTGCCCTTGGTGATAGTACCCATGTTAACAGTGCTCAATGTGACAGTGCCCATGGTGATATTTCTCACGGTGACACTGCCCATGGTGATAGTGC
The DNA here is from genome assembly GCF_965194805.1 of Balaenoptera borealis. Lineage (NCBI taxonomy): Eukaryota > Metazoa > Chordata > Mammalia > Artiodactyla > Balaenopteridae > Balaenoptera > Balaenoptera borealis. The sequence goes on from NW_028123436.1 coordinate 293,061, forward strand.
TCACGGTGATTGTGCTCATGGTGACAGTTCCCATGGTTACAGTGCCCACTGTGACAGTGCCCATGGTGACAGTGCCCACGGTGACAGTGCTCATGGTGACAGTGCTCATGGTGATAGTGCTCACGGTGATAGTGCTCACGGTGACAGTGCCCTTGGTGATAGTGCTCATGGTGATAGTTCTCATGGTGGCAGTTTGCATGGTGACACTGCCCCTGTTGAAAGTGCCCATGGTGACAGTGCTCATGTTGACACTGCCCATGGTGACAGTGCTCATGTTGGAGGTGTACATGGTTGGAGTTCCCATGGTACAACTGTTATGGTGCACTGCCCATGATGATAGTGCTCATGGTGACAGTGTCCATGGTGACAGTGCACATGGTGACAGTGCCTATGGTGAGAGTGCCCATGGTGACAGCGCCCATGGTGACCGTTTCCATGGTGACAGTGCTCATGTTGACAGTGCCCATGGTGACCGTTCCCATGGTGACAGTTCCCATGGTGATAGTGCTCACCGTGATAGTGCCCATTGTGACAGTTCCCATGGATCCAGTGCCCATGGTGACAGTGCTCATTGTGACAGTGCCCTCGGTGATAGAGCTCATGGTGGCATTTCGCATGGTGACAGTGCCCATGACGACAGTGCTCATGGTTACAATGCCCACGGAGACAGTGCTCATGGTTACAGTGCTCACGGTGACAGTGCTCATGGTGACATTGCCCATGGTGACAGTGCTCATGGTGACAGTTCGCATGGTGACAGTGCCCACGGTGATAGTGCTCACGGTGATAATGCTCGCAGTGACAGTGCTCTTGATGATAGTGCTCATGGTTAAAGTTCTCATGGTGAGAGTGCTCATGGTAACACTGACCATCGTGTCTGTGCTCATGCTGGCGGTGTACATGGCTGGAGTCCCCATGGTGAAATTTCTTATGCTGGCAGTGCCCATGATGATAGTGCTCATGGTGACAGTGTCCATCGTGAGAGTGCCCATGGTGACAGTGCTCATGGTGACCCTGCCCATGGTGAGAGTTCCCATGGTGATATTTCCCATGTTGACAGTGCTCATGTTGACAGTGCACACGGTGACAGTGTTCATGGTGATATTGCTCAAGGTGACGGTGCCCATGGTTATAGTGCTCACGTTGATAGTGCTCATGGTGACAGTTCCCATGGTGACAGTGCTCATGGTGACATTTCCCATGGTAACAGAGCTCATGATGACAGTGTCCATGGTGACAGTGCCCATGTTGAAAGTGCCCATGGTGACATTGCTCATGGTGACACTGCCATGGTGACTGTGCTCATGCTGGCGGTGTACATGATTGGAGTTCCCATGGTGAAATTCCTCATGGTGGCACTGCCCATGATGACACTGCCCATGGTGACAGTGCCCATGGTGACATTTCCCATGGTGACAGTGCTCATGTTGACAGTGCACATGGTGACAGTGCGCACGGTGACATTTCCCATGGTTACAGTGTTCATGGTGATATTGCTCACGGTGACAGTGCCCATGGTTATAGTCCTCACGGTGATAGTGCTCATGGTGACAGTTCCCATGGTGACAGTGCCCACGGTGACAGTGCTCATGGTGACATTGCCCACGGTGACAGTACTCATGGTAACAGTTCCCATGGTGACAGTGCTCATGTTGATAGTGCCCACGGTGACAGTGCTCATGGTGACAGTGCTCACAATGACAGTGCCCTTGGTGATAGTGCCCATGGTAATAGGGCTCACGGTGACACTGCCCATGGTGATATTGTTCACGGTGACACTGCCCATGGTGATAGAGCTCACGGTGATAGTGCTCACATTGACAGTGCCCTTGGGGATAGTGCTCATGGTAATACTGCTCATGGTGATAGTGCTCATGGCGATAGTTCGCATGGTGACAGTGCCCATGTGGAAAGTGCCCATGGTGGCAGTGCTCATGGTGACACGCCCATGGTGGCTGTGCTCATGCTGGCGGTGTCCATGGTTGGAGTTCCCATGGTGAAATTCCTTATGGTAGCACTGCCCATGATGATAGTGCTCATGGTGACAGTATCCATGGTGACAGTGTCTATGGTGACAGTGTCCATGGTGATAGTGCCCACAGTGACTGTGCTCATTGTGACAGTTTCTATGGTGAGAGTAACCATGATGACAGTGCTCATGGTGACAATGCCCACAGTGACATTGCTCACGGTGATAGTGCTCACGTTGACATTGCCCTTGGTGATAGTACGCATGGTAATATTGCTCACGGTGACAGTGCCCATGGTGATAGTGCTCATGGTGATAGTGCTCATGGTAATAGTGATCATGGTGAAACTGCCTATGGTGACAGTGCCCACGGTGACACTGCCCATAGTGATATTTGCCATGGTGACAATGCTCATGGTGAGAGTTCCCATGGTGACAGTGCTCACGGTGACAGTGCTCATGGTGACACAGCCCATGGTGACTGTGCTAAAGCTGGCGGTGTATATGGTTGGAGTTCCCATGATGAAATTCCTCATGGTGGCACTCCCCATGATGATAGTGCTCATGGTGACAGTGCCCATGGTGAAATTATCCATGGTGACAGTGCTCATGGTGAGAGTTCCTATGGTGACTGTGCTCATGTTGACAGTGCCCATGGTGACAGTGCCCACGGTGACACTGCGCAAGGTGATAGTGCTCAACGTGATAGTGCCCATGGTAATAGTGCTGATGGTGACACTGCCCATGTTGATATTGCTCACGGTGACACTGCCCATGGTGATAGTGCTCACGGTGATAGTGCTCACGGTGACCGTGCCCTTGGTGATATTGCTCATGGTGATACAGCTCATGGCGGAAGTTCGCATGGTGACACTGCCCCTGTTGAAATTGCCCATGGTGACAGTGCTCATGTTGACACTGCCCATGGTGACTGTGCTCACGATGGAGGTGTACATGGTTGGAGTTCCCATGGTACAACTGTTATGGTGGTACTGCCCATGATGATAGTGCTCATGGTGACAGTGTCCATGGTGACAGTGCCCATGGTGATAGTGCCTATTGTGAGAGTGCCCATGGTGACAGTTCCCATGGTGACCATTTCCATGGTGATAATGCTCATGTTGACAGTGCCAACCGTGACAATGCTCATGGTGAGAGTTCCCATGGTGAAAGTGATCATCTTGACAATGCCCATGGCGACCGTTCCCATGGTGACATTTCCCATGGTGATAGTACTCACCGTGATAGTGCCCATGGTGACAGTTCCCATGGATACAGTGTCCATGGTGACAGTGCTCATTGTGGCACTGCCCATGGTGACTGTGCTCATGCTGGCGGTGTACTTGGTTGGAGTTCCGATGGTGAAATTCCTCATGGTAGCACTGCCCATGATGATAGTGCTCATGGTGACAGTGTCCGTCATGAGAGTGTCCATGGTGACAGTTCCCATGGTGATAGTGCATACCGTGATAGTGCCCATGGTGACAGTTCCCATGGATACAGTGCCCATGGTGACAGTGCTCACGGTGATAGTGCTCATGCAGACAGTTCGCATGGTGACACGGCCCATGTTGAAAGTGCCCATGGTGACAGTGCTCATAGTGGCACTGCCCATGATGATTGTGCTCATTCTGGCGGTGTACTTGGTTGGAGTTCCCATGGTGAAATTCCTCATGGTAGCACTGCCCATGCTGATAGTGCTCATGGTGACAGTGCACATGGTGACAATGCCCACACTGACAGTGCTCACGGTGTTAGTGCACATGGTGATAATGCCCATTGTAATTGTGCTCAAGGTGACAGTGCCCATGTTGATATTGCTCAAGGTGATAGTGCTCATGGTGACACTGCCCTTGATGATAGTGCTCTTGGTGATAGTGCTCATGGTAATAGTGTTCATGGTGACAGTGCCCATGGTGACACTGCTCATAGTGACAATTCCCATGGTGACAGTGCTCATGGTGACAGTGCTCACGGTGACAGTGCCCTTGGTGATAATACCCATGTTAATAGTGCTCACAGTGACAGTGCCCATGGTGATTTTGCTCACGGTGACACTACCCATGGTGATAGTGCTCATGGTGATAGTGCTCATGGTGACAGTTCCCATGGTAACTGTGCCCATGGTGACAGTGCTCATGGCGACAGTGCCCACGGTGACTATGCTCATGGAGACAGTGCTCATGGTGATAGTGCTCATGGTGACAGTTCACATGGTGACAGAGCCCATGTTGAAAGTGCCCATGGTGACAGTGCTCATGGTGGCACTGCCCATGGTGACTGTGCTCATGCTTGCGGTGTACCTGGTTGGAGTTCCGATGGTGAAATTCCTCATGGTAGCACTGCCCATAATGATAGTGCTCATGGTGACAGTGTCCATGGTGACAGTGCCTATGGTGACAGTGCCCATTGTGATAGTGCTCATAGTGACAGTGCCCACTGTGACAGTGCTCACGGTGACAGTGCCCTTGGTGATAGTGCTCATGGTGATAGTGCTCATGGTGACAGTTCGCATGGTGACAGTGCCCATGTTGAAATTGCCGATGGTGACAGTACCCATGGTGAGAGTGCTCATGGTGAAGGTTCCCACTGTGACAGTGCTCATGGTGACAGTGCTCATGGTGACAGTGCTCAGGGTGAGAGTGCTCACGATGATAGTGCTCACGGTGACAGTTCCCTTGGTGATAGTGCTCATGGTGATAGTGCCCATGGTGACACTGCCCATGGTGATATTGCTCACGGTGACACTGCCCATGGTAATAGTGCTCATGGTGATAGTGCTCACGTTGACAGTGCCTTTGGTGATAGTGCTCATGGTGACACTGCCCATGGTGACAGTTCACATGCTGATAGTGCCCATGTTGAAAGTTCCCACGGTGACAGTGCTCATGGTGATAATGCCCATGGTGACTGTGCTCATGCTGGCGGTGTACAGGGTTGGTGTTCCCATGTTGAAATTACTCATGGTGGCACTGCCCAGGATGATAGTGTACATGGTGACAGTGTCCATGGTGACAGTGCCAATGGTGACAGTGCTCACGGTGACACTGCCCATGGTGACATTTCACAAGGTGACAGTGCCCATGTTGAAAGTGCTCATGGTGACAGTGACCATGGTGACATTTCCCATGTTGACAGTGTCCATTGTGATAGTGCCCATGGTGACAGTGCCCATGGTGACAGTGCTCATGTTGACAGTGCCCATGGTGACAGTGCCCTTGGTGACAATACCCATAGTGACATTTCCAATTGTGACAGTCCTCATAGTGAGAGTTCCCATGGCGACAGTGCTGATGGATGACAGTGCTCATGTTGACAGTGCCCATGGGGACAATGCTGATGGATACAGTGTCCATGGTGATAGTGCTCCTCGGGACCGTGTAGATGGTTACAGTGCCCATGGTGACATTTTCCACAGTGACAGTGCCCATGGTGAGAGTGCCGATGGAGACAGTGTCCATAGTGACAGTTCCCATGGTGACAGTGCTCATGGTGACACTTCCCATGGTGAACAGTGTCCATGGTGACATTTCCGATGGAGACAGTGCTCCTGGTGAGAGTTCCCATGCTGACAGTGCTCACGTTGACAGTGCCCATGGTGACAGTTCCCATGTTGACACTTCCCATGGTGATATTGCTCATGGTGACAGTGCACATGGTGACATAGCCCACGGTGACAGTGCTCACGGTGATAGTGCTCATGGTAATAGTGCTCGTGTTGACACTACCGATGGTGACAGTGCACATGGTGACACTGCCCATAGTGACATTTCCCATGGTGACAGTGCTCATGGTGAGAGTTCCCATGGTGACAGTGCACATGGTGACAGTGCCCATGGTGATAGTGCTCACTGTGACAGTTCTCACTGTGGCAGTGCCAATGGTTACAGTGCGCATGGTGACCTTTCCCATGGTGACAGTTCCCATGGTGATAGTGCTCACCGTGATAGTGCCAATGGTGACAGTTACCATGGATACAGTGCCTATGGTGACAGTGCTCATGGTGACAGTGCCCACTGTGATAGTGCTCAGGGTGGCAGTTCGCATGGTGACAGTGGCCATGATGACAGTGCTCATGGTGGCAATGCCCACAGTGACAGTGCTCATGGTGATAGTGCTCACGATGACAGTGCCTTTGGTGATAGTATCCATGGTAATAGTTCTCAATGTGACAGTGCCCATGGAGATAGTGCTCATGGTGATGGTGCTCATGGTAATAGTGCTCATGGTGACACTGCCCATGGTGACAGTGCCCATGGTGACACTGCCCATAGTGACATTTCCCATGGTGGCAGTGCTCATGGTGACAGTTCCCATGGGGACAGTGCTCATGGTGACAGTGCCCATGGTGACAGTGTCCATGGTGACAGTGCCTATGGTGAGAGTGCCCATGGTGACAGTGTGCATGGTGACAGTGCTCATGTTGAAATTGCCCATGGTGACAGTGCTCATGGTGAGAGTTCCCATGGTGACAATGTTCATGTTGACAATGCCCATGGAGACAGTGCTCATGTTGACAGCGCCCACGGTGACAGTGCTCATGGTTACAGTGCTCACAGTTACAGTGCCCATGGTGATAGGGCCCATAGTAATAGTGCTCACGGTGACAGCATCCATGTTGATATTGTTCATGGTGACACTACCCATGGTGATAGTGCTCACGGTGACAGTGCTCATGAAGACAGTTCCCATGGTTGCAGTGCCCATGGTGACATTGCCCACGGTGACAATGCTCATGGTGACAGTGCTCATGGTGATATTGCTCACGGTGATAGTGCTCACATTGACAATGCCCTTGGTGATAGTGCTCATGGTAATACTGCTCATGGTGATAGTGCTCATGGTGATAGTTCGTATGGTGACAGTGCCCATGTTGAAAGTCCCCATGATGGCAGTGCTCATGGTGACATTGCCCATGGTGACTGTGCTCATGCTGGCAGTGTACATGGTTGGAGTTCCCATGGTGAAATTCCTTATGGTGGCACTGCCCATGGTGATAGTGTTCATGGTGACAGTGTCCATGGTGACAGTGCCCATGATGACAGTGCTCATGGTGACAGTGCCCACGGTGACAGTGCTCATGGTGACAGTGCTCACGGTGACAGTGCCCTTGGTGATAATACCCATGTTAATAGTGCTCACAGTGACAGTGCCCATGGTGATTTTGCTCACGGTGACACTACCCATGGTGATAGTGCTCATGGTGATAGTGCTCATGGTGACAGTTCCCATGGTAACTGTGCCCATGGTGACAGTGCTCATGGCGACAGTGCCCACGGTGACTATGCTCATGGAGACAGTGCTCATGGTGATAGTGCTCATGGTGACAGTTCACATGGTGACAGAGCCCATGTTGAAAGTGCCCATGGTGACAGTGCTCATGGTGGCACTGCCCATGGTGACTGTGCTCATGATGGCGGTGTACCTGGTTGGAGTTCCGATGGTGAAATTCCTCATGGTAGCACTGCCCATAATGATAGTGCTCATGGTGACAGTGTCCATGGTGACAGTGCCTATGGTGACAGTGCCCATTGTGATAGTGCTCATAGTGACAGTGCCCACTGTGACAGTGCTCACGGTGACAGTGCCCTTGGTGATAGTGCTCATGGTGATAGTGCTCATGGTGACAGTTCGCATGGTGACAGTGCCCATGTTGAAATTGCCGATGGTGACAGTACCCATGGTGAGAGTGCTCATGGTGAAGGTTCCCACTGTGACAGTGCTCATGGTGACAGTGCTCATGGTGACAGTGCTCAGGGTGAGAGTGCTCACGATGATAGTGCTCACGGTGACAGTTCCCTTGGTGATAGTGCTCATGGTGATAGTGCCCATGGTGACACTGCCCATGGTGATATTGCTCACGGTGACACTGCCCATGGTAATAGTGCTCATGGTGATAGTGCTCACGTTGACAGTGCCTTTGGTGATAGTGCTCATGGTGACACTGCCCATGGTGACAGTTCACATGCTGATAGTGCCCATGTTGAAAGTTCCCACGGTGACAGTGCTCATGGTGATAATGCCCATGGTGACTGTGCTCATGCTGGCGGTGTACAGGGTTGGTGTTCCCATGTTGAAATTCCTCATGGTGGCACTGCCCATGATGATAGTGTACATGGTGACAGTGTCCATGGTGACAGTGCCAATGGTGACAGTGCTCACGGTGACACTGCCCATGGTGACATTTCACAAGGTGACAGTGCCCATGTAGAAAGTGCTCATGGTGACAGTGACCATGGTGACATTTCCCATGTTGACAGTGTCCATTGTGATAGTGCCCATGGTGACAGTGCCCATGGTGACAGTGCTCATGTTGACAGTGCCCATGGTGACAGTGCCCTTGGTGACAATACCCATAGTGACATTTCCAATTGTGACAGTCCTCATAGTGAGAGTTCCCATGGCGACAGTGCTGATGGATGACAGTGCTCATGTTGACAGTGCCCATGGGGACAATGCTGATGGATACAGTGTCCATGGTGATAGTGCTCCTCGGGACCGTGTAGATGGTTACAGTGCCCATGGTGACATTTTCCACAGTGACAGTGCCCATGGTGAGAGTGCCGATGGAGACAGTGTCCATAGTGACAGTTCCCATGGTGACAGTGCTCATGGTGACACTTCCCATGGTGAACAGTGTCCATGGTGACATTTCCGATGGAGACAGTGCTCCTGGTGAGAGTTCCCATGCTGACAGTGCTCACGTTGACAGTGCCCATGGTGACAGTTCCCATGTTGACACTTCCCATGGTGATATTGCTCATGGTGACAGTGCACATGGTGACATAGCCCACGGTGACAGTGCTCACGGTGATAGTGCTCATGGTAATAGTGCTCGTGTTGACACTACCGATGGTGACAGTGCACATGGTGACACTGCCCATAGTGACATTTCCCATGGTGACAGTGCTCATGGTGAGAGTTCCCATGGTGACAGTGCACATGGTGACAGTGCCCATGGTGATAGTGCTCACTGTGACAGTTCTCACTGTGGCAGTGCCAATGGTTACAGTGCGCATGGTGACCTTTCCCATGGTGACAGTTCCCATGGTGATAGTGCTCACCGTGATAGTGCCAATGGTGACAGTTACCATGGATACAGTGCCTATGGTGACAGTGCTCATGGTGACAGTGCCCACTGTGATAGTGCTCAGGGTGGCAGTTCGCATGGTGACAGTGGCCATGATGACAGTGCTCATGGTGGCAATGCCCACAGTGACAGTGCTCATGGTGATAGTGCTCACGATGACAGTGCCTTTGGTGATAGTATCCATGGTAATAGTTCTCAATGTGACAGTGCCCATGGAGATAGTGCTCATGGTGATGGTGCTCATGGTAATAGTGCTCATGGTGACACTGCCCATGGTGACAGTGCCCATGGTGACACTGCCCATAGTGACATTTCCCATGGTGGCAGTGCTCATGGTGACAGTTCCCATGGGGACAGTGCTCATGGTGACAGTGCCCATGGTGACAGTGTCCATGGTGACAGTGCCTATGGTGAGAGTGCCCATGGTGACAGTGTGCATGGTGACAGTGCTCATGTTGAAATTGCCCATGGTGACAGTGCTCAGGGTGAGAGTTCCCATGGTGACAATGTTCATGTTGACAATGCCCATGGAGACAGTGCTCATGTTGACAGCGCCCACGGTGACAGTGCTCATGGTTACAGTGCTCACAGTTACAGTGCCCATGGTGATAGTGCCCATAGTAATAGTGCTCACGGTGACAGCATCCATGTTGATATTGTTCATGGTGACACTACCCATGGTGATAGTGCTCATGGTGACAGTGCTCATGAAGACAGTTCCCATGGTTGCAGTGCCCATGGTGACATTGCCCACGGTGACAATGCTCATGGTGACAGTGCTCATGGTGATATTGCTCACGGTGATAGTGCTCACATTGACAATGCCCTTGGTGATAGTGCTCATGGTAATACTGCTCATGGTGATAGTGCTCATGGTGATAGTTCGTATGGTGACAGTGCCCATGTTGAAAGTCCCCATGATGGCAGTGCTCATGGTGACATTGCCCATGGTGACTGTGCTCATGCTGGCAGTGTACATGGTTGGAGTTCCCATGGTGAAATTCCTTATGGTGGCACTGCCCATGGTGATAGTGTTCATGGTGACAGTGTCCATGGTGACAGTGCCCATGATGACAGTGCTCATGGTGACAGTGCCCACGGTGACAGTGCTCATGGTGACAGTGCTCACGGTGACAGTGCCCTTGGTGATAATACCCATGTTAATAGTGCTCACAGTGACAGTGCCCATGGTGATTTTGCTCACGGTGACACTCCCCATGGTGATAGTGCTCATGGTGACAGTTCCCATGGTAACTGTGCCCATGGTGACAGTGCTCATGGCGACAGTGCCCACGGTGACTATGCTCATGGAGACAGTGCTCATGGTGATAGTGCTCATGGTGACAGTTCACATGGTGACAGAGCCCATGTTGAAAGTGCCCATGGTGACAGTGCTCATGGTGGCACTGCCCATGGTGACTGTGCTCATGCTTGCGGTGTACCTGGTTGGAGTTCCGATGGTGAAATTCCTCATGGTAGCACTGCCCATAATGATAGTGCTCATGGTGACAGTGTCCATGGTGACAGTGCCTATGGTGACAGTGCCCATTGTGATAGTGCTCATAGTGACAGTGCCCACTGTGACAGTGCTCAATGTGACAGTGCTCACGGTGACAGTGCCCTTGGTGATAGTGCTCATGGTGATAGTGCTCATGGTGACAGTTCGCATGGTGACAGTGCCCATGTTGAAATTGCTGATGGTGACAGTACCCATGGTGAGAGTGCTCATGGTGAAGGTTCCCACTGTGACAGTGCTCATGGTGACAGTGCTCATGGTGACAGTGTTCAGGGTGAGAGTGCTCACGATGATAGTGCTCACGGTGACAGTTCCCTTGGTGATAGTGCTCATGGTGATAGTGCCCATGGTGACACTGCCCATGGTGATATTGCTCACGGTGACACTGCCCATGGTAATAGTGCTCATGGTGATAGTGCTCACGTTGACAGTGCCTTTGGTGATAGTGCTCATGGTGACACTGCCCATGGTGACAGTTCACATGCTGATAGTGCCCATGTTGAAAGTTCCCACGGTGACAGTGCTCATGGTGATAATGCCCATGGTGACTGTGCTCATGCTGGCGGTGTACAGGGTTGGTGTTCCCATGTTGAAATTCCTCATGGTGGCACTGCCCATGATGATAGTGTACATGGTGACAGTTCGCATGGTGACAGTGCCCATGTTGAAATTGCCGATGGTGACAGTACCCATGGTGAGAGTGCTCATGGTGAAGGTTCCCACTGTGACAGTGCTCATGGTGACAGTGCCCTTAGTGATAGTGCTCATGGTGACAGTTCGCATGGTGATAGTGCTCATGTTGACATTGCCCATGGTGACCGTTCCCATGGTGACAGTACCCATGGTGATAGTGCTCATGGTGACAGTGCTCATGGGGACAGTGCACATGGTGACAATGCCCACGATGACAGTGCTCACGGTGATAGTGCTCAAGGGGAAAGTGCCCATTGTAATAGTGCTCACCGTGACAGTGCCCATGCTGATATTGCTCAAGGTAACACTGCCCATGGTGATAGTGCTCACGGTGATAGTGCTCATGGTGACAATGCCCTTGGTGATAGTGCTCATGGTGATAGTGTTCATGGTAATAGTGCTCATGGAGACAGTGCTCACGGTGATAGTGCCCATGGTGACACTGCCCATAATGACATTTCCCATGGTGACAGTGCTCATGGTGAGAGTTCCCATGGTGACAGTGCTCACGGTGACAATGCTCACTGTGGCAGAGCCAATGGTTACAGTGCTCATGGTGGCAGTGTCCATGGTGGCAGTTCCCAAGATGACAGTGCTCATGGTGACATTTCCCATGGAAACAGAGCTCATGATGACAGTGTCCATGGTGACAGTGTACATGGTGACAGTGGCCATGTTGAAAGTGCCCATGGTGACAGTGCTCAAGCTGGCGGTATACATGGCTGGAGTTCCCATGGTGAAATTCCTCATGGTTGCCCTGCCCATGATGATAGTGCTCATGGTGACAGTGTCCATCATGAGAGTGCCCATGGTGACAGTGCTCATGATGACCCTGCCCATGGTGACAGTGCCCATGGTGACATTTCCCATGGTGACAGTGCTCATGTTGACAGTGCACACGGTGACATTGCCCACGGTGACATTTCCCATGGTGACAGTGTTCATGGTGATATTGCTCACGGTCACAGTGCCCATGGTTATAGTCCTCACGGTGATAGTGCTCATGGTGACAGTTCCCATGGTGACAGTGCCCGCAGTGACTGTGCTCATGGTGACATTGCCCACGGTGACAGTGCTCATGGTGACAGTTCGCTTGGTGACACTACCCATGGTGACAGTGCACATGGTGACACAGCCCATGGTGACTGTGCTAAAGCTGCCGATGTACATGGTTGGAGTTCCCATGGTGAAATTCCTCATGGTGGCACTGCCCATGATGATAGTGTTGATGGTGACAGTGCCTATGGTGAGAGTGCCCATTGTGATAGTGGTCACGGTGACAGTGCCCTTCGTGATAGTATCCATGGTAATAGTGTTCACAGTGACACTGCCCATGGTGATAGTGCTCATGGTGACAGTGCTCATGGTGATAGTGTTCACGGTGATAGTGCTCATGGTGACAGTGCCCTTGGTGATAGTGCTCATGGTGATAGTGTTCATGGAGACATTTCACATGGTGACAGTGCTCATGTTGACAGTCCCCATGTTGACTGTGCTCATGCTGGCGGTGTACATGGTTGGTGTTACAATGGTGAAATTCCTTATGGTGGCACTGCCCATGATGATAGTGCTCATGGTGAAAGTGCCCATGGTGACAGTGTCCATGGTGACAGTGCCTATGGTGAGAGTGCCCATGGTGACAGTGCCCATGGTGACGGTGTCCAAGGTGACAGTGCTCATGTTGACAGTGCCCACGGTGACAATGCTCATGGTGAGAGTTTCCATGGTGGCAGTGCTAACCTTAACAGTGTCCATGGTGACCGTTCCGGTGGTGACAGTTCCCATGGTGATAGTGCCCATGGTGACAGTGCTCATGGTGATAGTGCTCATGGTGACACGGCCCATGGTGAATGTGCTCATGCTGGCGGTGTACATGGTTGGAGTTCCCATGGTGAAATTCCTTATGGTGGCAATGCCCATGATGATAGTGCTCATGGTGAGAGTGTCCATGGTGACAATACCTATGGTGACAGTGCCCATGGTGACATTTCCCATGGTGATAGTGCTCATGGTGAGAGTTCCCATGATGACAATGCTTATGTTGACAATGCCCTTGGTGACAGTGCTCATCGTGACAGTGCCCACTGTGAAATTTCTCATGGTGACAGTGCTCACGGTGATAGTGCTCACGGTGATAGTGCTCACGCTGACAGTGCCCTTGGTGATAGTGCTCATGGTAATAGTGCTCACGGTGACGGTTCGCATGGTGACAGTGCCCATGATGAAAGTGCCCATGGTGGCAGTGCTCATTGTGACACTGCCCATGGTGAATGTGCTCATGCTGGCGTTGTACATGGTTGGAGTTCCCATGGTGAAATTCCTTATGGTGGCACTACCCATGATGATAGTGTTCATGGTGACAGTGTCCATGGTGACATTTCCCATGGTGACAGTGCTCATGGTGAGAGTTCTCATGTTGAGAGTGCTCAGGTTGACATTGCCCATGGTGACCCTTCCGATGGTGAGAGTTCCCATGGTGATAGTGCTCATGGTGACAGTGCTCATGGTGACCGTGCACACGGTGACAATGCCCACAGTGACAATGCTCACGGTGATAGTGCTCATGGCGATAGTGACCATTGTAATAGTGCTCACCGTGACAGTGCCCATGTTGATATTGCTCATGGTGACACTGCCCATGGTGATAGTGCTCACGGTGATAGCGCTCAGGGTGACACTGCCCTTGGTGATAGTGCTCATGGTGATAGTGTTCATGGTAATAGTGCTCATGGTGACACTGCCCATGGTGACAGTGCCCATGGTGACACTCCCGATAGTGACATTTCTTATGGTGACAGTGCTCATGGTGAGAGTTCCCATGGTGACAGTGCACATGGTGACAGTTCCCATGGTGACAGTGCTCACGGTGACCGTGCTCACTGTGGCAGTGCCAATGGTAACATTGTTCATGGTGGCAGTGTCCATGGTGGCGGTTTCCAAGATGACAGTGCTCATGGTGATATTTCCCATGGTAACAGAGTTCATGATGACAGTGCTCATGGTGACAGTTCGCATGGTGACAGTGCCCACTTTGAAAGTGCCCATGGTGACAGTACCCATGGTGACTGTGCCCATGGTGACAGTGCCCATGGTGACAGTGCTCATTGTGAGAATTGCCATGGTGACAGTGCTAATGTTGACATTGCCCATTGTGACCGTTCCCATGGTGACAGTTCCCAAGGTGATAGTGCTCATGGTGACAGTGCTATTGGTGACAGTGCACACGGTGAGAATGCCCACACTTACACTGCTCACGTTGATAGTGCCCATGGTGATAGTGCCAATTTTAATAGTGCTCATGGTGACCGTGCCCATGTGGATGTTGCTCAAGGTGACACTTCCCATGGTGATAGTGCTCACGGTGATAGTGCTCATGGTGACACTGCCCTTGGTGATAGTGCTCATGGTGATAGTGCTCATGGTAATACTGCTCATGTTTACGCTGCCCATGGTGACAGTGCCCATGGTGACACTGCCCAAAGTGACATTTCCCATGGTGACAGTGCTCATGGTGAGAGTTCCCATGGTGACAGTGCACATGGTGACAGTTCCGATGGTGACAGTGCTCATGGTGACAGTGCTCACTGTGGCAGTGCCAATGGTTACAGTGCTCATGGTGGCAGTGTCCATGGTGGCAGTTCCCAAGAGGACAGTGCTCATGGTGACATTTCCCATGGTAACAGAACTCAGGATGACAGTGTCCATGGTGACAGTGCCCATGGTGAGAGTGGCCATGTTGAAATTGCCCATGGTGACAGTGTTTATGGTGACACTGCCCATGGTGACTGTGCTCATGCTGGCGTTGAACAAGGTTGGAGTTCCCATGGTGAAATTCCTCATGGTGGCACTACCCATGATAATAGTGCTCATGGTGACAGTGTACATCGTGAGAGTGCCCATGGTAACAATGCTCATGGTGAAACTGCCCATGGTGACAGTGCCCAAGGTGATATTCCCATGGTGACAGTGCTCATTTTGACAGTGCACATGGTGACAGTGCCGACAGTGACAGTGCTCACGGTGATAGTGTTAATGGAAATATTGCTCATGGTGACACTGCCCATGGTTATAGTGCTCACAGTGATAGTGCTCATGGTGACAGTTCCCAAGGTGACAGTGCCCACGGTGATAGTGCTCATGGTGACATTGCCCACGGTGACAGTGCTCATGGTGAGAGTTCGCATGGTGACAGTGCCCATGGTTACAGTGCTCATGGTCACACAACCCATGGTGACTGTGCTAAAGCTGGCAGTGTACATGGTTGGAGTTCCCATGGTGAAATTCCTCATGGTGGCACTGCCCATGATGATAGTGTTGATGGTGACAGTGTCCATGGTGACAGTGCCTATGGTGACAGTGTCCATTGTGATAGTGCTCTCGGTGATAGTTCCCTCAGTGACAGTTCTAATGGTGACAATTCCATGGTGACAGTGCCCATGATGACCGTGCTCATGGTGACAGTGCCCACGGTGACATTTCTCATGGTGAGAGTGCTCACGGTGACAGTGCCCTTGGTGATAGTACCCATGGTAATAGTGGTCACGTTGACATGGCCCATGGTGATATTGCTCACGGTGACGCTGCCCATGGTGATAGTGCTCACGGTGACATTCCCATGGTTACAGTGCCCATGGTGATATTGCTCACGGTGACACTGCCCATGATGACAGTGCTCATGGTGACAATGCCCATTCTGACAATGCTCATAGTGACAGTGCTCACGGTGACAGTGCCCTTGATGATAGTACTCATGGTAATAGTGCTCACGGTGACAGTTCCCATGGTGACAGTGCTCACTGTGGCAGTGCCAATGGTTACAGTGCTCATGGTGGCAGTGTCCATGGTGGCAGTTCCCAAGATGACAGTGCTCATGGTGACATTTCCCATGGTAAGAGAGCTCATGATGACAGTGTCTATGGAGACAGTGCCCATGGTGACAGTGGCCATGTTGAAAGTGCCCATGGTGACACTGCTCATGGTGTCACTGCCCATGGTGACTATGCTCATGCTGGCTGTGTACATGCTTGGAGATCCCATGGTGAAATTCCTCATGGTGGCACTGCCCATAATGATAGTGCTCATGGTGACAGTGTCCATGGTGACATTGCCTATGGTGACAGTTCCCATTGTGATAGTGCTCACGGTGATAGGGCCCACAGGGACAGTTCTAATGGTGACAGTTCCAATGGTGACAGTGCCCATGATGACAGTGCTTATGGTGACAGTGCCCACGGTGACAGTGCTCATGGTGACAGTGCTCATGGTGACAGTGCCCTTGGTGATAGTACCCATGGTAAAAGTGCTCATGGTGACATTGCCCATGGTGATATTGCTCATGCTGGCGGTGTACATGGTTGGAGTTCCGATGATGAAATTCCTCATGGTAGCACTGCCCATGATGATAGTGCTCACGGTGAAAGTGTCCATGGTGACAGTGCCTATGGTGACAGTGCCCATTGTGATAGTGCTCATGGTGATAGTGCCCAAAGTGACAGTGCTCATTGTGACAGTTCCTATGGTGACAGTGCCCATGATGATAGTGCTCATGGTAAAAGTTCCCACTGTGATAGTGCTCACGGTGAAAGTGCTCACGGTGACAGTGCCCTTGGTGATAGTGCTCATGGTAATAGTGCACATGGTGACACTGCCCATGGTGACAGTGCCCATGGTGACACTGCCCATAGTGACATTTCCCATGGTGACAGTGCTCATGTTGACAGTGCCCATGGTGACAGTGACCATGGTGAGTGTGCCCATGGTGACAGTGTCCATGGTGACAGTGCTCACCTTGACAGTGCCTTTGGTGATAGTACCCATGTTAATATTGCTCACGGTTACAGTGCCCATGGTGATAGTGCTCATGGTGATAGTGCTCATGGTGACAGTTACCTTGGTGATAGTGCTCATGGTGATAGTGCTCATGGTGATAGTTCGCATGGTGACAGTGCCCATGTTGAAAGTCTCCATGAAGGCAGTGCTCATGGTGACACTGCCCATGGTGACTGTGCTCTTGCTGGCGGTGTACATGTTTGGAGTTCTCATGGTGAAATTCCTTATGGTGGCACTGCCCATGATGATAGTGTTCATCGTGACAATGTCCATGGTGACAGTGCCTATGGTGACAGTGCCCATTGTGATAGTGCTCACGGTGATAGTGCCCTCAGTGACAGTTCTAATGGTGACAGTTCCCACGGAGACATTGCTCATGGTGACAGTGCTCACGGTGACAGTAACCTTGGTGATAGTACCCATGGTAATAGAGGTCACGGTGACAGTGCCCATGGTGATATTGCTCATGGTGACACTGCCCATGGTGATAGTGCTCACGGTGATAGTGCTCAGGGTGACAGTTCCCATGGTTACAGTGCCCATGGTGACAGTGCTCATGGTGACAGTGCCCGCGGTGACTGTGCTCATGGTGACAGTGCTCACAGACATACTGCTCATGGTGACAGTTCGCATGGCAACAGGGCCCATGTTAAAAGTGCCCATGGTGACAGTGCTCATGTTGGCACTGCCCATGGTGACTGTGCTCATGCTGGTGGTGTACATGGTTGGAGTTCCCATGGTGAAATTCCTTATGGTGGCAATGCCCATGATGATAGTGCTCATGGTGACATTGCCCACGGTGACAGTGCTCATGGTGACAGTTCGCATGTTGACATTGCCCATGGTGACAGTGCTCATGGTGACACAGCCCATGGTGACTGCGCTAAAGCTGGCGGTGTACATGGTTGGAATTCTCATGGTGAAATTCCTCATGGTGGCACTGCCCATGATGATAGCGCTCACTGTGACAGTGTCCATAGTGACAGTGCCCATGGTGACAGTGCCCATGGTGACATTTCCCATGGTGACTGTGCCCATGGTGACATTTCCCAATGTGACAGTGCTCATGGTGAGAGTTCCCATGGTGACAGTGTTGATGTTGACAGTGCCAATGGTGACAGTGCCCATGGTGACAGTGCCCATGGTGATAGTGTCCATGGTGACAGTGCTCATGTTGACAGTGCCCACGGCGACAGTGCTCATGGTGAGAGTACCCATGGTGACAGTTCTCACCTTGATAGTGCCCATGGTGACCGTTCCCATGGTGACAGTTCCCATGGTGATAGTGCTCACCGTGATAGTGCCCAGGGTGACAGTTCCCATGGATAGAGTGCCCATGGTGACAGTGCCCATGGTGACAGTTCTCATGGTGACAGTGCCCATGGTGATAGTGCTCATGGTGGCAGTTCGCATGCTGACAGTGCCCATGATGACAGTGCTCATGGTGACAGTGCCCACGGTGACAGTGCTCACAGTGAGAGTGCCCTTGCTGATAGTACCCATGGTAATAGTGCTCACATGAAAGTGCCCATAGTGATATTGCTCACGGTGACACTGCCCATGGTGATAGTGGTCACGGTGACAATGCCCACGGTGATAGTGTTCATGGTGATAGTGCTCATGTTGAGAGTGCTCATGGTGACACTGCCCATGGTGACTGTGATCATGCTGGCGGTGTACATGGTTGGAGTTCCCATGGGGAAATTTCTTATGGTGGCAATGCCCATGATGATAGTGCTCATGGTGACAGTGCTCATGGTGACAGTGTACATGGTGACAATCCCCACGGTGACAGTGATCACGGTGATAGTTCTCATGGCGATAGTGCCCATTGTAATAGTGCTCACGGTGACGTTGCCCATGTTGATATTGTTCACGGTGACACTGCCCTTGGTGATAGCGCTCATGGTGATAGTGCTCATGGTAATACTGCTCATGGTGACACTGCCCATGGTGACAGTGCCCATGGAGACACTGCCCATAGTGACATTTCCCATGGTGACAGTGCTCATGGTGAGAGTTCCCATATTGACAGTGCACATGGTGAAAGTTCCCATGGTGACAGTGTTCACAGTGACAGTGCTCACTGTGGCAGTGACATTGGTTACAGTGCTCATGGGGGCAGTGTCCATGGTGGCAGTTCCCAAGATGACAGTGCTCATGGTGACATTTCCCATGGTAACAGAGCTCATGATGACAGTGTCCATGGTGACATTGCCCATGTCGAAAGTGCCCATGGTGACATTGCTCATGGTGACACTGCCCATGGTGACTGTGCTCATGCTGGCGGTGTACATGGTTGGAGTTCCCATGGTGAAATTCCTCATGGTGGCACTGCCCATGATGATAGTGCTCATGGTGACAGTGTCCATCGTGAGAGTGCACTTGGTGACAGTGCTCATGATGACACTGCCCATGGTGACAGTGCCCATGGTGACATTTCCCATGGTGACAGTGCTCATGTTGACAGTGCACAAGGTGACAGTGCCCAAGGTGACATTTCCCATGGTTACAGTGTTAATGGTGATATTGCTCACTGTGACAGTGCCCATGGTTATAGTCCTCACGGTGATAGTGCTCATGGTGACAGTTCCCATGGTGACAGTGTTCATGGTGACAGTTCGCATGGTGACAGTCCCCATGGTGACAGTGCTCATGGTGACACAGCCCATGGTGACTGTTCTAAAGCTGCCGATGTACATGGTTGGAGTTCCCAAGCTGAAATTCCTCATGTTGGCACTGCCCATGATGATAGTGTTCATGGTGACAGTGTCCATGGAGACAGTGCCTATGGTGACAGTGCCCATTGTGATAGTGCTCACGGTGATAGTGCCCACAGTGACAGTTGTAATAGTGACAGTCCCCATGGTGACAGTGTCGATGATGACAGTGCTCATGGTGACAGTGTTCATGGTGATATTGCTCACGGTGACACTGCCCATGGTTATTGTCCTCACGGTGATAGTGCTCATGATGACAGTGCCCACAGTGACAGTGCTCATGGTGGCAGTGCTCACAGTGACAATGCCCATGGTGATAGTGCCCATGGTAATAGTGCTCATGGTGACAGTACCCATGGTGATACTGTTCACGGTGACACTTCCTATGGTGATAGTGCTCACGTTGATAGTGCTCATAGTGACAGTTCCCATGGTTACAGTGCCCATGGTGACAGTGCTACTGGTGACAGTGCCCACGGTGAAAATGCTCATGGTGACAGTGCTCATGGTGATAGTCCTCACGGTGACAGTGCTCACATTGACAGTGCCCTTGGTGATAGTGCACATGGTAATACTGCTCATGGTGAAATTGCTCATGGTGATAGTTCGCATGGTGACAGTGCCCATGTCGAAAGTGCCCATGGTGGCAGTGCTCATGGTGACACTGCCCATGGTGACAGTGCTCATGGTAAAAGTTTGCATGGTAACAGTGCCCATGGTGACAGTGCTCATGGTGACACAGCCCATGTTGACAGTGCTAAAGCTGGCAGTGTACATGGTTGGAGTTCTCATGGTGAAATTCCTCATGGTGGCACTGCCCATGATGATAGTGCTCATGGTGACAGTGCCCATGGTGACATTTCCCATGGTGACAGTGCTCATGGTGAGAGTTCCCATGGTGACAGTGCTCATCTTGAGTGTGCCCATGGTGACCGTTCCCATGGTGACAGTTCCCATGGTGATAGTGCTCATGGTGACAGTGCCCTCGGTGACAGTGCAAAAGGTGACATTTCCCATGGTGACAGTGCTCATATTGACAGTGCACACGGTAACAGTGCCCACGGTGACACTGCTCACGGTGACAGTGCTCATGGTTATAGTGCTCACGGTGATAGTGCTCATGTTGACAGTGTCCTTGGTGATAGTGTTCATGGTAATACTGCTCATGGTGATAGTGCTGGTGGTGATAGTTCGCATGGTGACAGTGCCCATGTTGAAAGTCCCCATGATGGCAGTGCTCATGGTGACACTGCTCATGGTGACTGTGCTCATGCTGGCGGTGTACATGGTTGGAGTTCCCATGGTGAAATTCCTTATGCTGGCAGTGCCCATGATGATAGTGTTCATGGTGACAGTGTCCATGGTGACAGTGCCTATGGTGACAGGGCGCATGGTGACATTTCCCATGGTGACAGTGCCCATGGTTACAGTGCTCATGTTGACACTGCCCACGGTGACAGTGCTCATGGTGACAGTGCTCACAGTGACAGTACCCTAGGTGGTAGTACCCATGGTAATAGTGCTCACTTTGACAGTGCCCATGATGATAGTGCTAATGATGACAGTGCTCATGGTGACAGTTCCCATGGTGACAGTGCTCATGTTGACAGTGCCCACAGTGACAGTGCTCATGGTGGCAGTGCTCACAGTGACAATGCCCATGGTGATAGTGCCCATGGTAATAGTGCTCATGGTGACAGTACCCATGGTGATACTGTTCACGGTGACACTTCCTATGGTGATAGTGCTCACGTTGATAGTGCTCATGGTGACAGTTCCCATGGTTACAGTGCCCATGGTGACAGTGCTACTGGTGACAGTGCCCACGGTGAAAATGCTCATGGTGACAGTGCTCATGGTGATAGTCCTCACGGTGACAGTGCTCACATTGACAGTGCCCTTGGTGATAGTGCACATGGTAATTCTGCTCATGGTGAAATTGCTCATGGTGATAGTTCGCATGGTGACAGTGCCCATGTCGAAAGTGCCCATGGTGGCAGTGCTCATGGTGACACTGCCCATGGTGACTGTGCTCATGCTGGGAGTGTACATGGTTGGAGTTCCCATGGTGAAATTCCTTATGGTGGCACTGCCCATGATGATAGTGTTCATGGTGACATTGTCCATGGTGACAGTGCGTATGGTGACAGTGCCCATTGTGATTGTGCTCACGGTGATAGTGCCCACAGTGACAGTGCTAATGGTGACAGTCCCCATGGTGACAGTTCCCATGATGACAGGGCTCATGGTGACAGTGCCCACGGTGACAGTGCTCATGGTCACAGTGCTCACGGTGACAGTGCTCACGGTGACAGTGACCTTGGTGATAGTATCCTTGTTAATAGTGCTCACGGTGACAGTGCCCATGGTGATAGTGCTCATGGTGATGGTTCCCAAGGTTACAGTGCCCATGGTGACAGTGCTCATGGTGACAGTGCCCATGGTGATTATGCTCATGGAGACCGTGCTCACGGTGATAGTGCTCATGGTGACAGTTCGCATGCTGACAGGGCCCATGTTGAAAGTGCCCATGGTGACAGTGCTCATGGTGATAATGCCCATGGTGAATGTGCTCATGCTGGCTGTGTACCTGGTTGGAATTCCGATGGTGAAATTCTTCATGGTAGCACTGCCCATGATGATAGTGCCCATGATGAAAGTGGTCATGGTGACAGTGCTCATGGTGACACTGCCCATGGTAACAGAACTCAGGATGACAGTGTCCATGGTGACAGTGCACATGGTGACAGTGGCCATGTTGAAATTGCCCATGGTAACAGTTCTCATGGTGACACTGCCCATAGTGACTGTGCTCATGCTGGTGGTGTAGAAGGTTGGAGTTCCCATGGTGAAATTCCTCATGGTGGCACTACCCATGATAATGGTGCTCATGGTGACAGTGTACATCGTGAGAGTGCCCATGGTAACAATGCTAATGGTGACACTGCCCATGGTGACAGTGCCCAAGGTGATATTTCCCATGGTGACAGTGCTCATTTTGACAGTGCACACGGTGACAGTGCCCACAGTGACAGTGCTCACGGTGATCATGTTAATGGTAATATTGCTCATGGTGACACTGCCCATGGTTATAGTGCTCACGGTGATAGTGTTCATGGTGACAGTTCCCATGATGAAAGTGCTCATGGTGACATTGCCCACGGTGACAGTGCTCATGGTGAGAGTTCGCATGGTGACAGTGCCCATGGTTACAATGCTCATGGTCACACAACCCATGGTGACTGTGCTAAAGCTGGCGGTGTACATGGTTGGAGTTCCCATGGTGAAATTCCTCATGGTGGCACTGCCCATGATGATAGTGTTCATGGTGACAGTGTCCATGGTGACAGTGCCTATGGTGACAGTGTCCATTGTGATAGTTATCATGGTGATAGTGCCCTCAGTGACAGTTCTAATGGTGACAGTTCGATGGTGACAGTGCCCATGATGACAGTGCTCATGGTGACAGTGCCCACGGTGACATTGCTCATGGTGACAGTGCTCATGGTGACAGTTCCCTTGGTGATAGTACCCATGGTCATAGTGGTCACGGTGAGAGTGCCCATGGTGATATTGCTCACGGTGACACTGCCTATGGTGATAGTGCACACGGTCATAGTGCTCATTGTGACAGTGCCCATGGTGACTATGCTCATGGTGACAGTGCTCACGGTGATAGTGCTCATGGTGACCGTGCTCATGATGATAGTGCTCATGGTGACAGTTCGCATGGTGATAGGGCCCATGTTGAAAGTGCCCATGGTGAAAGTGCTCATGGTGACACTGCCCATGTTGACTGTGCTCATGCTGGCGGTGTACATGGTTGGAGTTCCGATGGTGAAATTGCTCATGGTAGCACTGCCCATAATGATAGTGCTCATGGTGACAGTGTCCATGGTGACAGTGCCTATGGTGACAGAGCCCATTGTGATAGTGTTCACGGTGATAGTGCCCACAGTGACAGTGCTCATGGTGACAGTTCCTATGGTGACACTGCCCATGATGACAGTGCTCATGGTGACAGTGCCCACGGTGACAGTGCTCATTGTGACACTGCTCACGGTAAAAGTGCCCTTGGTGATAGTACCCATGTTAATAGTGCTCACGGTGACAGTTCACATGGTGACAGTGCCCATTTTGAATGTGCCAATGGTGGCAGGGCCCATGGTGACAGTGCTCATGGTGAGAGTTCCCATGGTGACAGTGCTCATGTTCACAGTGCCCATGGTGACAGTGTCCATGGTCAACAGTGCCCATGGTGAGAGTGCCCATGGTGACAGTGCCCATGGTGACAGTGCTCATGGTGACAGTGCTCAAGGTGGCCATATCCATGGTGGGAATTCCCATGGTGAAAGTTCTCATGGTGGCAGTGCCCATGATGACAGTGCGCATTGTGACAGTGCAGATGCTGAGAGTGCCCATGGTGACATTTCCCATGGTGACAGTGTTCATGGTAAGACTTACCATGGTGACAGTGCTCATGTTCACAGTGCCCATGGTGACAGTGTCCATGGTCAACAGTGCCCATGGTGAGAGTGCCCATGGTGACAGTGCCCATGGTGACAGTGCTCATGGTGACAGTGCTCAAGGTGGCCATATCCATGGTGGGAATTCCCATGGTGAAAGTTCTCATGGTGGCAGTGCCCATGATGACAGTGCGCATTGTGACAGTGCACATGCTGAGAGTGCCCATGGTGACATTTCCCTTGGAGACAATGCTTATGGTGAGAGTGGCCATGGTGACACTGGCCATGGTGACAGTGCTCATGGTGAGAGTTCCCATGGTGACAGTGCTCATGTTGAGAGTGCCCATGGTGACCATTCCCATGGTGACAGTTCTCATGGTGATAGTGCTCATGGTGACAGTGCTCATGGGGACAGTGCACACGGTGACAGTGCCCACGGTGACAGTGCTCACGGTGATAGTGCTCATGGTGATATTGCCCATGGTAATAGTGCTCATGTTGACAGTGCCCATGGTGATATTGCTCATGGTGACACTACACATGGTGATAGTGCTCACGGTGATAGTGCTCACGGTGACAGTGCCCTTGGTGAAAGTGCTCTTGGTGATAGTGCTCATGGTAATAGTGCACATGGTGACACTGCCCATGGTGACAGTGCCCATGGTGACACTGCCCATAGTGACATTTCCCATGGTGACAGTGCTCTTGTTGACAGTGCCCATGGTGACAGTGACCATGGTGAGTGTGCCCATGGTGACAGTGTCCATGGTGACAGTGCTCACCTTGACAGTGCCTTTGGTGATAGTACCCATGTTAATATTGCTCACGGTTACAGTGCCCATGGTGATAGTGCTCATGGTGATAGTGCTCATGGTGACAGTTACCTTGGTGATAGTGCTCATGGTGATAGTGCTCATGGTGATAGTTCGCATGGTGACAGTGCCCATGTTGAAAGTCTCCATGAAGGCAGTGCTCATGGTGACACTGCCCATGGTGACTGTGCTCTTGCTGGCGGTGTACATGTTTGGAGTTCTCATGGTGAAATTCCTTATGGTGGCACTGCCCATGATGATAGTGTTCATCGTGACAATGTCCATGGTGACAGTGCCTATGGTGACAGTGCCCATTGTGATAGTGCTCACGGTGATAATGCCCTCAGTGACAGTTCTAATGGTGACAGTTCCCACGGTGACATTGCTCATGGTGACAGTGCTCACGGTGACAGTAACCTTGGTGATAGTACCCATGGTAATAGAGGTCACGGTGACAGTGCCCATGGTGATATTGCTCACGGTGACACTGCCCATGGTGATAGTGCTCACGGTGATAGTGCTCAGGGTGACAGTTCCCATGGTTACAGTGCCCATGGTGACAGTGCTCATGGTGACAGTGCCCGCGGTGACTGTGCTCATGGTGACAGTGCTCACAGACATACTGCTCATGGTGACAGTTCGCATGGCAACAGGGCCCATGTTAAAAGTGCCCATGGTGACAGTGCTCATGTTGGCACTGCCCATGGTGACTGTGCTCATGCTGGTGGTGTACATGGTTGGAGTTCCCATGGTGAAATTCCTTATGGTGGCAATGCCCATGATGATAGTGCTCATGGTGACATTGCCCACGGTGACAGTGCTCATGGTGACAGTTCGCATGTTGACATTGCCCATGGTGACAGTGCTCATGGTGACACAGCCCATGGTGACTGCGCTAAAGCTGGCGGTGTACATAGTTGGAATTCTCATGGTGAAATTCCTCATGGTGGCACTGCCCATGATGATAGCGCTCACTGTGACAGTGTCCATAGTGACAGTGCCCATGGTGACAGTGCCCATGGTGACATTTCCCATGGTGACTGTGCCCATGGTGACATTTCCCAATGTGACAGTGCTCATGGTGAGAGTTCCCATGGTGACAGTGTTGATGTTGACAGTGCCAATGGTGACAGTGCCCATGGTGACAGTGCCCATGGTGATAGTGTCCATGGTGACAGTGCTCATGTTGACAGTGCCCACGGCGACAGTGCTCATGGTGAGAGTACCCATGGTGACAGTTCTCACCTTGATAGTGCCCATGGTGACCGTTCCCATGGTGACAGTTCCCATGGTGATAGTGCTCACCGTGATAGTGCCCAGGGTGACAGTTCCCATGGATACAGTGCCCATGGTGACAGTTCTCATGGTGACAGTGCCCACGGTGATAGTGCTCATGGTGGCAGTTCGCATGCTGACAGTGCCCATGATGACAGTGCTCATGGTGACAGTGCCCGCGGTGACTGTGCTCATGGTGACAGTGCTCACAGACATACTGCTCATGGTGACAGTTCGCATGGCAACAGGGCCCATGTTAAAAGTGCCCATGGTGACAGTGCTCATGTTGGCACTGCCCATGGTGACTGTGCTCATGCTGGTGGTGTACATGGTTGGAGTTCCCATGGTGAAATTCCTTATGGTGGCAATGCCCATGATGATAGTGCTCATGGTGACATTGCCCACGGTGACAGTGCTCATGGTGACAGTTCGCATGTTGACATTGCCCATGGTGACAGTGCTCATGGTGACACAGCCCATGGTGACTGCGCTAAAGCTGGCGGTGTACATGGTTGGAATTCTCATGGTGAAATTCCTCATGGTGGCACTGCCCATGATGATAGCGCTCACTGTGACAGTGTCCATAGTGACAGTGCCCATGGTGACAGTGCCCATGGTGACATTTCCCATGGTGACTGTGCCCATGGTGACATTTCCCAATGTGACAGTGCTCATGGTGAGAGTTCCCATGGTGACAGTGTTGATGTTGACAGTGCCAATGGTGACAGTGCCCATGGTGACAGTGCCCATGGTGATAGTGTCCATGGTGACAGTGCTCATGTTGACAGTGCCCACGGCGACAGTGCTCATGGTGAGAGTACCCATGGTGACAGTTCTCACCTTGATAGTGCCCATGGTGACCGTTCCCATGGTGACAGTTCCCATGGTGATAGTGCTCACCGTGATAGTGCCCAGGGTGACAGTTCCCATGGATAGAGTGCCCATGGTGACAGTGCCCATGGTGACAGTTCTCATGGTGACAGTGCCCACGGTGATAGTGCTCATGGTGGCAGTTCGCATGCTGACAGTGCCCATGATGACAGTGCTCATGGTGACAGTGCCCACGGTGACAGTGCTCACAGTGAGAGTGCCCTTGCTGATAGTACCCATGGTAATAGTGCTCACATGAAAGTGCCCATAGTGATATTGCTCACGGTGACACTGCCCATGGTGATAGTGGTCACGGTGACAATGCCCACGGTGATAGTGTTCATGGTGATAGTGCTCATGTTGAGAGTGCTCATGGTGACACTGCCCATGGTGACTGTGATCATGCTGGCGGTGTACATGGTTGGAGTTCCCATGGGGAAATTTCTTATGGTGGCAATGCCCATGATGATAGTGCTCATGGTGACAGTGCTCATGGTGACAGTGTACATGGTGACAATCCCCACGGTGACAGTGATCACGGTGATAGTTCTCATGGCGATAGTGCCCATTGTAATAGTGCTCACGGTGACGTTGCCCATGTTGATATTGTTCACGGTGACACTGCCCTTGGTGATAGCGCTCATGGTGATAGTGCTCATGGTAATACTGCTCATGGTGACACTGCCCATGGTGACAGTGCCCATGGAGACACTGCCCATAGTGACATTTCCCATGGTGACAGTGCTCATGGTGAGAGTTCCCATATTGACAGTGCACATGGTGAAAGTTCCCATGGTGACAGTGTTCACAGTGACAGTGCTCACTGTGGCAGTGACATTGGTTACAGTGCTCATGGGGGCAGTGTCCATGGTGGCAGTTCCCAAGATGACAGTGCTCATGGTGACATTTCCCATGGTAACAGAGCTCATGATGACAGTGTCCATGGTGACATTGCCCATGTCGAAAGTGCCCATGGTGACATTGCTCATGGTGACACTGCCCATGGTGACTGTGCTCATGCTGGCGGTGTACATGGTTGGAGTTCCCATGGTGAAATTCCTCATGGTGGCACTGCCCATGATGATAGTGCTCATGGTGACAGTGTCCATCGTGAGAGTGCACTTGGTGACAGTGCTCATGATGACACTGCCCATGGTGACAGTGCCCATGGTGACATTTCCCATGGTGACAGTGCTCATGTTGACAGTGCACAAGGTGACAGTGCCCAAGGTGACATTTCCCATGGTTACAGTGTTAATGGTGATATTGCTCACTGTGACAGTGCCCATGGTTATAGTCCTCACGGTGATAGTGCTCATGGTGACAGTTCCCATGGTGACAGTGTTCATGGTGACAGTTCGCATGGTGACAGTCCCCATGGTGACAGTGCTCATGGTGACACAGCCCATGGTGACTGTTCTAAAGCTGCCGATGTACATGGTTGGAGTTCCCAATCTGAAATTCCTCATGTTGGCACTGCCCATGATGATAGTGTTCATGGTGACAGTGTCCATGGAGACAGTGCCTATGGTGACAGTGCCCATTGTGATAGTGCTCACGGTGATAGTGCCCACAGTGACAGTTGTAATAGTGACAGTCCCCATGGTGACAGTGTCGATGATGACAGTGCTCATGGTGACAGTGTTCATGGTGATATTGCTCACGGTGACACTGCCCATGGTTATTGTCCTCACGGTGATAGTGCTCATGATGACAGTGCCCACAGTGACAGTGCTCATGGTGGCAGTGCTCACAGTGACAATGCCCATGGTGATAGTGCCCATGGTAATAGTGCTCATGGTGACAGTACCCATGGTGATACTGTTCACGGTGACACTTCCTATGGTGATAGTGCTCACGTTGATAGTGCTCATAGTGACAGTTCCCATGGTTACAGTGCCCATGGTGACAGTGCTACTGGTGACAGTGCCCACGGTGAAAATGCTCATGGTGACAGTGCTCATGGTGATAGTCCTCACGGTGACAGTGCTCACATTGACAGTGCCCTTGGTGATAGTGCACATGGTAATACTGCTCATGGTGAAATTGCTCATGGTGATAGTTCGCATGGTGACAGTGCCCATGTCGAAAGTGCCCATGGTGGCAGTGCTCATGGTGACACTGCCCATGGTGACAGTGCTCATGGTAAAAGTTTGCATGGTAACAGTGCCCATGGTGACAGTGCTCATGGTGACACAGCCCATGTTGACAGTGCTAAAGCTGGCAGTGTACATGGTTGGAGTTCTCATGGTGAAATTCCTCATGGTGGCACTGCCCATGATGATAGTGCTCATGGTGACAGTGCCCATGGTGACATTTCCCATGGTGACAGTGCTCATGGTGAGAGTTCCCATGGTGACAGTGCTCATCTTGAGTGTGCCCATGGTGACCGTTCCCATGGTGACAGTTCCCATGGTGATAGTGCTCATGGTGACAGTGCCCTCGGTGACAGTGCAAAAGGTGACATTTCCCATGGTGACAGTGCTCATATTGACAGTGCACATGGTAACAGTGCCCACGGTGACACTGCTCACGGTGACAGTGCTCATGGTTATAGTGCTCACGGTGATAGTGCTCATGTTGACAGTGTCCTTGGTGATAGTGTTCATGGTAATACTGCTCATGGTGATAGTGCTGGTGGTGATAGTTCGCATGGTGACAGTGCCCATGTTGAAAGTCCCCATGATGGCAGTGCTCATGGTGACACTGCTCATGGTGACTGTGCTCATGCTGGCGGTGTACATGGTTGGAGTTCCCATGGTGAAATTCCTTATGCTGGCAGTGCCCATGATGATAGTGTTCATGGTGACAGTGTCCATGGTGACAGTGCCTATGGTGACAGGGCGCATGGTGACATTTCCCATGGTGACAGTGCCCATGGTTACAGTGCTCATGTTGACACTGCCCACGGTGACAGTGCTCATGGTGACAGTGCTCACAGTGACAGTACCCTAGGTGGTAGTACCCATGGTAATAGTGCTCACTTTGACAGTGCCCATGATGATAGTGCTAATGATGACAGTGCTCATGGTGACAGTTCCCATGGTGACAGTGCTCATGTTGACAGTGCCCACAGTGACAGTGCTCATGGTGGCAGTGCTCACAGTGACAATGCCCATGGTGATAGTGCCCATGGTAATAGTGCTCATGGTGACAGTACCCATGGTGATACTGTTCACGGTGACACTTCCTATGGTGATAGTGCTCACGTTGATAGTGCTCATGGTGACAGTTCCCATGGTTACAGTGCCCATGGTGACAGTGCTACTGGTGACAGTGCCCACGGTGAAAATGCTCATGGTGACAGTGCTCATGGTGATAGTCCTCACGGTGACAGTGCTCACATTGACAGTGCCCTTGGTGATAGTGCACATGGTAATTCTGCTCATGGTGAAATTGCTCATGGTGATAGTTCGCATGGTGACAGTGCCCATGTCGAAAGTGCCCATGGTGGCAGTGCTCATGGTGACACTGCCCATGGTGACTGTGCTCATGCTGGGAGTGTACATGGTTGGAGTTCCCATGGTGAAATTCCTTATGGTGGCACTGCCCATGATGATAGTGTTCATGGTGACATTGTCCATGGTGACAGTGCGTATGGTGACAGTGCCCATTGTGATTGTGCTCACGGTGATAGTGCCCACAGTGACAGTGCTAATGGTGACAGTCCCCATGGTGACAGTTCCCATGATGACAGGGCTCATGGTGACAGTGCCCACGGTGACAGTGCTCATGGTCACAGTGCTCACGGTGACAGTGCTCACGGTGACAGTGACCTTGGTGATAGTATCCTTGTTAATAGTGCTCACGGTGACAGTGCCCATGGTGATAGTGCTCATGGTGACGGTTCCCAAGGTTACAGTGCCCATGGTGACAGTGCTCATGGTGACAGTGCCCATGGTGATTATGCTCATGGAGACCGTGCTCACGGTGATAGTGCTCATGGTGACAGTTCGCATGCTGACAGGGCCCATGTTGAAAGTGCCCATGGTGACAGTGCTCATGGTGATAATGCCCATGGTGAATGTGCTCATGCTGGCTGTGTACCTGGTTGGAATTCCGATGGTGAAATTCTTCATGGTAGCACTGCCCATGATGATAGTGCCCATGATGAAAGTGGTCATGGTGACAGTGCTCATGGTGACACTGCCCATGGTAACAGAACTCAGGATGACAGTGTCCATGGTGACAGTGCACATGGTGACAGTGGCCATGTTGAAATTGCCCATGGTAACAGTTCTCATGGTGACACTGCCCATAGTGACTGTGCTCATGCTGGTGGTGTAGAAGGTTGGAGTTCCCATGGTGAAATTCCTCATGGTGGCACTACCCATGATAATGGTGCTCATGGTGACAGTGTACATCGTGAGAGTGCCCATGGTAACAATGCTAATGGTGACACTGCCCATGGTGACAGTGCCCAAGGTGATATTTCCCATGGTGACAGTGCTCATTTTGACAGTGCACACGGTGACAGTGCCCACAGTGACAGTGCTCACGGTGATCATGTTAATGGTAATATTGCTCATGGTGACACTGCCCATGGTTATAGTGCTCACGGTGATAGTGTTCATGGTGACAGTTCCCATGATGAAAGTGCTCATGGTGACATTGCCCACGGTGACAGTGCTCATGGTGAGAGTTCGCATGGTGACAGTGCCCATGGTTACAATGCTCATGGTCACACAACCCATGGTGACTGTGCTAAAGCTGGCGGTGTACATGGTTGGAGTTCCCATGGTGAAATTCCTCATGGTGGCACTGCCCATGATGATAGTGTTCATGGTGACAGTGTCCATGGTGACAGTGCCTATGGTGACAGTGTCCATTGTGATAGTTATCATGGTGATAGTGCCCTCAGTGACAGTTCTAATGGTGACAGTTCGATGGTGACAGTGCCCATGATGACAGTGCTCATGGTGACAGTGCCCACGGTGACATTGCTCATGGTGACAGTGCTCATGGTGACAGTTCCCTTGGTGATAGTACCCATGGTCATAGTGGTCACGGTGAGAGTGCCCATGGTGATATTGCTCACGGTGACACTGCCTATGGTGATAGTGCACACGGTCATAGTGCTCATTGTGACAGTGCCCATGGTGACTATGCTCATGGTGACAGTGCTCACGGTGATAGTGCTCATGGTGACCGTGCTCATGATGATAGTGCTCATGGTGACAGTTCGCATGGTGATAGGGCCCATGTTGAAAGTGCCCATGGTGAAAGTGCTCATGGTGACACTGCCCATGTTGACTGTGCTCATGCTGGCGGTGTACATGGTTGGAGTTCCGATGGTGAAATTGCTCATGGTAGCACTGCCCATAATGATAGTGCTCATGGTGACAGTGTCCATGGTGACAGTGCCTATGGTGACAGAGCCCATTGTGATAGTGTTCACGGTGATAGTGCCCACAGTGACAGTGCTCATGGTGACAGTTCCTATGGTGACACTGCCCATGATGACAGTGCTCATGGTGACAGTGCCCACGGTGACAGTGCTCATTGTGACACTGCTCACGGTAAAAGTGCCCTTGGTGATAGTACCCATGTTAATAGTGCTCACGGTGACAGTTCACATGGTGACAGTGCCCATTTTGAATGTGCCAATGGTGGCAGGGCCCATGGTGACAGTGCTCATGGTGAGAGTTCCCATGGTGACAGTGCTCATGTTCACAGTGCCCATGGTGACAGTGTCCATGGTCAACAGTGCCCATGGTGAGAGTGCCCATGGTGACAGTGCCCATGGTGACAGTGCTCATGGTGACAGTGCTCAAGGTGGCCATATCCATGGTGGGAA
Organism: Balaenoptera borealis; assembly: GCF_965194805.1. Taxonomy (NCBI): domain Eukaryota; kingdom Metazoa; phylum Chordata; class Mammalia; order Artiodactyla; family Balaenopteridae; genus Balaenoptera; species Balaenoptera borealis. The sequence continues at coordinate 326,098 of NW_028123436.1, forward strand.
TTCCCATGGTGAAAGTTCTCATGGTGGCAGTGCCCATGATGACAGTGCGCATTGTGACAGTGCAGATGCTGAGAGTGCCCATGGTGACATTTCCCATGGTGACAGTGTTCATGGTAAGACTTACCATGGTGACAGTGCTCATGTTCACAGTGCCCATGGTGACAGTGTCCATGGTCAACAGTGCCCATGGTGAGAGTGCCCATGGTGACAGTGCCCATGGTGACAGTGCTCATGGTGACAGTGCTCAAGGTGGCCATATCCATGGTGGGAATTCCCATGGTGAAAGTTCTCATGGTGGCAGTGCCCATGATGACAGTGCGCATTGTGACAGTGCACATGCTGAGAGTGCCCATGGTGACATTTCCCTTGGAGACAATGCTTATGGTGAGAGTGGCCATGGTGACACTGGCCATGGTGACAGTGCTCATGGTGAGAGTTCCCATGGTGACAGTGCTCATGTTGAGAGTGCCCATGGTGACCATTCCCATGGTGACAGTTCTCATGGTGATAGTGCTCATGGTGACAGTGCTCATGGGGACAGTGCACACGGTGACAGTGCCCACGGTGACAGTGCTCACGGTGATAGTGCTCATGGTGATATTGCCCATGGTAATAGTGCTCATGTTGACAGTGCCCATGGTGATATTGCTCATGGTGACACTACACATGGTGATAGTGCTCACGGTGATAGTGCTCACGGTGACAGTGCCCTTGGTGAAAGTGCTCTTGGTGATAGTGCTCATGGTAATAGTGCACATGGTGACACTGCCCATGGTGACAGTGCCCATGGTGACACTGCCCATAGTGACATTTCCCATGGTGACAGTGCTCTTGTTGACAGTGCCCATGGTGACAGTGACCATGGTGAGTGTGCCCATGGTGACAGTGTCCATGGTGACAGTGCTCACCTTGACAGTGCCTTTGGTGATAGTACCCATGTTAATATTGCTCACGGTTACAGTGCCCATGGTGATAGTGCTCATGGTGATAGTGCTCATGGTGACAGTTACCTTGGTGATAGTGCTCATGGTGATAGTGCTCATGGTGATAGTTCGCATGGTGACAGTGCCCATGTTGAAAGTCTCCATGAAGGCAGTGCTCATGGTGACACTGCCCATGGTGACTGTGCTCTTGCTGGCGGTGTACATGTTTGGAGTTCTCATGGTGAAATTCCTTATGGTGGCACTGCCCATGATGATAGTGTTCATCGTGACAATGTCCATGGTGACAGTGCCTATGGTGACAGTGCCCATTGTGATAGTGCTCACGGTGATAATGCCCTCAGTGACAGTTCTAATGGTGACAGTTCCCACGGTGACATTGCTCATGGTGACAGTGCTCACGGTGACAGTAACCTTGGTGATAGTACCCATGGTAATAGAGGTCACGGTGACAGTGCCCATGGTGATATTGCTCACGGTGACACTGCCCATGGTGATAGTGCTCACGGTGATAGTGCTCAGGGTGACAGTTCCCATGGTTACAGTGCCCATGGTGACAGTGCTCATGGTGACAGTGCCCGCGGTGACTGTGCTCATGGTGACAGTGCTCACAGACATACTGCTCATGGTGACAGTTCGCATGGCAACAGGGCCCATGTTAAAAGTGCCCATGGTGACAGTGCTCATGTTGGCACTGCCCATGGTGACTGTGCTCATGCTGGTGGTGTACATGGTTGGAGTTCCCATGGTGAAATTCCTTATGGTGGCAATGCCCATGATGATAGTGCTCATGGTGACATTGCCCACGGTGACAGTGCTCATGGTGACAGTTCGCATGTTGACATTGCCCATGGTGACAGTGCTCATGGTGACACAGCCCATGGTGACTGCGCTAAAGCTGGCGGTGTACATAGTTGGAATTCTCATGGTGAAATTCCTCATGGTGGCACTGCCCATGATGATAGCGCTCACTGTGACAGTGTCCATAGTGACAGTGCCCATGGTGACAGTGCCCATGGTGACATTTCCCATGGTGACTGTGCCCATGGTGACATTTCCCAATGTGACAGTGCTCATGGTGAGAGTTCCCATGGTGACAGTGTTGATGTTGACAGTGCCAATGGTGACAGTGCCCATGGTGACAGTGCCCATGGTGATAGTGTCCATGGTGACAGTGCTCATGTTGACAGTGCCCACGGCGACAGTGCTCATGGTGAGAGTACCCATGGTGACAGTTCTCACCTTGATAGTGCCCATGGTGACCGTTCCCATGGTGACAGTTCCCATGGTGATAGTGCTCACCGTGATAGTGCCCAGGGTGACAGTTCCCATGGATACAGTGCCCATGGTGACAGTTCTCATGGTGACAGTGCCCACGGTGATAGTGCTCATGGTGGCAGTTCGCATGCTGACAGTGCCCATGATGACAGTGCTCATGGTGACAGTGCCCACGGTGACAGTGCTCACAGTGAGAGTGCCCTTGCTGATAGTACCCATGGTAATAGTGCTCACATGAAAGTGCCCATAGTGATATTGCTCACGGTGACACTGCCCATGGTGATAGTGGTCACGGTGACAATGCCCACGGTGATAGTGTTCATGGTGATAGTGCTCATGTTGAGAGTGCTCATGGTGACACTGCCCATGGTGACTGTGATCATGCTGGCGGTGTACATGGTTGGAGTTCCCATGGGGAAATTTCTTATGGTGGCAATGCCCATGATGATAGTGCTCATGGTGACAGTGCTCATGGTGACAGTGTACATGGTGACAATCCCCACGGTGACAGTGATCACGGTGATAGTTCTCATGGCGATAGTGCCCATTGTAATAGTGCTCACGGTGACGTTGCCCATGTTGATATTGTTCACGGTGACACTGCCCTTGGTGATAGCGCTCATGGTGATAGTGCTCATGGTAATACTGCTCATGGTGACACTGCCCATGGTGACAGTGCCCATGGAGACACTGCCCATAGTGACATTTCCCATGGTGACAGTGCTCATGGTGAGAGTTCCCATATTGACAGTGCACATGGTGAAAGTTCCCATGGTGACAGTGTTCACAGTGACAGTGCTCACTGTGGCAGTGACATTGGTTACAGTGCTCATGGGGGCAGTGTCCATGGTGGCAGTTCCCAAGATGACAGTGCTCATGGTGACATTTCCCATGGTAACAGAGCTCATGATGACAGTGTCCATGGTGACATTGCCCATGTCGAAAGTGCCCATGGTGACATTGCTCATGGTGACACTGCCCATGGTGACTGTGCTCATGCTGGCGGTGTACATGGTTGGAGTTCCCATGGTGAAATTCCTCATGGTGGCACTGCCCATGATGATAGTGCTCATGGTGACAGTGTCCATCGTGAGAGTGCACTTGGTGACAGTGCTCATGATGACACTGCCCATGGTGACAGTGCCCATGGTGACATTTCCCATGGTGACAGTGCTCATGTTGACAGTGCACAAGGTGACAGTGCCCAAGGTGACATTTCCCATGGTTACAGTGTTAATGGTGATATTGCTCACTGTGACAGTGCCCATGGTTATAGTCCTCACGGTGATAGTGCTCATGGTGACAGTTCCCATGGTGACAGTGTTCATGGTGACAGTTCGCATGGTGACAGTCCCCATGGTGACAGTGCTCATGGTGACACAGCCCATGGTGACTGTTCTAAAGCTGCCGATGTACATGGTTGGAGTTCCCAATCTGAAATTCCTCATGTTGGCACTGCCCATGATGATAGTGTTCATGGTGACAGTGTCCATGGAGACAGTGCCTATGGTGACAGTGCCCATTGTGATAGTGCTCACGGTGATAGTGCCCACAGTGACAGTTGTAATAGTGACAGTCCCCATGGTGACAGTGTCGATGATGACAGTGCTCATGGTGACAGTGTTCATGGTGATATTGCTCACGGTGACACTGCCCATGGTTATTGTCCTCACGGTGATAGTGCTCATGATGACAGTGCCCACAGTGACAGTGCTCATGGTGGCAGTGCTCACAGTGACAATGCCCATGGTGATAGTGCCCATGGTAATAGTGCTCATGGTGACAGTACCCATGGTGATACTGTTCACGGTGACACTTCCTATGGTGATAGTGCTCACGTTGATAGTGCTCATGGTGACAGTTCCCATGGTTACAGTGCCCATGGTGACAGTGCTACTGGTGACAGTGCCCACGGTGAAAATGCTCATGGTGACAGTGCTCATGGTGATAGTCCTCACGGTGACAGTGCTCACATTGACAGTGCCCTTGGTGATAGTGCACATGGTAATACTGTTCATGGTGAAATTGCTCATGGTGATAGTTCGCATGGTGACAGTGCCCATGTCGAAAGTGCCCATGGTGGCAGTGCTCATGGTGACACTGCCCATGGTGACTGTGCTCATGCTGGGAGTGTACATGGTTGGAGTTCCCATGGTGAAATTCCTTATGGTGGCACTGCCCATGATGATAGTGTTCATGGTGACATTGTCCATGGTGACAGTGCGTATGGTGACAGTGCCCATTGTGATTGTGCTCACGGTGATAGTGCCCACAGTGACAGTGCTAATGGTGACAGTCCCCATGGTGACAGTTCCCATGATGACAGTGCTCATGGTGACAGTGCCCACGGTGACAGTGCTCATGGTCACAGTGCTCACGGTGACAGTGCTCACGGTGACAGTGACCTTGGTGATAGTATCCTTGTTAATAGTGCTCACGGTGACAGTGCCCATGGTGATATTGCTCACGGTGACACTGCCCATGGTGATAGTGCTCATGGTGACGGTTCCCAAGGTTACAGTGCCCATGGTGACAGTGCTCATGGTGACAGTGCCCATGGTGATTATGCTCATGGAGACCGTGCTCACGGTGATAGTGCTCATGGTGACAGTTCGCATGCTGACAGGGCCCATGTTGAAAGTGCCCATGGTGACAGTGCTCATGGTGATAATGCCCATGGTGAATGTGCTCATGCTGGCTGTGTACCTGGTTGGAATTCCGATGGTGAAATTCTTCATGGTAGCACTGCCCATGATGATAGTGCCCATGATGAAAGTGGTCATGGTGACAGTGCTCATGGTGACACTGCCCATGGTAATAGAACTCAGGATGACAGTGTCCATGGTGACAGTGCACATGGTGACAGTGGCCATGTTGAAATTGCCCATGGTAACAGTTCTCATGGTGACACTGCCCATAGTGACTGTGCTCATGCTGGCGGTGTAGAAGGTTGGAGTTCCCATGGTGAAATTCCTCATGGTGGCACTACCCATGATAATGGTGCTCATGGTGACAGTGTACATCGTGAGAGTGCCCATGGTAACAATGCTAATGGTGACACTGCCCAAGGTGACAGTGCCCAAGGTGATATTTCCCATGGTGACAGTGCTCATTTTGACAGTGCACACGGTGACAGTGCCCACAGTGACAGTGCTCACGGTGATCATGTTAATGGTAATATTGCTCATGGTGACACTGCCCATGGTTATAGTGCTCACGGTGATAGTGTTCATGGTGACAGTTCCCATGGTGAAAGTGCTCATGGTGACATTGCCCACGGTGACAGTGCTCATGGTGAGAGTTCGCATGGTGACAGTGCCCATGGTTACAATGCTCATGGTCACACAACCCATGGTGACTGCGCTAAAGCTGGCGGTGTACATGGTTGGAGTTCCCATGGTGAAATTCCTCATGGTGGCACTGCCCATGATGATAGTGTTCATGGTGACAGTGTCCATGGTGACAGTGCCTATGGTGACAGTGTCCATTGTGATAGTTATCATGGTGATAGTGCCCTCAGTGACAGTTCTAATGGTGACAGTTCGATGGTGACAGTGCCCATGATGACAGTGCTCATGGTGACAGTTCCCATGGTGACAGTGCCCACGGTGACAGTGCTCATGGTGACAGTTCCCTTGGTGATAGTACCCATGGTCATAGTGGTCACGGTGAGAGTGCCCATGGTGATATTGCTCACGGTGACACTGCCTATGGTGATAGTGCACACGGTCATAGTGCTCATTGTGACAGTGCCCATGGTGACTATGCTCATGGTGACAGTGCTCACGGTGATAGTGCTCATGGTGACAGTGCTCATGATGATAGTGCTCATGGTGACAGTTCGCATGGTGATAGGGCCCATGTTGAAAGTGCCCATGGTGAAAGTGCTCATGGTGACACTGCCCATGTTGACTGTGCTCATGCTGGCGGTGTACATGGTTGGAGTTCCGATGGTGAAATTGCTCATGGTAGCACTGCCCATAATGATAGTGCTCATGGTGACAGTGTCCATGGTGACAGTGCCTATGGTGACAGAGCCCATTGTGATAGTGTTCACGGTGATAGTGCCCACAGTGACAGTGCTCATGGTGACAGTTCCTATGGTGACACTGCCCATGATGACAGTGCTCATGGTGACAGTGCCCACGGTGACAGTGCTCATTGTGACACTGCTCACGGTAAAAGTGCCCTTGGTGATAGTACCCATGTTAATAGTGCTCACGGTGACAGTTCACATGGTGACAGTGCCCATTTTGAATGTGCCCATGGTGGCAGTGCCCATGGTGACAGTGCTCATGGTGAGAGTTCCCATGGTGACAGTGCTCATGTTCACAGTGCCCATGGTGACAGTGTCCATGGTCAACAGTGCCCATGGTGAGAGTGCCCATGGTGACAGTGCCCATGGTGACAGTGCTCATGGTGACAGTGTCCACGGTGAGAGTGCTCATGGTGACACTGCTCACGGTAACAGTGCCCTTGGTGAGAGTACCCATGTTAATAGTGCTCACGGTGATAGAGCCCATGGTGACATTTCCCATGGTGACAGTGCTCACTTTGACAGTGTACACGATGACAGTGCCCACGGTGACAGTGTTTATGGTGATATTACTAACGGGGACACGGCCCATGTTCATAGTGCTCACGGTGATAGTGCTCATGGTGACAGTTACCATGGTGACAGTGCCCACAGTGACAGTGCTCATGGTGACATTACCCACAGTGACAGTACTCATGGTGACAGTACGCATGGTGACAGTGCCCATGGTGACAGTGCTCATGGTGACACAGCCCATGGTGACTGTGCTAAAGCTGGCGGTGCATATGGTTGGAGTTCCCATGGTGAAATTCCTCATGGTGGCACTGCCCATGATGATAGTGCTCATGGTGACAGTGCCCATGGTGACATTTCCCATGGTGACAGTGCTCATGGTGAGAGTTCCCAGGCCGACCGTGCCCATGATGACAGTGCTCATGTTTACTGTGCCCACGGTGAAAGTGCTCATGGTAACAGTGATCACGGTGACAGTGCCCTTGGTGATAGTACCCATGTTAACAGTGCTCAATGTGACAGTGCCCATGGTGATATTTCTCACGGTGACACTGCCCATGGTGATAGTGCTCACGGTGATTGTGCTCATGGTGACAGTTCCCATGGTTACAGTGCCCACTGTGACAGTGCCCATGGTGACAGTGCCCACGGTGACAGTGCTCATGGTGACAGTGCTCATGGTGATAGTGCTCACGGTGATAGTGCTCACGGTGACAGTGCCCTTGGTGATAGTGCTCATGGTGATAGTTCTCATGGTGGCAGTTTGCATGGTGACACTGCCCCTGTTGAAAGTGCCCATGGTGACAGTGCTCATGTTGACACTGCCCATGGTGACAGTGCTCATGTTGGAGGTGTACATGGTTGGAGTTCCCATGGTACAACTGTTATGGTGCACTGCCCATGATGATAGTGCTCATGGTGACAGTGTCCATGGTGACAGTGCACATGGTGACAGTGCCTATGGTGAGAGTGCCCATGGTGACAGCGCCCATGGTGACCGTTTCCATGGTGACAGTGCTCATGTTGACAGTGCCCATGGTGACCGTTCCCATGGTGACAGTTCCCATGGTGATAGTGCTCACCGTGATAGTGCCCATTGTGACAGTTCCCATGGATCCAGTGCCCATGGTGACAGTGCTCATTGTGACAGTGCCCTCGGTGATAGAGCTCATGGTGGCATTTCGCATGGTGACAGTGCCCATGACGACAGTGCTCATGGTTACAATGCCCACGGAGACAGTGCTCATGGTTACAGTGCTCACGGTGACAGTGCTCATGGTGACATTGCCCATGGTGACAGTGCTCATGGTGACAGTTCGCATGGTGACAGTGCCCACGGTGATAGTGCTCACGGTGATAATGCTCGCAGTGACAGTGCTCTTGATGATAGTGCTCATGGTTAAAGTTCTCATGGTGAGAGTGCTCATGGTAACACTGACCATCGTGTCTGTGCTCATGCTGGCGGTGTACATGGCTGGAGTCCCCATGGTGAAATTTCTTATGCTGGCAGTGCCCATGATGATAGTGCTCATGGTGACAGTGTCCATCGTGAGAGTGCCCATGGTGACAGTGCTCATGGTGACCCTGCCCATGGTGAGAGTTCCCATGGTGATATTTCCCATGTTGACAGTGCTCATGTTGACAGTGCACACGGTGACAGTGTTCATGGTGATATTGCTCAAGGTGACGGTGCCCATGGTTATAGTGCTCACGTTGATAGTGCTCATGGTGACAGTTCCCATGGTGACAGTGCTCATGGTGACATTTCCCATGGTAACAGAGCTCATGATGACAGTGTCCATGGTGACAGTGCCCATGTTGAAAGTGCCCATGGTGACATTGCTCATGGTGACACTGCCATGGTGACTGTGCTCATGCTGGCGGTGTACATGATTGGAGTTCCCATGGTGAAATTCCTCATGGTGGCACTGCCCATGATGACACTGCCCATGGTGACAGTGCCCATGGTGACATTTCCCATGGTGACAGTGCTCATGTTGACAGTGCACATGGTGACAGTGCGCACGGTGACATTTCCCATGGTTACAGTGTTCATGGTGATATTGCTCACGGTGACAGTGCCCATGGTTATAGTCCTCACGGTGATAGTGCTCATGGTGACAGTTCCCATGGTGACAGTGCCCACGGTGACAGTGCTCATGGTGACATTGCCCACGGTGACAGTACTCATGGTAACAGTTCCCATGGTGACAGTGCTCATGTTGATAGTGCCCACGGTGACAGTGCTCATGGTGACAGTGCTCACAATGACAGTGCCCTTGGTGATAGTGCCCATGGTAATAGGGCTCACGGTGACACTGCCCATGGTGATATTGTTCACGGTGACACTGCCCATGGTGATAGAGCTCACGGTGATAGTGCTCACATTGACAGTGCCCTTGGGGATAGTGCTCATGGTAATACTGCTCATGGTGATAGTGCTCATGGCGATAGTTCGCATGGTGACAGTGCCCATGTGGAAAGTGCCCATGGTGGCAGTGCTCATGGTGACACGCCCATGGTGGCTGTGCTCATGCTGGCGGTGTCCATGGTTGGAGTTCCCATGGTGAAATTCCTTATGGTAGCACTGCCCATGATGATAGTGCTCATGGTGACAGTATCCATGGTGACAGTGCCTATGGTGACAGTGTCCATGGTGATAGTGCCCACAGTGACTGTGCTCATTGTGACAGTTTCTATGGTGAGAGTAACCATGATGACAGTGCTCATGGTGACAATGCCCACAGTGACATTGCTCACGGTGATAGTGCTCACGTTGACATTGCCCTTGGTGATAGTACGCATGGTAATATTGCTCACGGTGACAGTGCCCATGGTGATAGTGCTCATGGTGATAGTGCTCATGGTAATAGTGATCATGGTGAAACTGCCTATGGTGACAGTGCCCACGGTGACACTGCCCATAGTGATATTTGCCATGGTGACAATGCTCATGGTGAGAGTTCCCATGGTGACAGTGCTCACGGTGACAGTGCTCATGGTGACACAGCCCATGGTGACTGTGCTAAAGCTGGCGGTGTATATGGTTGGAGTTCCCATGATGAAATTCCTCATGGTGGCACTCCCCATGATGATAGTGCTCATGGTGACAGTGCCCATGGTGAAATTATCCATGGTGACAGTGCTCATGGTGAGAGTTCCTATGGTGACTGTGCTCATGTTGACAGTGCCCATGGTGACAGTGCCCACGGTGACACTGCGCAAGGTGATAGTGCTCAACGTGATAGTGCCCATGGTAATAGTGCTGATGGTGACACTGCCCATGTTGATATTGCTCACGGTGACACTGCCCATGGTGATAGTGCTCACGGTGATAGTGCTCACGGTGACCGTGCCCTTGGTGATATTGCTCATGGTGATACAGCTCATGGCGGAAGTTCGCATGGTGACACTGCCCCTCTTGAAATTGCCCATGGTGACAGTGCTCATGTTGACACTGCCCATGGTGACTGTGCTCACGATGGAGGTGTACATGGTTGGAGTTCCCATGGTACAACTGTTATGGTGGTACTGCCCATGATGATAGTGCTCATGGTGACAGTGTCCATGGTGACAGTGCCCATGGTGATAGTGCCTATTGTGAGAGTGCCCATGGTGACAGTTCCCATGGTGACCATTTCCATGGTGATAATGCTCATGTTGACAGTGCCAACCGTGACAATGCTCATGGTGAGAGTTCCCATGGTGAAAGTGATCATCTTGACAATGCCCATGGCGACCGTTCCCATGGTGACATTTCCCATGGTGATAGTACTCACCGTGATAGTGCCCATGGTGACAGTTCCCATGGATACAGTGTCCATGGTGACAGTGCTCATTGTGGCACTGCCCATGGTGACTGTGCTCATGCTGGCGGTGTACTTGGTTGGAGTTCCGATGGTGAAATTCCTCATGGTAGCACTGCCCATGATGATAGTGCTCATGGTGACAGTGTCCGTCATGAGAGTGTCCATGGTGACAGTTCCCATGGTGATAGTGCATACCGTGATAGTGCCCATGGTGACAGTTCCCATGGATACAGTGCCCATGGTGACAGTGCTCACGGTGATAGTGCTCATGCAGACAGTTCGCATGGTGACACGGCCCATGTTGAAAGTGCCCATGGTGACAGTGCTCATAGTGGCACTGCCCATGATGATTGTGCTCATTCTGGCGGTGTACTTGGTTGGAGTTCCCATGGTGAAATTCCTCATGGTAGCACTGCCCATGCTGATAGTGCTCATGGTGACAGTGCACATGGTGACAATGCCCACACTGACAGTGCTCACGGTGTTAGTGCACATGGTGATAATGCCCATTGTAATTGTGCTCAAGGTGACAGTGCCCATGTTGATATTGCTCAAGGTGATAGTGCTCATGGTGACACTGCCCTTGATGATAGTGCTCTTGGTGATAGTGCTCATGGTAATAGTGTTCATGGTGACAGTGCCCATGGTGACACTGCTCATAGTGACAATTCCCATGGTGACAGTGCTCATGGTGACAGTGCTCACGGTGACAGTGCCCTTGGTGATAATACCCATGTTAATAGTGCTCACAGTGACAGTGCCCATGGTGATTTTGCTCACGGTGACACTACCCATGGTGATAGTGCTCATGGTGATAGTGCTCATGGTGACAGTTCCCATGGTAACTGTGCCCATGGTGACAGTGCTCATGGCGACAGTGCCCACGGTGACTATGCTCATGGAGACAGTGCTCATGGTGATAGTGCTCATGGTGACAGTTCACATGGTGACAGAGCCCATGTTGAAAGTGCCCATGGTGACAGTGCTCATGGTGGCACTGCCCATGGTGACTGTGCTCATGCTTGCGGTGTACCTGGTTGGAGTTCCGATGGTGAAATTCCTCATGGTAGCACTGCCCATAATGATAGTGCTCATGGTGACAGTGTCCATGGTGACAGTGCCTATGGTGACAGTGCCCATTGTGATAGTGCTCATAGTGACAGTGCCCACTGTGACAGTGCTCACGGTGACAGTGCCCTTGGTGATAGTGCTCATGGTGATAGTGCTCATGGTGACAGTTCGCATGGTGACAGTGCCCATGTTGAAATTGCCGATGGTGACAGTACCCATGGTGAGAGTGCTCATGGTGAAGGTTCCCACTGTGACAGTGCTCATGGTGACAGTGCTCATGGTGACAGTGCTCAGGGTGAGAGTGCTCACGATGATAGTGCTCACGGTGACAGTTCCCTTGGTGATAGTGCTCATGGTGATAGTGCCCATGGTGACACTGCCCATGGTGATATTGCTCACGGTGACACTGCCCATGGTAATAGTGCTCATGGTGATAGTGCTCACGTTGACAGTGCCTTTGGTGATAGTGCTCATGGTGACACTGCCCATGGTGACAGTTCACATGCTGATAGTGCCCATGTTGAAAGTTCCCACGGTGACAGTGCTCATGGTGATAATGCCCATGGTGACTGTGCTCATGCTGGCGGTGTACAGGGTTGGTGTTCCCATGTTGAAATTACTCATGGTGGCACTGCCCAGGATGATAGTGTACATGGTGACAGTGTCCATGGTGACAGTGCCAATGGTGACAGTGCTCACGGTGACACTGCCCATGGTGACATTTCACAAGGTGACAGTGCCCATGTTGAAAGTGCTCATGGTGACAGTGACCATGGTGACATTTCCCATGTTGACAGTGTCCATTGTGATAGTGCCCATGGTGACAGTGCCCATGGTGACAGTGCTCATGTTGACAGTGCCCATGGTGACAGTGCCCTTGGTGACAATACCCATAGTGACATTTCCAATTGTGACAGTCCTCATAGTGAGAGTTCCCATGGCGACAGTGCTGATGGATGACAGTGCTCATGTTGACAGTGCCCATGGGGACAATGCTGATGGATACAGTGTCCATGGTGATAGTGCTCCTCGGGACCGTGTAGATGGTTACAGTGCCCATGGTGACATTTTCCACAGTGACAGTGCCCATGGTGAGAGTGCCGATGGAGACAGTGTCCATAGTGACAGTTCCCATGGTGACAGTGCTCATGGTGACACTTCCCATGGTGAACAGTGTCCATGGTGACATTTCCGATGGAGACAGTGCTCCTGGTGAGAGTTCCCATGCTGACAGTGCTCACGTTGACAGTGCCCATGGTGACAGTTCCCATGTTGACACTTCCCATGGTGATATTGCTCATGGTGACAGTGCACATGGTGACATAGCCCACGGTGACAGTGCTCACGGTGATAGTGCTCATGGTAATAGTGCTCGTGTTGACACTACCGATGGTGACAGTGCACATGGTGACACTGCCCATAGTGACATTTCCCATGGTGACAGTGCTCATGGTGAGAGTTCCCATGGTGACAGTGCACATGGTGACAGTGCCCATGGTGATAGTGCTCACTGTGACAGTTCTCACTGTGGCAGTGCCAATGGTTACAGTGCGCATGGTGACCTTTCCCATGGTGACAGTTCCCATGGTGATAGTGCTCACCGTGATAGTGCCAATGGTGACAGTTACCATGGATACAGTGCCTATGGTGACAGTGCTCATGGTGACAGTGCCCACTGTGATAGTGCTCAGGGTGGCAGTTCGCATGGTGACAGTGGCCATGATGACAGTGCTCATGGTGGCAATGCCCACAGTGACAGTGCTCATGGTGATAGTGCTCACGATGACAGTGCCTTTGGTGATAGTATCCATGGTAATAGTTCTCAATGTGACAGTGCCCATGGAGATAGTGCTCATGGTGATGGTGCTCATGGTAATAGTGCTCATGGTGACACTGCCCATGGTGACAGTGCCCATGGTGACACTGCCCATAGTGACATTTCCCATGGTGGCAGTGCTCATGGTGACAGTTCCCATGGGGACAGTGCTCATGGTGACAGTGCCCATGGTGACAGTGTCCATGGTGACAGTGCCTATGGTGAGAGTGCCCATGGTGACAGTGTGCATGGTGACAGTGCTCATGTTGAAATTGCCCATGGTGACAGTGCTCATGGTGAGAGTTCCCATGGTGACAATGTTCATGTTGACAATGCCCATGGAGACAGTGCTCATGTTGACAGCGCCCACGGTGACAGTGCTCATGGTTACAGTGCTCACAGTTACAGTGCCCATGGTGATAGGGCCCATAGTAATAGTGCTCACGGTGACAGCATCCATGTTGATATTGTTCATGGTGACACTACCCATGGTGATAGTGCTCACGGTGACAGTGCTCATGAAGACAGTTCCCATGGTTGCAGTGCCCATGGTGACATTGCCCACGGTGACAATGCTCATGGTGACAGTGCTCATGGTGATATTGCTCACGGTGATAGTGCTCACATTGACAATGCCCTTGGTGATAGTGCTCATGGTAATACTGCTCATGGTGATAGTGCTCATGGTGATAGTTCGTATGGTGACAGTGCCCATGTTGAAAGTCCCCATGATGGCAGTGCTCATGGTGACATTGCCCATGGTGACTGTGCTCATGCTGGCAGTGTACATGGTTGGAGTTCCCATGGTGAAATTCCTTATGGTGGCACTGCCCATGGTGATAGTGTTCATGGTGACAGTGTCCATGGTGACAGTGCCCATGATGACAGTGCTCATGGTGACAGTGCCCACGGTGACAGTGCTCATGGTGACAGTGCTCACGGTGACAGTGCCCTTGGTGATAATACCCATGTTAATAGTGCTCACAGTGACAGTGCCCATGGTGATTTTGCTCACGGTGACACTACCCATGGTGATAGTGCTCATGGTGATAGTGCTCATGGTGACAGTTCCCATGGTAACTGTGCCCATGGTGACAGTGCTCATGGCGACAGTGCCCACGGTGACTATGCTCATGGAGACAGTGCTCATGGTGATAGTGCTCATGGTGACAGTTCACATGGTGACAGAGCCCATGTTGAAAGTGCCCATGGTGACAGTGCTCATGGTGGCACTGCCCATGGTGACTGTGCTCATGATGGCGGTGTACCTGGTTGGAGTTCCGATGGTGAAATTCCTCATGGTAGCACTGCCCATAATGATAGTGCTCATGGTGACAGTGTCCATGGTGACAGTGCCTATGGTGACAGTGCCCATTGTGATAGTGCTCATAGTGACAGTGCCCACTGTGACAGTGCTCACGGTGACAGTGCCCTTGGTGATAGTGCTCATGGTGATAGTGCTCATGGTGACAGTTCGCATGGTGACAGTGCCCATGTTGAAATTGCCGATGGTGACAGTACCCATGGTGAGAGTGCTCATGGTGAAGGTTCCCACTGTGACAGTGCTCATGGTGACAGTGCTCATGGTGACAGTGCTCAGGGTGAGAGTGCTCACGATGATAGTGCTCACGGTGACAGTTCCCTTGGTGATAGTGCTCATGGTGATAGTGCCCATGGTGACACTGCCCATGGTGATATTGCTCACGGTGACACTGCCCATGGTAATAGTGCTCATGGTGATAGTGCTCACGTTGACAGTGCCTTTGGTGATAGTGCTCATGGTGACACTGCCCATGGTGACAGTTCACATGCTGATAGTGCCCATGTTGAAAGTTCCCACGGTGACAGTGCTCATGGTGATAATGCCCATGGTGACTGTGCTCATGCTGGCGGTGTACAGGGTTGGTGTTCCCATGTTGAAATTCCTCATGGTGGCACTGCCCATGATGATAGTGTACATGGTGACAGTGTCCATGGTGACAGTGCCAATGGTGACAGTGCTCACGGTGACACTGCCCATGGTGACATTTCACAAGGTGACAGTGCCCATGTAGAAAGTGCTCATGGTGACAGTGACCATGGTGACATTTCCCATGTTGACAGTGTCCATTGTGATAGTGCCCATGGTGACAGTGCCCATGGTGACAGTGCTCATGTTGACAGTGCCCATGGTGACAGTGCCCTTGGTGACAATACCCATAGTGACATTTCCAATTGTGACAGTCCTCATAGTGAGAGTTCCCATGGCGACAGTGCTGATGGATGACAGTGCTCATGTTGACAGTGCCCATGGGGACAATGCTGATGGATACAGTGTCCATGGTGATAGTGCTCCTCGGGACCGTGTAGATGGTTACAGTGCCCATGGTGACATTTTCCACAGTGACAGTGCCCATGGTGAGAGTGCCGATGGAGACAGTGTCCATAGTGACAGTTCCCATGGTGACAGTGCTCATGGTGACACTTCCCATGGTGAACAGTGTCCATGGTGACATTTCCGATGGAGACAGTGCTCCTGGTGAGAGTTCCCATGCTGACAGTGCTCACGTTGACAGTGCCCATGGTGACAGTTCCCATGTTGACACTTCCCATGGTGATATTGCTCATGGTGACAGTGCACATGGTGACATAGCCCACGGTGACAGTGCTCACGGTGATAGTGCTCATGGTAATAGTGCTCGTGTTGACACTACCGATGGTGACAGTGCACATGGTGACACTGCCCATAGTGACATTTCCCATGGTGACAGTGCTCATGGTGAGAGTTCCCATGGTGACAGTGCACATGGTGACAGTGCCCATGGTGATAGTGCTCACTGTGACAGTTCTCACTGTGGCAGTGCCAATGGTTACAGTGCGCATGGTGACCTTTCCCATGGTGACAGTTCCCATGGTGATAGTGCTCACCGTGATAGTGCCAATGGTGACAGTTACCATGGATACAGTGCCTATGGTGACAGTGCTCATGGTGACAGTGCCCACTGTGATAGTGCTCAGGGTGGCAGTTCGCATGGTGACAGTGGCCATGATGACAGTGCTCATGGTGGCAATGCCCACAGTGACAGTGCTCATGGTGATAGTGCTCACGATGACAGTGCCTTTGGTGATAGTATCCATGGTAATAGTTCTCAATGTGACAGTGCCCATGGAGATAGTGCTCATGGTGATGGTGCTCATGGTAATAGTGCTCATGGTGACACTGCCCATGGTGACAGTGCCCATGGTGACACTGCCCATAGTGACATTTCCCATGGTGGCAGTGCTCATGGTGACAGTTCCCATGGTGACAGTGCTCATGGTGACAGTGCCCATGGTGACAGTGTCCATGGTGACAGTGCCTATGGTGAGAGTGCCCATGGTGACAGTGTGCATGGTGACAGTGCTCATGTTGAAATTGCCCATGGTGACAGTGCTCAGGGTGAGAGTTCCCATGGTGACAATGTTCATGTTGACAATGCCCATGGAGACAGTGCTCATGTTGACAGCGCCCACGGTGACAGTGCTCATGGTTACAGTGCTCACAGTTACAGTGCCCATGGTGATAGTGCCCATAGTAATAGTGCTCACGGTGACAGCATCCATGTTGATATTGTTCATGGTGACACTACCCATGGTGATAGTGCTCATGGTGACAGTGCTCATGAAGACAGTTCCCATGGTTGCAGTGCCCATGGTGACATTGCCCACGGTGACAATGCTCATGGTGACAGTGCTCATGGTGATATTGCTCACGGTGATAGTGCTCACATTGACAATGCCCTTGGTGATAGTGCTCATGGTAATACTGCTCATGGTGATAGTGCTCATGGTGATAGTTCGTATGGTGACAGTGCCCATGTTGAAAGTCCCCATGATGGCAGTGCTCATGGTGACATTGCCCATGGTGACTGTGCTCATGCTGGCAGTGTACATGGTTGGAGTTCCCATGGTGAAATTCCTTATGGTGGCACTGCCCATGGTGATAGTGTTCATGGTGACAGTGTCCATGGTGACAGTGCCCATGATGACAGTGCTCATGGTGACAGTGCCCACGGTGACAGTGCTCATGGTGACAGTGCTCACGGTGACAGTGCCCTTGGTGATAATACCCATGTTAATAGTGCTCACAGTGACAGTGCCCATGGTGATTTTGCTCACGGTGACACTCCCCATGGTGATAGTGCTCATGGTGACAGTTCCCATGGTAACTGTGCCCATGGTGACAGTGCTCATGGCGACAGTGCCCACGGTGACTATGCTCATGGAGACAGTGCTCATGGTGATAGTGCTCATGGTGACAGTTCACATGGTGACAGAGCCCATGTTGAAAGTGCCCATGGTGACAGTGCTCATGGTGGCACTGCCCATGGTGACTGTGCTCATGCTTGCGGTGTACCTGGTTGGAGTTCCGATGGTGAAATTCCTCATGGTAGCACTGCCCATAATGATAGTGCTCATGGTGACAGTGTCCATGGTGACAGTGCCTATGGTGACAGTGCCCATTGTGATAGTGCTCATAGTGACAGTGCCCACTGTGACAGTGCTCAATGTGACAGTGCTCACGGTGACAGTGCCCTTGGTGATAGTGCTCATGGTGATAGTGCTCATGGTGACAGTTCGCATGGTGACAGTGCCCATGTTGAAATTGCTGATGGTGACAGTACCCATGGTGAGAGTGCTCATGGTGAAGGTTCCCACTGTGACAGTGCTCATGGTGACAGTGCTCATGGTGACAGTGTTCAGGGTGAGAGTGCTCACGATGATAGTGCTCACGGTGACAGTTCCCTTGGTGATAGTGCTCATGGTGATAGTGCCCATGGTGACACTGCCCATGGTGATATTGCTCACGGTGACACTGCCCATGGTAATAGTGCTCATGGTGATAGTGCTCACGTTGACAGTGCCTTTGGTGATAGTGCTCATGGTGACACTGCCCATGGTGACAGTTCACATGCTGATAGTGCCCATGTTGAAAGTTCCCACGGTGACAGTGCTCATGGTGATAATGCCCATGGTGACTGTGCTCATGCTGGCGGTGTACAGGGTTGGTGTTCCCATGTTGAAATTCCTCATGGTGGCACTGCCCATGATGATAGTGTACATGGTGACAGTTCGCATGGTGACAGTGCCCATGTTGAAATTGCCGATGGTGACAGTACCCATGGTGAGAGTGCTCATGGTGAAGGTTCCCACTGTGACAGTGCTCATGGTGACAGTGCCCTTAGTGATAGTGCTCATGGTGACAGTTCGCATGGTGATAGTGCTCATGTTGACATTGCCCATGGTGACCGTTCCCATGGTGACAGTACCCATGGTGATAGTGCTCATGGTGACAGTGCTCATGGGGACAGTGCACATGGTGACAATGCCCACGATGACAGTGCTCACGGTGATAGTGCTCAAGGGGAAAGTGCCCATTGTAATAGTGCTCACCGTGACAGTGCCCATGCTGATATTGCTCAAGGTAACACTGCCCATGGTGATAGTGCTCACGGTGATAGTGCTCATGGTGACAATGCCCTTGGTGATAGTGCTCATGGTGATAGTGTTCATGGTAATAGTGCTCATGGAGACAGTGCTCACGGTGATAGTGCCCATGGTGACACTGCCCATAATGACATTTCCCATGGTGACAGTGCTCATGGTGAGAGTTCCCATGGTGACAGTGCTCACGGTGACAATGCTCACTGTGGCAGAGCCAATGGTTACAGTGCTCATGGTGGCAGTGTCCATGGTGGCAGTTCCCAAGATGACAGTGCTCATGGTGACATTTCCCATGGAAACAGAGCTCATGATGACAGTGTCCATGGTGACAGTGTACATGGTGACAGTGGCCATGTTGAAAGTGCCCATGGTGACAGTGCTCAAGCTGGCGGTATACATGGCTGGAGTTCCCATGGTGAAATTCCTCATGGTTGCCCTGCCCATGATGATAGTGCTCATGGTGACAGTGTCCATCATGAGAGTGCCCATGGTGACAGTGCTCATGATGACCCTGCCCATGGTGACAGTGCCCATGGTGACATTTCCCATGGTGACAGTGCTCATGTTGACAGTGCACACGGTGACATTGCCCACGGTGACATTTCCCATGGTGACAGTGTTCATGGTGATATTGCTCACGGTCACAGTGCCCATGGTTATAGTCCTCACGGTGATAGTGCTCATGGTGACAGTTCCCATGGTGACAGTGCCCGCAGTGACTGTGCTCATGGTGACATTGCCCACGGTGACAGTGCTCATGGTGACAGTTCGCTTGGTGACACTACCCATGGTGACAGTGCACATGGTGACACAGCCCATGGTGACTGTGCTAAAGCTGCCGATGTACATGGTTGGAGTTCCCATGGTGAAATTCCTCATGGTGGCACTGCCCATGATGATAGTGTTGATGGTGACAGTGCCTATGGTGAGAGTGCCCATTGTGATAGTGGTCACGGTGACAGTGCCCTTCGTGATAGTATCCATGGTAATAGTGTTCACAGTGACACTGCCCATGGTGATAGTGCTCATGGTGACAGTGCTCATGGTGATAGTGTTCACGGTGATAGTGCTCATGGTGACAGTGCCCTTGGTGATAGTGCTCATGGTGATAGTGTTCATGGAGACATTTCACATGGTGACAGTGCTCATGTTGACAGTCCCCATGTTGACTGTGCTCATGCTGGCGGTGTACATGGTTGGTGTTACAATGGTGAAATTCCTTATGGTGGCACTGCCCATGATGATAGTGCTCATGGTGAAAGTGCCCATGGTGACAGTGTCCATGGTGACAGTGCCTATGGTGAGAGTGCCCATGGTGACAGTGCCCATGGTGACGGTGTCCAAGGTGACAGTGCTCATGTTGACAGTGCCCACGGTGACAATGCTCATGGTGAGAGTTTCCATGGTGGCAGTGCTAACCTTAACAGTGTCCATGGTGACCGTTCCGGTGGTGACAGTTCCCATGGTGATAGTGCCCATGGTGACAGTGCTCATGGTGATAGTGCTCATGGTGACACGGCCCATGGTGAATGTGCTCATGCTGGCGGTGTACATGGTTGGAGTTCCCATGGTGAAATTCCTTATGGTGGCAATGCCCATGATGATAGTGCTCATGGTGAGAGTGTCCATGGTGACAATACCTATGGTGACAGTGCCCATGGTGACATTTCCCATGGTGATAGTGCTCATGGTGAGAGTTCCCATGATGACAATGCTTATGTTGACAATGCCCTTGGTGACAGTGCTCATCGTGACAGTGCCCACTGTGAAATTTCTCATGGTGACAGTGCTCACGGTGATAGTGCTCACGGTGATAGTGCTCACGCTGACAGTGCCCTTGGTGATAGTGCTCATGGTAATAGTGCTCACGGTGACGGTTCGCATGGTGACAGTGCCCATGATGAAAGTGCCCATGGTGGCAGTGCTCATTGTGACACTGCCCATGGTGAATGTGCTCATGCTGGCGTTGTACATGGTTGGAGTTCCCATGGTGAAATTCCTTATGGTGGCACTACCCATGATGATAGTGTTCATGGTGACAGTGTCCATGGTGACATTTCCCATGGTGACAGTGCTCATGGTGAGAGTTCTCATGTTGAGAGTGCTCAGGTTGACATTGCCCATGGTGACCCTTCCGATGGTGAGAGTTCCCATGGTGATAGTGCTCATGGTGACAGTGCTCATGGTGACCGTGCACACGGTGACAATGCCCACAGTGACAATGCTCACGGTGATAGTGCTCATGGCGATAGTGACCATTGTAATAGTGCTCACCGTGACAGTGCCCATGTTGATATTGCTCATGGTGACACTGCCCATGGTGATAGTGCTCACGGTGATAGCGCTCAGGGTGACACTGCCCTTGGTGATAGTGCTCATGGTGATAGTGTTCATGGTAATAGTGCTCATGGTGACACTGCCCATGGTGACAGTGCCCATGGTGACACTCCCGATAGTGACATTTCTTATGGTGACAGTGCTCATGGTGAGAGTTCCCATGGTGACAGTGCACATGGTGACAGTTCCCATGGTGACAGTGCTCACGGTGACCGTGCTCACTGTGGCAGTGCCAATGGTAACATTGTTCATGGTGGCAGTGTCCATGGTGGCGGTTTCCAAGATGACAGTGCTCATGGTGATATTTCCCATGGTAACAGAGTTCATGATGACAGTGCTCATGGTGACAGTTCGCATGGTGACAGTGCCCACTTTGAAAGTGCCCATGGTGACAGTACCCATGGTGACTGTGCCCATGGTGACAGTGCCCATGGTGACAGTGCTCATTGTGAGAATTGCCATGGTGACAGTGCTAATGTTGACATTGCCCATTGTGACCGTTCCCATGGTGACAGTTCCCAAGGTGATAGTGCTCATGGTGACAGTGCTATTGGTGACAGTGCACACGGTGAGAATGCCCACACTTACACTGCTCACGTTGATAGTGCCCATGGTGATAGTGCCAATTTTAATAGTGCTCATGGTGACCGTGCCCATGTGGATGTTGCTCAAGGTGACACTTCCCATGGTGATAGTGCTCACGGTGATAGTGCTCATGGTGACACTGCCCTTGGTGATAGTGCTCATGGTGATAGTGCTCATGGTAATACTGCTCATGTTTACGCTGCCCATGGTGACAGTGCCCATGGTGACACTGCCCAAAGTGACATTTCCCATGGTGACAGTGCTCATGGTGAGAGTTCCCATGGTGACAGTGCACATGGTGACAGTTCCGATGGTGACAGTGCTCATGGTGACAGTGCTCACTGTGGCAGTGCCAATGGTTACAGTGCTCATGGTGGCAGTGTCCATGGTGGCAGTTCCCAAGAGGACAGTGCTCATGGTGACATTTCCCATGGTAACAGAACTCAGGATGACAGTGTCCATGGTGACAGTGCCCATGGTGAGAGTGGCCATGTTGAAATTGCCCATGGTGACAGTGTTTATGGTGACACTGCCCATGGTGACTGTGCTCATGCTGGCGTTGAACAAGGTTGGAGTTCCCATGGTGAAATTCCTCATGGTGGCACTACCCATGATAATAGTGCTCATGGTGACAGTGTACATCGTGAGAGTGCCCATGGTAACAATGCTCATGGTGAAACTGCCCATGGTGACAGTGCCCAAGGTGATATTCCCATGGTGACAGTGCTCATTTTGACAGTGCACATGGTGACAGTGCCGACAGTGACAGTGCTCACGGTGATAGTGTTAATGGAAATATTGCTCATGGTGACACTGCCCATGGTTATAGTGCTCACAGTGATAGTGCTCATGGTGACAGTTCCCAAGGTGACAGTGCCCACGGTGATAGTGCTCATGGTGACATTGCCCACGGTGACAGTGCTCATGGTGAGAGTTCGCATGGTGACAGTGCCCATGGTTACAGTGCTCATGGTCACACAACCCATGGTGACTGTGCTAAAGCTGGCAGTGTACATGGTTGGAGTTCCCATGGTGAAATTCCTCATGGTGGCACTGCCCATGATGATAGTGTTGATGGTGACAGTGTCCATGGTGACAGTGCCTATGGTGACAGTGTCCATTGTGATAGTGCTCTCGGTGATAGTTCCCTCAGTGACAGTTCTAATGGTGACAATTCCATGGTGACAGTGCCCATGATGACCGTGCTCATGGTGACAGTGCCCACGGTGACATTTCTCATGGTGAGAGTGCTCACGGTGACAGTGCCCTTGGTGATAGTACCCATGGTAATAGTGGTCACGTTGACATGGCCCATGGTGATATTGCTCACGGTGACGCTGCCCATGGTGATAGTGCTCACGGTGACATTCCCATGGTTACAGTGCCCATGGTGATATTGCTCACGGTGACACTGCCCATGATGACAGTGCTCATGGTGACAATGCCCATTCTGACAATGCTCATAGTGACAGTGCTCACGGTGACAGTGCCCTTGATGATAGTACTCATGGTAATAGTGCTCACGGTGACAGTTCCCATGGTGACAGTGCTCACTGTGGCAGTGCCAATGGTTACAGTGCTCATGGTGGCAGTGTCCATGGTGGCAGTTCCCAAGATGACAGTGCTCATGGTGACATTTCCCATGGTAAGAGAGCTCATGATGACAGTGTCTATGGAGACAGTGCCCATGGTGACAGTGGCCATGTTGAAAGTGCCCATGGTGACACTGCTCATGGTGTCACTGCCCATGGTGACTATGCTCATGCTGGCTGTGTACATGCTTGGAGATCCCATGGTGAAATTCCTCATGGTGGCACTGCCCATAATGATAGTGCTCATGGTGACAGTGTCCATGGTGACATTGCCTATGGTGACAGTTCCCATTGTGATAGTGCTCACGGTGATAGGGCCCACAGGGACAGTTCTAATGGTGACAGTTCCAATGGTGACAGTGCCCATGATGACAGTGCTTATGGTGACAGTGCCCACGGTGACAGTGCTCATGGTGACAGTGCTCATGGTGACAGTGCCCTTGGTGATAGTACCCATGGTAAAAGTGCTCATGGTGACATTGCCCATGGTGATATTGCTCATGCTGGCGGTGTACATGGTTGGAGTTCCGATGATGAAATTCCTCATGGTAGCACTGCCCATGATGATAGTGCTCACGGTGAAAGTGTCCATGGTGACAGTGCCTATGGTGACAGTGCCCATTGTGATAGTGCTCATGGTGATAGTGCCCAAAGTGACAGTGCTCATTGTGACAGTTCCTATGGTGACAGTGCCCATGATGATAGTGCTCATGGTAAAAGTTCCCACTGTGATAGTGCTCACGGTGAAAGTGCTCACGGTGACAGTGCCCTTGGTGATAGTGCTCATGGTAATAGTGCACATGGTGACACTGCCCATGGTGACAGTGCCCATGGTGACACTGCCCATAGTGACATTTCCCATGGTGACAGTGCTCATGTTGACAGTGCCCATGGTGACAGTGACCATGGTGAGTGTGCCCATGGTGACAGTGTCCATGGTGACAGTGCTCACCTTGACAGTGCCTTTGGTGATAGTACCCATGTTAATATTGCTCACGGTTACAGTGCCCATGGTGATAGTGCTCATGGTGATAGTGCTCATGGTGACAGTTACCTTGGTGATAGTGCTCATGGTGATAGTGCTCATGGTGATAGTTCGCATGGTGACAGTGCCCATGTTGAAAGTCTCCATGAAGGCAGTGCTCATGGTGACACTGCCCATGGTGACTGTGCTCTTGCTGGCGGTGTACATGTTTGGAGTTCTCATGGTGAAATTCCTTATGGTGGCACTGCCCATGATGATAGTGTTCATCGTGACAATGTCCATGGTGACAGTGCCTATGGTGACAGTGCCCATTGTGATAGTGCTCACGGTGATAGTGCCCTCAGTGACAGTTCTAATGGTGACAGTTCCCACGGAGACATTGCTCATGGTGACAGTGCTCACAGTGACAGTAACCTTGGTGATAGTACCCATGGTAATAGAGGTCACGGTGACAGTGCCCATGGTGATATTGCTCATGGTGACACTGCCCATGGTGATAGTGCTCACGGTGATAGTGCTCAGGGTGACAGTTCCCATGGTTACAGTGCCCATGGTGACAGTGCTCATGGTGACAGTGCCCGCGGTGACTGTGCTCATGGTGACAGTGCTCACAGACATACTGCTCATGGTGACAGTTCGCATGGCAACAGGGCCCATGTTAAAAGTGCCCATGGTGACAGTGCTCATGTTGGCACTGCCCATGGTGACTGTGCTCATGCTGGTGGTGTACATGGTTGGAGTTCCCATTGTGAAATTCCTTATGGTGGCAATGCCCATGATGATAGTGCTCATGGTGACATTGCCCACGGTGACAGTGCTCATGGTGACAGTTCGCATGTTGACATTGCCCATGGTGACAGTGCTCATGGTGACACAGCCCATGGTGACTGCGCTAAAGCTGGCGGTGTACATGGTTGGAATTCTCATGGTGAAATTCCTCATGGTGGCACTGCCCATGATGATAGCGCTCACTGTGACAGTGTCCATAGTGACAGTGCCCATGGTGACAGTGCCCATGGTGACATTTCCCATGGTGACTGTGCCCATGGTGACATTTCCCAATGTGACAGTGCTCATGGTGAGAGTTCCCATGGTGACAGTGTTGATGTTGACAGTGCCAATGGTGACAGTGCCCATGGTGACAGTGCCCATGGTGATAGTGTCCATGGTGACAGTGCTCATGTTGACAGTGCCCACGGCGACAGTGCTCATGGTGAGAGTACCCATGGTGACAGTTCTCACCTTGATAGTGCCCATGGTGACCGTTCCCATGGTGACAGTTCCCATGGTGATAGTGCTCACCGTGATAGTGCCCAGGGTGACAGTTCCCATGGATAGAGTGCCCATGGTGACAGTGCCCATGGTGACAGTTCTCATGGTGACAGTGCCCACGGTGATAGTGCTCATGGTGGCAGTTCGCATGCTGACAGTGCCCATGATGACAGTGCTCATGGTGACAGTGCCCACGGTGACAGTGCTCACAGTGAGAGTGCCCTTGCTGATAGTACCCATGGTAATAGTGCTCACATGAAAGTGCCCATAGTGATATTGCTCACGGTGACACTGCCCATGGTGATAGTGGTCACGGTGACAATGCCCACGGTGATAGTGTTCATGGTGATAGTGCTCATGTTGAGAGTGCTCATGGTGACACTGCCCATGGTGACTGTGATCATGCTGGCGGTGTACATGGTTGGAGTTCCCATGGGGAAATTTCTTATGGTGGCAATGCCCATGATGATAGTGCTCATGGTGACAGTGCTCATGGTGACAGTGTACATGGTGACAATCCCCACGGTGACAGTGATCACGGTGATAGTTCTCATGGCGATAGTGCCCATTGTAATAGTGCTCACGGTGACGTTGCCCATGTTGATATTGTTCACGGTGACACTGCCCTTGGTGATAGCGCTCATGGTGATAGTGCTCATGGTAATACTGCTCATGGTGACACTGCCCATGGTGACAGTGCCCATGGAGACACTGCCCATAGTGACATTTCCCATGGTGACAGTGCTCATGGTGAGAGTTCCCATATTGACAGTGCACATGGTGAAAGTTCCCATGGTGACAGTGTTCACAGTGACAGTGCTCACTGTGGCAGTGACATTGGTTACAGTGCTCATGGGGGCAGTGTCCATGGTGGCAGTTCCCAAGATGACAGTGCTCATGGTGACATTTCCCATGGTAACAGAGCTCATGATGACAGTGTCCATGGTGACATTGCCCATGTCGAAAGTGCCCATGGTGACATTGCTCATGGTGACACTGCCCATGGTGACTGTGCTCATGCTGGCGGTGTACATGGTTGGAGTTCCCATGGTGAAATTCCTCATGGTGGCACTGCCCATGATGATAGTGCTCATGGTGACAGTGTCCATCGTGAGAGTGCACTTGGTGACAGTGCTCATGATGACACTGCCCATGGTGACAGTGCCCATGGTGACATTTCCCATGGTGACAGTGCTCATGTTGACAGTGCACAAGGTGACAGTGCCCAAGGTGACATTTCCCATGGTTACAGTGTTAATGGTGATATTGCTCACTGTGACAGTGCCCATGGTTATAGTCCTCACGGTGATAGTGCTCATGGTGACAGTTCCCATGGTGACAGTGTTCATGGTGACAGTTCGCATGGTGACAGTCCCCATGGTGACAGTGCTCATGGTGACACAGCCCATGGTGACTGTTCTAAAGCTGCCGATGTACATGGTTGGAGTTCCCAATCTGAAATTCCTCATGTTGGCACTGCCCATGATGATAGTGTTCATGGTGACAGTGTCCATGGAGACAGTGCCTATGGTGACAGTGCCCATTGTGATAGTGCTCACGGTGATAGTGCCCACAGTGACAGTTGTAATAGTGACAGTCCCCATGGTGACAGTGTCGATGATGACAGTGCTCATGGTGACAGTGTTCATGGTGATATTGCTCACGGTGACACTGCCCATGGTTATTGTCCTCACGGTGATAGTGCTCATGATGACAGTGCCCACAGTGACAGTGCTCATGGTGGCAGTGCTCACAGTGACAATGCCCATGGTGATAGTGCCCATGGTAATAGTGCTCATGGTGACAGTACCCATGGTGATACTGTTCACGGTGACACTTCCTATGGTGATAGTGCTCACGTTGATAGTGCTCATGGTGACAGTTCCCATGGTTACAGTGCCCATGGTGACAGTGCTACTGGTGACAGTGCCCACGGTGAAAATGCTCATGGTGACAGTGCTCATGGTGATAGTCCTCACGGTGACAGTGCTCACATTGACAGTGCCCTTGGTGATAGTGCACATGGTAATACTGCTCATGGTGAAATTGCTCATGGTGATAGTTCGCATGGTGACAGTGCCCATGTCGAAAGTGCCCATGGTGGCAGTGCTCATGGTGACACTGCCCATGGTGACAGTGCTCATGGTAAAAGTTTGCATGGTAACAGTGCCCATGGTGACAGTGCTCATGGTGACACAGCCCATGTTGACAGTGCTAAAGCTGGCAGTGTACATGGTTGGAGTTCTCATGGTGAAATTCCTCATGGTGGCACTGCCCATGATGATAGTGCTCATGGTGACAGTGCCCATGGTGACATTTCCCATGGTGACAGTGCTCATGGTGAGAGTTCCCATGGTGACAGTGCTCATCTTGAGTGTGCCCATGGTGACCGTTCCCATGGTGACAGTTCCCATGGTGATAGTGCTCATGGTGACAGTGCCCTCGGTGACAGTGCAAATGGTGACATTTCCCATGGTGACAGTGCTCATATTGACAGTGCACACGGTAACAGTGCCCACGGTGACACTGCTCACGGTGACAGTGCTCATGGTTATAGTGCTCACGGTGATAGTGCTCATGTTGACAGTGTCCTTGGTGATAGTGTTCATGGTAATACTGCTCATGGTGATAGTGCTGGTGGTGATAGTTCGCATGGTGACAGTGCCCATGTTGAAAGTCCCCATGATGGCAGTGCTCATGTTGACAGTGCCCACAGTGACAGTGCTCATGGTGGCAGTGCTCACAGTGACAATGCCCATGGTGATAGTGCCCATGGTAATAGTGCTCATGGTGACAGTACCCATGGTGATACTGTTCACGGTGACACTTCCTATGGTGATAGTGCTCACGTTGATAGTGCTCATGGTGACAGTTCCCATGGTTACAGTGCCCATGGTGACAGTGCTACTGGTGACAGTGCCCACGGTGAAAATGCTCATGGTGACAGTGCTCATGGTGATAGTCCTCACGGTGACAGTGCTCACATTGACAGTGCCCTTGGTGATAGTGCACATGGTAATTCTGCTCATGGTGAAATTGCTCATGGTGATAGTTCGCATGGTGACAGTGCCCATGTCGAAAGTGCCCATGGTGGCAGTGCTCATGGTGACACTGCCCATGGTGACTGTGCTCATGCTGGGAGTGTACATGGTTGGAGTTCCCATGGTGAAATTCCTTATGGTGGCACTGCCCATGATGATAGTGTTCATGGTGACATTGTCCATGGTGACAGTGCGTATGGTGACAGTGCCCATTGTGATTGTGCTCACGGTGATAGTGCCCACAGTGACAGTGCTAATGGTGACAGTCCCCATGGTGACAGTTCCCATGATGACAGGGCTCATGGTGACAGTGCCCACGGTGACAGTGCTCATGGTCACAGTGCTCACGGTGACAGTGCTCACGGTGACAGTGACCTTGGTGATAGTATCCTTGTTAATAGTGCTCACGGTGACAGTGCCCATGGTGATAGTGCTCATGGTGACGGTTCCCAAGGTTACAGTGCCCATGGTGACAGTGCTCATGGTGACAGTGCCCATGGTGATTATGCTCATGGAGACCGTGCTCACGGTGATAGTGCTCATGGTGACAGTTCGCATGCTGACAGGGCCCATGTTGAAAGTGCCCATGGTGACAGTGCTCATGGTGATAATGCCCATGGTGAATGTGCTCATGCTGGCTGTGTACCTGGTTGGAATTCCGATGGTGAAATTCTTCATGGTAGCACTGCCCATGATGATAGTGCCCATGATGAAAGTGGTCATGGTGACAGTGCTCATGGTGACACTGCCCATGGTAACAGAACTCAGGATGACAGTGTCCATGGTGACAGTGCACATGGTGACAGTGGCCATGTTGAAATTGCCCATGGTAACAGTTCTCATGGTGACACTGCCCATAGTGACTGTGCTCATGCTGGTGGTGTAGAAGGTTGGAGTTCCCATGGTGAAATTCCTCATGGTGGCACTACCCATGATAATGGTGCTCATGGTGACAGTGTACATCGTGAGAGTGCCCATGGTAACAATGCTAATGGTGACACTGCCCATGGTGACAGTGCCCAAGGTGATATTTCCCATGGTGACAGTGCTCATTTTGACAGTGCACACGGTGACAGTGCCCACAGTGACAGTGCTCACGGTGATCATGTTAATGGTAATATTGCTCATGGTGACACTGCCCATGGTTATAGTGCTCACGGTGATAGTGTTCATGGTGACAGTTCCCATGATGAAAGTGCTCATGGTGACATTGCCCACGGTGACAGTGCTCATGGTGAGAGTTCGCATGGTGACAGTGCCCATGGTTACAATGCTCATGGTCACACAACCCATGGTGACTGTGCTAAAGCTGGCGGTGTACATGGTTGGAGTTCCCATGGTGAAATTCCTCATGGTGGCACTGCCCATGATGATAGTGTTCATGGTGACAGTGTCCATGGTGACAGTGCCTATGGTGACAGTGTCCATTGTGATAGTTATCATGGTGATAGTGCCCTCAGTGACAGTTCTAATGGTGACAGTTCGATGGTGACAGTGCCCATGATGACAGTGCTCATGGTGACAGTGCCCACGGTGACATTGCTCATGGTGACAGTGCTCATGGTGACAGTTCCCTTGGTGATAGTACCCATGGTCATAGTGGTCACGGTGAGAGTGCCCATGGTGATATTGCTCACGGTGACACTGCCTATGGTGATAGTGCACACGGTCATAGTGCTCATTGTGACAGTGCCCATGGTGACTATGCTCATGGTGACAGTGCTCACGGTGATAGTGCTCATGGTGACCGTGCTCATGATGATAGTGCTCATGGTGACAGTTCGCATGGTGATAGGGCCCATGTTGAAAGTGCCCATGGTGAAAGTGCTCATGGTGACACTGCCCATGTTGACTGTGCTCATGCTGGCGGTGTACATGGTTGGAGTTCCGATGGTGAAATTGCTCATGGTAGCACTGCCCATAATGATAGTGCTCATGGTGACAGTGTCCATGGTGACAGTGCCTATGGTGACAGAGCCCATTGTGATAGTGTTCACGGTGATAGTGCCCACAGTGACAGTGCTCATGGTGACAGTTCCTATGGTGACACTGCCCATGATGACAGTGCTCATGGTGACAGTGCCCAAGGTGACAGTGCTCATTGTGACACTGCTCACGGTAAAAGTGCCCTTGGTGATAGTACCCATGTTAATAGTGCTCACGGTGACAGTTCACATGGTGACAGTGCCCATTTTGAATGTGCCCATGGTGGCAGGGCCCATGGTGACAGTGCTCATGGTGAGAGTTCCCATGGTGACAGTGCTCATGTTCACAGTGCCCATGGTGACAGTGTCCATGGTCAACAGTGCCCATGGTGAGAGTGCCCATGGTGACAGTGCCCATGGTGACAGTGCTCATGGTGACAGTGCTCAAGGTGGCCATATCCATGGTGGGAATTCCCATGGTGAAAGTTCTCATGGTGGCAGTGCCCATGATGACAGTGCGCATTGTGACAGTGCAGATGCTGAGAGTGCCCATGGTGACATTTCCCATGGTGACAGTGTTCATGGTAAGACTTACCATGGTGACAGTGCTCATGTTCACAGTGCCCATGGTGACAGTGTCCATGGTCAACAGTGCCCATGGTGAGAGTGCCCATGGTGACAGTGCCCATGGTGACAGTGCTCATGGTGACAGTGCTCAAGGTGGCCATATCCATGGTGGGAATTCCCATGGTGAAAGTTCTCATGGTGGCAGTGCCCATGATGACAGTGCGCATTGTGACAGTGCACATGCTGAGAGTGCCCATGGTGACATTTCCCTTGGAGACAATGCTTATGGTGAGAGTGGCCATGGTGACACTGGCCATGGTGACAGTGCTCATGGTGAGAGTTCCCATGGTGACAGTGCTCATGTTGAGAGTGCCCATGGTGACCATTCCCATGGTGACAGTTCTCATGGTGATAGTGCTCATGGTGACAGTGCTCATGGGGACAGTGCACACGGTGACAGTGCCCACGGTGACAGTGCTCACGGTGATAGTGCTCATGGTGATATTGCCCATGGTAATAGTGCTCATGTTGACAGTGCCCATGGTGATATTGCTCATGGTGACACTACACATGGTGATAGTGCTCACGGTGATAGTGCTCACGGTGACAGTGCCCTTGGTGAAAGTGCTCTTGGTGATAGTGCTCATGGTAATAGTGCACATGGTGACACTGCCCATGGTGACAGTGCCCATGGTGACACTGCCCATAGTGACATTTCCCATGGTGGCAGTGCTCATGGTGACAGTTCCCATGGGGACAGTGCTCATGGTGACAGTGCCCATGGTGACAGTGTCCATGGTGACAGTGCCTATGGTGAGAGTGTCCATGGTGACAGTGTGCATGGTGACAGTGCTCATGTTGAAATTGCCCATGGTGACAGTGCTCATGGTGAGAGTTCCCATGGTGACAATGTTCATGTTGACAATGCCCATGGAGACAGTGCTCATGTTGACAGCGCCCACGGTGACAGTGCTCATGGTTACAGTGCTCACAGTTACAGTGCCCATGGTGATAGGGCCCATAGTAATAGTGCTCACGGTGACAGCATCCATGTTGATATTGTTCATGGTGACACTACCCATGGTGATAGTGCTCACGGTGACAGTGCTCATGAAGACAGTTCCCATGGTTGCAGTGCCCATGGTGACATTGCCCACGGTGACAATGCTCATGGTGACAGTGCTCATGGTGATATTGCCCATGGTAATAGTGCTCATGTTGACAGTGCCCATGGTGATATTGCTCATGGTGACACTACACATGGTGATAGTGCTCACGGTGATAGTGCTCACGGTGACAGTGCCCTTGGTGAAAGTGCTCTTGGTGATAGTGCTCATGGTAATAGTGCACATGGTGACACTGCCCATGGTGACAGTGCCCATGGTGACACTGCCCATAGTGACATTTCCCATGGTGACAGTGCTCATGTTGACAGTGCCCATGGTGACAGTGACCATGGTGAGTGTGCCCATGGTGACAGTGTCCATGGTGACAGTGCTCACCTTGACAGTGCCTTTGGTGATAGTACCCATGTTAATATTGCTCACGGTTACAGTGCCCATGGTGATAGTGCTCATGGTGATAGTGCTCATGGTGACAGTTACCTTGGTGATAGTGCTCATGGTGATAGTGCTCATGGTGATAGTTCGCATGGTGACAGTGCCCATGTTGAAAGTCTCCATGAAGGCAGTGCTCATGGTGACACTGCCCATGGTGACTGTGCTCTTGCTGGCGGTGTACATGATTGGAGTCCTCATGGTGAAATTCCTTATGGTGGCACTGCCCATGATGATAGTGTTCATCGTGACAATGTCCATGGTGACAGTGCCTATGGTGACAGTGCCCATTGTGATAGTGCTCACGGTGATAATGCCCTCAGTGACAGTTCTAATGGTGACAGTTCCCACGGTGACATTGCTCATGGTGACAGTGCTCACGGTGACAGTAACCTTGGTGATAGTACCCATGGTAATAGAGGTCACGGTGACAGTGCCCATGGTGATATTGCTCACGGTGACACTGCCCATGGTGATAGTGCTCACGGTGATAGTGCTCAGGGTGACAGTTCCCATGGTTACAGTGCCCATGGTGACTGTGCTCATGGTGACAGTGCTCACAGACATACTGCTCATGGTGACAGTTCGCATGGCAACAGGGCCCATGTTAAAAGTGCCCATGGTGACAGTGCTCATGTTGGCACTGCCCATGGTGACTGTGCTCATGCTGGTGGTGTACATGGTTGGAGTTCCCATGGTGAAATTCCTTATGGTGGCAATGCCCATGATGATAGTGCTCATGGTGACATTGCCCACGGTGACAGTGCTCATGGTGACAGTTCGCATGTTGACATTGCCCATGGTGACAGTGCTCATGGTGACACAGCCCATGGTGACTGCGCTAAAGCTGGCGGTGTACATGGTTGGAATTCTCATGGTGAAATTCCTCATGGTGGCACTGCCCATGATGATAGCGCTCACTGTGACAGTGTCCATAGTGACAGTGCCCATGGTGACAGTGCCCATGGTGACATTTCCCATGGTGACTGTGCCCATGGTGACATTTCCCAATGTGACAGTGCTCATGGTGAGAGTTCCCATGGTGACAGTGTTGATGTTGACAGTGCCAATGGTGACAGTGCCCATGGTGACAGTGCCCATGGTGATAGTGTCCATGGTGACAGTGCTCATGTTGACAGTGCCCACGGCGACAGTGCTCATGGTGAGAGTACCCATGGTGACAGTTCTCACCTTGATAGTGCCCATGGTGACCGTTCCCATGGTGACAGTTCCCATGGTGATAGTGCTCACCGTGATAGTGCCCAGGGTGACAGTTCCCATGGATACAGTGCCCATGGTGACAGTTCTCATGGTGACAGTGCCCACGGTGATAGTGCTCATGGTGGCAGTTCGCATGCTGACAGTGCCCATGATGACAGTGCTCATGGTGACAGTGCCCACGGTGACAGTGCTCACAGTGAGAGTGCCCTTGCTGATAGTACCCATGGTAATAGTGCTCACATGAAAGTGCCCATAGTGATATTGCTCACGGTGACACTGCCCATGGTGATAGTGGTCACGGTGACAATGCCCACGGTGATAGTGTTCATGGTGATAGTGCTCATGTTGAGAGTGCTCATGGTGACACTGCCCATGGTGACTGTGATCATGCTGGCGGTGTACATGGTTGGAGTTCCCATGGGGAAATTTCTTATGGTGGCAATGCCCATGATGATAGTGCTCATGGTGACAGTGCTCATGGTGACAGTGTACATGGTGACAATCCCCACGGTGACAGTGATCACGGTGATAGTTCTCATGGCGATAGTGCCCATTGTAATAGTGCTCACGGTGACGTTGCCCATGTTGATATTGTTCACGGTGACACTGCCCTTGGTGATAGCGCTCATGGTGATAGTGCTCATGGTAATACTGCTCATGGTGACACTGCCCATGGTGACAGTGCCCATGGAGACACTGCCCATAGTGACATTTCCCATGGTGACAGTGCTCATGGTGAGAGTTCCCATATTGACAGTGCACATGGTGAAAGTTCCCATGGTGACAGTGTTCACGGTGACAGTGCTCACTGTGGCAGTGACATTGGTTACAGTGCTCATGGGGGCAGTGTCCATGGTGGCAGTTCCCAAGATGACAGTGCTCATGGTGACATTTCCCATGGTAACAGAGCTCATGATGACAGTGTCCATGGTGACATTGCCCATGTCGAAAGTGCCCATGGTGACATTGCTCATGGTGACACTGCCCATGGTGACTGTGCTCATGCTGGCGGTGTACATGGTTGGAGTTCCCATGGTGAAATTCCTCATGGTGGCACTGCCCATGATGATAGTGCTCATGGTGACAGTGTCCATCGTGAGAGTGCACTTGGTGACAGTGCTCATGATGACACTGCCCATGGTGACAGTGCCCATGGTGACATTTCCCATGGTGACAGTGCTCATGTTGACAGTGCACAAGGTGACAGTGCCCAAGGTGACATTTCCCATGGTTACAGTGTTAATGGTGATATTGCTCACTGTGACAGTGCCCATGGTTATAGTCCTCACGGTGATAGTGCTCATGGTGACAGTTCCCATGGTGACAGTGTTCATGGTGACAGTTCGCATGGTGACAGTCCCCATGGTGACAGTGCTCATGGTGACACAGCCCATGGTGACTGTTCTAAAGCTGCCGATGTACATGGTTGGAGTTCCCAATCTGAAATTCCTCATGTTGGCACTGCCCATGATGATAGTGTTCATGGTGACAGTGTCCATGGAGACAGTGCCTATGGTGACAGTGCCCATTGTGATAGTGCTCACGGTGATAGTGCCCACAGTGACAGTTGTAATAGTGACAGTCCCCATGGTGACAGTGTCGATGATGACAGTGCTCATGGTGACAGTGTTCATGGTGATATTGCTCACGGTGACACTGCCCATGGTTATTGTCCTCACGGTGATAGTGCTCATGATGACAGTGCCCACAGTGACAGTGCTCATGGTGGCAGTGCTCACAGTGACAATGCCCATGGTGATAGTGCCCATGGTAATAGTGCTCATGGTGACAGTACCCATGGTGATACTGTTCACGGTGACACTTCCTATGGTGATAGTGCTCATGTTGATAGTGCTCATGGTGACAGTTCCCATGGTTACAGTGCCCATGGTGACAGTGCTACTGGTGACAGTGCCCACGGTGAAAATGCTCATGGTGACAGTGCTCATGGTGATAGTCCTCACGGTGACAGTGCTCACATTGACAGTGCCCTTGGTGATAGTGCACATGGTAATACTGTTCATGGTGAAATTGCTCATGGTGATAGTTCGCATGGTGACAGTGCCCATGTCGAAAGTGCCCATGGTGGCAGTGCTCATGGTGACACTGCCCATGGTGACTGTGCTCATGCTGGGAGTGTACATGGTTGGAGTTCCCATGGTGAAATTCCTTATGGTGGCACTGCCCATGATGATAGTGTTCATGGTGACATTGTCCATGGTGACAGTGCGTATGGTGACAGTGCCCATTGTGATTGTGCTCACGGTGATAGTGCCCACAGTGACAGTGCTAATGGTGACAGTCCCCATGGTGACAGTTCCCATGATGACAGTGCTCATGGTGACAGTGCCCACGGTGACAGTGCTCATGGTCACAGTGCTCACGGTGACAGTGCTCACGGTGACAGTGACCTTGGTGATAGTATCCTTGTTAATAGTGCTCACGGTGACAGTGCCCATGGTGATATTGCTCACGGTGACACTGCCCATGGTGATAGTGCTCATGGTGACGGTTCCCAAGGTTACAGTGCCCATGGTGACAGTGCTCATGGTGACAGTGCCCATGGTGATTATGCTCATGGAGACCGTGCTCACGGTGATAGTGCTCATGGTGACAGTTCGCATGCTGACAGGGCCCATGTTGAAAGTGCCCATGGTGACAGTGCTCATGGTGATAATGCCCATGGTGAATGTGCTCATGCTGGCTGTGTACCTGGTTGGAATTCCGATGGTGAAATTCTTCATGGTAGCACTGCCCATGATGATAGTGCCCATGATGAAAGTGGTCATGGTGACAGTGCTCATGGTGACACTGCCCATGGTAACAGAACTCAGGATGACAGTGTCCATGGTGACAGTGCACATGGTGACAGTGGCCATGTTGAAATTGCCCATGGTAACAGTTCTCATGGTGACACTGCCCATAGTGACTGTGCTCATGCTGGCGGTGTAGAAGGTTGGAGTTCCCATGGTGAAATTCCTCATGGTGGCACTACCCATGATAATGGTGCTCATGGTGACAGTGTACATCGTGAGAGTGCCCATGGTAACAATGCTAATGGTGACACTGCCCAAGGTGACAGTGCCCAAGGTGATATTTCCCATGGTGACAGTGCTCATTTTGACAGTGCACACGGTGACAGTGCCCACAGTGACAGTGCTCACGGTGATCATGTTAATGGTAATATTGCTCATGGTGACACTGCCCATGGTTATAGTGCTCACGGTGATAGTGTTCATGGTGACAGTTCCCATGGTGAAAGTGCTCATGGTGACATTGCCCACGGTGACAGTGCTCATGGTGAGAGTTCGCATGGTGACAGTGCCCATGGTTACAATGCTCATGGTCACACAACCCATGGTGACTGTGCTAAAGCTGGCGGTGTACATGGTTGGAGTTCCCATGGTGAAATTCCTCATGGTGGCACTGCCCATGATGATAGTGTTCATGGTGACAGTGTCCATGGTGACAGTGCCTATGGTGACAGTGTCCATTGTGATAGTTATCATGGTGATAGTGCCCTCAGTGACAGTTCTAATGGTGACAGTTCGATGGTGACAGTGCCCATGATGACAGTGCTCATGGTGACAGTTCCCATGGTGACAGTGCCCACGGTGACAGTGCTCATGGTGACAGTTCCCTTGGTGATAGTACCCATGGTCATAGTGGTCACGGTGAGAGTGCCCATGGTGATATTGCTCACGGTGACACTGCCTATGGTGATAGTGCACACGGTCATAGTGCTCATTGTGACAGTGCCCATGGTGACTATGCTCATGGTGACAGTCCTCACGGTGATAGTGCTCATGGTGACAGTGCTCATGATGATAGTGCTCATGGTGACAGTTCGCATGGTGATAGGGCCCATGTTGAAAGTGCCCATGGTGAAAGTGCTCATGGTGTCACTGCCCATGGTGACTATGCTCATGCTGGCTGTGTACATGCTTGGAGATCCCATGGTGAAATTCCTCATGGTGGCACTGCCCATAATGATAGTGCTCATGGTGACAGTGTCCATGGTGACATTGCCTATGGTGACAGTTCCCATTGTGATAGTGCTGACGGTGATAGGGCCCACAGGGACAGTTCTAATGGTGACAGTTCCAATGGTGACAGTGCCCATGATGACAGTGCTTATGGTGACAGTGCCCATGGTGACATTGCTCATGGTGACAGTGCTCACGGTGACAATGCCCTTGGTGATAGTACCCATGGTCATAGTGGTCACGGTGAGAGTGCCCATGGTGATATTGCTCACGGTGACACTGCCTATGGTGATAGTGCACACGGTCATAGTGCTCATTGTGACAGTGCCCATGGTGACTATGCTCATGGTGACAGTCCTCACGGTGATAGTGCTCATGGTGACAGTGCTCATGATGATAGTGCTCATGGTGACAGTTCGCATGGTGATAGGGCCCATGTTGAAAGTGCCCATGGTGAAAGTGCTCATGGTGACACTGCCCATGTTGACTGTGCTCATGCTGGCGGTGTACATGGTTGGAGTTCCGATGGTGAAATTGCTCATGGTAGCACTGCCCATAATGATAGTGCTCATGGTGACAGTGTCCATGGTGACAGTGCCTATGGTGACAGAGCCCATTGTGATAGTGTTCACGGTGATAGTGCCCACAGTGACAGTGCTCATGGTGACAGTTCCTATGGTGACACTGCCCATGATGACAGTGCTCATGGTGACAGTGCCCACGGTGACAGTGCTCATTGTGACACTGCTCACGGTAAAAGTGCCCTTGGTGATAGTACCCATGTTAATAGTGCTCACGGTGACAGTTCACATGGTGACAGTGCCCATTTTGAATGTGCCCATGGTGGCAGTGCCCATGGTGACAGTGCTCATGGTGAGAGTTCCCATGGTGACAGTGCTCATGTTCACAGTGCCCATGGTGACAGTGTCCATGGTCAACAGTGCCCATGGTGAGAGTGCCCATGGTGACAGTGCCCATGGTGACAGTGCTCATGGTGACAGTGTCCACGGTGAGAGTGCTCATGGTGACACTGCTCACGGTAACAGTGCCCTTGGTGAGAGTACCCATGTTAATAGTGCTCACGGTGATAGAGCCCACGGTGACATTTCCCATGGTGACAGTGCTCACTTTGACAGTGTACACGATGACAGTGCCCACGGTGACAGTGTTTATGGTGATATTACTAACGGGGACACGGCCCATGTTCATAGTGCTCACGGTGATAGTGCTCATGGTGACAGTTGCCATGGTGACAGTGCCCACAGTGACAGTGCTCATGGTGACATTACCCACAGTGACAGTACTCATGGTGACAGTACGCATGGTGACAGTGCCCATGGTGACAGTGCTCATGGTGACACAGCCCATGGTGACTGTGCTAAAGCTGGCGGTGCATATGGTTGGAGTTCCCATGGTGAAATTCCTCATGGTGGCACTGCCCATGATGATAGTGCTCATGGTGACAGTGCCCATGGTGACATTTCCCATGGTGACAGTGCTCATGGTGAGAGTTCCCAGGCCGACCGTGCCCATGATGACAGTGCTCATGTTTACTGTGCCCACGGTGAAAGTGCTCATGGTAACAGTGATCACGGTGACAGTGCCCTTGGTGATAGTACCCATGTTAACAGTGCTCAATGTGACAGTGCCCATGGTGATATTTCTCACGGTGACACTGCCCATGGTGATAGTGCTCACGGTGATTGTGCTCATGGTGACAGTTCCCATGGTTACAGTGCCCACTGTGACAGTGCCCATGGTGACAGTGCCCACGGTGACAGTGCTCATGGTGACAGTGCTCATGGTGATAGTGCTCACGGTGATAGTGCTCAGGGTGACAGTGCCCTTGGTGATAGTGCTCATGGTGATAGTTCTCATGGTGGCAGTTTGCATGGTGACACTGCCCCTGTTGAAAGTGCCCATGGTGACAGTGCTCATGTTGACACTGCCCATGGTGACAGTGCTCATGTTGGAGGTGTACATGGTTGGAGTTCCCATGGTACAACTGTTATGGTGCACTGCCCATGATGATAGTGCTCATGGTGACAGTGTCCATGGTGACAGTGCACATGGTGACAGTGCCTATGGTGAGAGTGCCCATGGTGACAGCGCCCATGGTGACCGTTTCCATGGTGACAGTGCTCATGTTGACAGTGCCCATGGTGACCGTTCCCATGGTGACAGTTCCCATGGTGATAGTGCTCACCGTGATAGTGCCCATTGTGACAGTTCCCATGGATCCAGTGCCCATGGTGACAGTGCTCATTGTGACAGTGCCCTCGGTGATAGAGCTCATGGTGGCATTTCGCATGGTGACAGTGCCCATGACGACAGTGCTCATGGTTACAATGCCCACGGAGACAGTGCTCATGGTTACAGTGCTCACGGTGACAGTGCTCATGGTGACATTGCCCATGGTGACAGTGCTCATGGTGACAGTTCGCATGGTGACAGTGCCCACGGTGATAGTGCTCACAGTGATAATGCTCGCAGTGACAGTGCTCTTGATGATAGTGCTCATGGTTAAAGTTCTCATGGTGAGAGTGCTCATGGTAACACTGACCATCGTGACTGTGCTCATGCTGGCGGTGTACATGGCTGGAGTCCCCATGGTGAAATTTCTTATGCTGGCAGTGCCCATGATGATAGTTCTCATGGTGACAGTGTCCATCGTGAGAGTGCCCATGGTGACAGTGCTCATGGTGACCCTGCCCATGGTGAGAGTTCCCATGGTGATATTTCCCATGTTGACAGTGCTCATGTTGACAGTGCACACGGTGACAGTGTTCATGGTGATATTGCTCAAGGTGACGGTGCCCATGGTTATAGTGCTCACGTTGATAGTGCTCATGGTGACAGTTCCCATGGTGACAGTGCTCATGGTGACATTTCCCATGGTAACAGAGCTCATGATGACAGTGTCCATGGTGACAGTGCCCATGTTGAAAGTGCCCATGGTGACATTGCTCATGGTGACACTGCCATGGTGACTGTGCTCATGCTGGCGGTGTACATGATTGGAGTTCCCATGGTGAAATTCCTCATGGTGTCACTGCCCATGATGACACTGCCCATGGTGACAGTGCCCATGGTGACATTTCCCATGGTGACAGTGCTCATGTTGACAGTGCACATGGTGACAGTGCCCACGGTGACATTTCCCATGGTTACAGTGTTCATGGTGATATTGCTCACGGTGACAGTGCCCATGGTTATAGTCCTCACGGTGATAGTGCTCATGGTGACAGTTCCCATGGTGACAGTGCCCACGGTGACAGTGCTCATGGTGACATTGCCCACGGTGACAGTACTCATGGTAACAGTTCCCATGGTGACAGTGCTCATGTTGATAGTGCCCACGGTGACAGTGCTCATGGTGACAGTGCTCACAATGACAGTGCCCTTGGTGATAGTGCCCATGGTAATAGGGCTCACGGTGACACTGCCCATGGTGATATTGTTCACGGTGACACTGCCCATGGTGATAGAGCTCACGGTGATAGTGCTCACATTGACAGTGCCCTTGGGGATAGTGCTCATGGTAATACTGCTCATGGTGATAGTGCTCATGGCGATAGTTCGCATGGTGACAGTGCCCATGTGGAAAGTGCCCATGGTGGCAGTGCTCATGGTGACACGCCCATGGTGGCTGTGCTCATGCTGGCGGTGTCCATGGTTGGAGTTCCCATGGTGAAATTCCTTATGGTAGCACTGCCCATGATGATAGTGCTCATGGTGACAGTATCCATGGTGACAGTGCCTATGGTGACAGTGTCCATGGTGATAGTGCCCACAGTGACTGTGCTCATTGTGACAGTTTCTATGGTGAGAGTAACCATGATGACAGTGCTCATGGTGACAATGCCCACAGTGACATTGCTCACGGTGATAGTGCTCACGTTGACATTGCCCTTGGTGATAGTACGCATGGTAATATTGCTCACGGTGACAGTGCCCATGGTGATAGTGCTCATGGTGATAGTGCTCATGGTAATAGTGATCATGGTGAAACTGCCTATGGTGACAGTGCCCACGGTGACACTGCCCATAGTGATATTTGCCATGGTGACAATGCTCATGGTGAGAGTTCCCATGGTGACAGTGCTCACGGTGACAGTGCTCATGGTGACACAGCCCATGGTGACTGTGCTAAAGCTGGCGGTGTATATGGTTGGAGTTCCCATGATGAAATTCCTCATGGTGGCACTCCCCATGATGATAGTGCTCATGGTGACAGTGCCCATGGTGAAATTATCCATGGTGACAGTGCTCATGGTGAGAGTTCCTATGGTGAC
Source organism: Balaenoptera borealis (assembly GCF_965194805.1). NCBI lineage: Eukaryota > Metazoa > Chordata > Mammalia > Artiodactyla > Balaenopteridae > Balaenoptera > Balaenoptera borealis. Next base: position 368,387 of record NW_028123436.1, read on the forward strand.
TGTGCTCATGTTGACAGTGCCCATGGTGACAGTGCCCACGGTGACACTGCGCAAGGTGATAGTGCTCAACGTGATAGTGCCCATGGTAATAGTGCTGATGGTGATACTGCCCATGTTGATATTGCTCACGGTGACACTGCCCATGGTGATAGTGCTCACGGTGACCGTGCCCTTGGTGATATTGCTCATGGTGATACAGCTCATGGCGGAAGTTCGCATGGTGACACTGCCCCTGTTGAAATTGCCCATGGTGACAGTGCTCATGTTGACACTGCCCATGGTGACTGTGCTCACGATGGAGGTGTACATGGTTGGAGTTCCCATGGTACAACTGTTATGGTGGTACTGCCCATGATGATAGTGCTCATGGTGACAGTGTCCATGGTGACAGTGCCCATGGTGATAGTGCCTATTGTGAGAGTGCCCATGGTGACAGTTCCCATGGTGACCATTTCCATGGTGATAATGCTCATGTTGACAGTGCCAACCGTGACAATGCTCATGGTGAGAGTTCCCATGGTGAAAGTGATCATCTTGACAATGCCCATGGCGACCGTTCCCATGGTGACATTTCCCATGGTGATAGTACTCACCGTGATAGTGCCCATGGTGACAGTTCCCATGGATACAGTGTCCATGGTGACAGTGCTCATTGTGGCACTGCCCATGGTGACTGTGCTCATGCTGGCGGTGTACTTGGTTGGAGTTCCGATGGTGAAATTCCTCATGGTAGCACTGCCCATGATGATAGTGCTCATGGTGACAGTGTCCGTCATGAGAGTGTCCATGGTGACAGTTCCCATGGTGATAGTGCATACCGTGATAGTGCCCATGGTGACAGTTCCCATGGATACAGTGCCCATGGTGACAGTGCTCACGGTGATAGTGCTCATGCAGACAGTTCGCATGGTGACACGGCCCATGTTGAAAGTGCCCATGGTGACAGTGCTCATAGTGGCACTGCCCATGATGATTGTGCTCATTCTGGCGGTGTACTTGGTTGGAGTTCCCATGGTGAAATTCCTCATGGTAGCACTGCCCATGCTGATAGTGCTCATGGTGACAGTGCACATGGTGACAATGCCCACACTGACAGTGCTCACGGTGTTAGTGCACATGGTGATAATGCCCATTGTAATTGTGCTCAAGGTGACAGTGCCCATGTTGATATTGCTCAAGGTGATAGTGCTCATGGTGACACTGCCCTTGATGATAGTGCTCTTGGTGATAGTGCTCATGGTAATAGTGTTCATGGTGACAGTGCCCATGGTGACACTGCTCATAGTGACAATTCCCATGGTGACAGTGCTCATGGTGAGAGTTCCCATGGTGACAGTGCACATGGTGACAGTTCCCATGGTGACAGTGCTCACTGTGACAGTGCTCACTGTGGCAGTGTCAATGGTTACAGTGCACATGGTGACCGTTCCCATAGTGACAGTTCCCATGGTGATAGTGCTCACCGTGATAGTGCCCATGGTGACAGTTCCCATGGAAACAGTGCCCATGGTGACAGTGCTCATGGTGACAGTGCCCACTGTGATAGTGCTCATGGTGGCAGTTTGCAGGGTGACAGTGGCCATGATGACAGTGCTCATGGTGGAAATGCCCACGGTGACAGTGCTCATGGTGACAGTGCTCATGATGACAGTGCCCTTGGTGATAGTACCCATGGTAATAGTGCTCACTGTGACAGTGCCCATGGTGATAGTGCTCATGGTGATAGTGCTCATGGTAATAGTGCTCATGGTGACACTGTCCATGGTGACAGTGCCCATGGTGGCAGTGCTCATGCTGAGAGTTCCCATGGTGACAGTGCACATGGTGACAGTTCCCATGGTGACACTGCTCATGGTGACAGTGCTCACTGTGGCAGTGCCAATGGTAACAGTGCTCATGGTGGCAGTGTCCATGGTGGCATTTACCAAAGTGACAGTGCTCATGGAGATATTTCCCATGGTAACATAGCTCATGATGACAGTGTCCATGGTGACAGTGCCCATGGTGACAGTGGCCATGTTGAAAGTACCTATGGTGACAGTGCTCATGGTGACAGTGCCCACGGTGACTATGCTCATGGTGACAGTGCTCACAGTGATAGTGCTCATGGTGACAGTTCGCATGGTGACAGGGCCCATGTTGAAAGTGCCCAAGGTGACAGTGCTCATGGTGGCACTGCCCATGATGATAGTGTTCATGGTGACAGTGCCTATGGTGACACTGCCCATTGTGATAGTGCTCACGGTGATAGTGTCCACAGTGACAGTGCTAATGGTGACAGTCCCCATGGTGACAGTGCCCATGATGACAGTGCTCATGGTGACAGTGCCCACGGTGATAGTGCTCATGGTGGCAGTTCACATGGTGACAGTTACCATGATGACAATGCTCATGGTGACAGTGCCCATGGTGACAGTGCTCATGGTGATAGTGCTCATGGTAATAGTGCTAATGGTGACACTGCCCATGGTGACAGTGCCCATGGTGACAGTCCCCATGGTCACAGTGACCGTGGTGACAGTGCCCATGGTGACATTTCCCATGCTGACAGTGCTCATGGTGAGAGTTCCCATGGTGACAGTGCTCATGATGACAGTGCCCATGGTGACCGTTCCCATGGTGACAGTTCCCATGGTGACAGTGCACACGGTAACAGTGCCCACGGTGACAGTGCTCACGGTGATAGTGCTCATGGTGACAGTGCCCATGTTGATATTGCTCACGGTGACCCTCCCCATCGTGATAGTGCTCACGGTGATAGTTCTCATGGTGACATTGTCCACGGTGATAATGCTCATGGTGACAGTGCCCTTGGTGATAGTGATCATGGTGATAGTGCTTATGGAGACATTTCCCATGGTGACAGTGCACATGTTGACAGTCCCCATGGTGACTGTGCTCATGCTGGCGGTGTATATGGTTGGACTTACAATGGTGAAATTCCTTATGGTGGCACTGCCCATGATTATAATGCTCATGGTGACAGTGTCCATGGTGACAGCGCCCATGGTGACAGTGCCCATGGTGACATTTCCCATGGTGATAGTGCTCATGGTGAGAGTTCCCATGGTGACAGTGCTCATCTTGGCAGTGCCCATAATGACCGTTCCCATGGTGACAGTTCCCATGGTGATAGGGCTCATGGTTACAGTGCTCATGGTGACAGTGAACACGGTGAAAGTGCCCGCAGTGACAGTGCTCATGGTGATAGTGCTCATGCTTATAGTGCCCACGGTGACAGTAGTCATGGTTAAAGTGTTCACGGTGATAGTGCTCACGGTGATAGTGCTCAGGGTGACAGTGCCCATAGTGATAGTGCTCACGGTGATAGTGCTCATGGTGACAGTTCCCATCGTGACAGTGCCCTTGGTGTTAGTGCTCATGGTAATACTGCTGATGGTGATAGTGCTCATGGTGACGGTTTGCATGTTGAGAGTGCCCATGTTGAAAGTGCCCATGGTGGCAGTGATCATGGTGACACTGCCCATTGTGACTGTGCTCATGCTGGCGGTGTACATAGTTGGAGTTCCCATGGTGAAATTCCTTATGGTGGCACTGCCCATGATGATAATTTTCATGGTGACATTGTCCATGGTGACAGTGCCTATGGTGACAGTGCCCATTGTGATAGTGCTCACGGTGATAGTGTCCACAGTGACAGTGCTAATGCTGACAGTCCCCATGGTGACAGTGCCCATGATGACAGTGCTCATGGTGACAGTGCCCATGGTGACAGTGCTCATGGTGACATTGCTCACGGTGACAGTGACCTTGGTGATAGTACCCATGGTAATAGGGGTCACTGTGACAGTGCTCATGGTGATATTGCTCACGGTGACACTGCCCATGGTGATAGTGCTCATGGTGATAGTGCTCATGTTGACAGTTCCCATGGTTACAGTGCCCATGGTGACTATGCTCATGATGAAAGTTCTCACGGTGATAGTGCTCATGGAGACAGTGCTCATGGTGACAGTTCGCATGGTAGACATGGTGAAGTTGAAAGTGCCCATGGTGACAGTGCCTATGGTGACAATGCTCATGTTGACAGTGCCCACTGTGACAGTGCTCACGGTGACAGTGCCCTTGGTGATAGTGCTTATGGTGATAGTGCTCATTGTGACTGCATGGTGACAGTGCCCATGTTGAAAGTGCCCATGGTGACAGTACCCATGGTGACAGTGCCCATGGTGACAGTGCTCAAGTTGAGATTGCCCATGGTGACCATTCCCATGGTGACAGTTCCCATGGTGATAGTGCTCATGGTAACAGTGCTCATGTTGACAGTGCACATGGTGACAATGCCCACACTGACATTGCTCACGGTGATAGTGCTCATGGTGATAATGCCCATTGTAATAGTGCTCACGGTGACAGTGCCCATGTTGATATTGCTCCAGGTGACACTGCCCATGGTGATAGTGCTCACGGTGATAGTGCTCATGGTAATAGTGCTCATGGTGACACTACCCATGGTGACAGTGCCCATGGTGACACTGCCCATTGTGACATTTCCCATGGTGACAGTGCTCATGGTGAGAGTTCCCATGGTGACAGTGCACATGGTGACAGTTCCCATGGTGACAGTGCCCACGTTGACATTGCTCATGGTGACAGTGCTCACGGTGACAGTGACTTTGGTGATAGTACCCATGGTAATAGAGGTCACAGTGACAGTGCCCATGGTGATATTGCTCACGGTGACACTGCCCATGGTGATAGTGCTCACAGTGATAGTGCTCATGGTGACAGTTCCCATGGTTACAGTGCCCATGGTGACAGTGCTCATGGTGACAGTGCCCACGGTGACTATGCTCATGGTGACAGTGCTCACAGAGATACTGCTCATGGTGACAGTTCGCATGGCGACAGGGCCCATGTTAAAAGTGCCCATGGTGACAATGCTCATGGTGACACTGCCCATGGTGACTGTGCTGATGTTCACGGTGTACATGGTTGGAATTCCCATGGTGAAATTCCTTATGGTGGCATTGCCCATGATGTTAGTGCTCATGGTGAATGTGTCCATGGTGACAGTGCCTATGGTGACAGTGCCCATGGTGACATTTCCCCGGGTGACAGTGCTCATACTGACAGTTCCCATGGTGACAGTGCCCATGGTGACAGTGCTAATGTTGACACTGCCCACGGTGACAGTGCTCATGGTGACAGTGTCCTTGGTGACAGTACCCATGGTAATAGTGCTCACGGTGACAGTGCCCACGGTGATATTGCTCATGGTGACACTGCCCATGGTGATAGTGCCAACGGTTACAGTTCTCATGGTGACAGTGCCCATGGTGACAGTGCTCACGTTGACAGTGCCCACGCTGGCAGTGCTCATGGTGACAGTGATCACAGTGACAGTGCCCATGGTGATATTGTTCACGGTGACACTGCCCAGGGTGATAGTGCTAACGGTGATAGTGCTCATGGTGATAGTTCCCATGGTTACAGTGCTCATGGTGACAGTGCTCACGGTGATAGTGCTCACATTGACAGTGCCCTTGGTGATAGTGCTCACGGTGATAGTACCCACAGTGACAGATCAAATGATGACAGTTCCCATGGTGACAGTGCCCATGATGACAGTGCTCATGGTGACAGTGTCCACGGTGAGAGTGCTCATGTTGACACTGCTCACGGTAACAGTGCCCTTGGTGATAGTACCCATGTTAATAGTGCTCACGGTGATAGAGCCCACGGTGACATTTCCCATGGTGACAGTGCTCACTTTGACAGTGTACACGATGACAGTGCCCACGGTGACAGTGTTTATGGTGATATTACTAACGGGGACACGGCCCATGTTCATAGTGCTCACGGTGATAGTGCTCATGGTGACAGTTACCATGGTGACAGTGCCAACAGTGACAGTGCTCATGGTGACATTACCCACAGTGACAGTACTCATGGTGACAGTACGCATGGTGACAGTGCCCATGGTGACTGTTCCCATGGTGACAGTTCCCATGGTGATAGTGCTCACCGTGATAGTGCCCATTGTGACAGTTCCCATGGATCCAGTGCCCATGGTGACAGTGCTCATTGTGACAGTGCCCTCGGTGATAGAGCTCATGGTGGCATTTCGCATGGTGACAGTGCCCATGACGACAGTGCTCATGGTTACAATGCCCACGGAGACAGTGCTCATGGTTACAGTGCTCACGGTGACAGTGCTCATGGTGACATTGCCCATGGTGACAGTGCTCATGGTGACAGTTCGCATGGTGACAGTGCCCACGGTGATAGTGCTCACGGTGATAATGCTCGCAGTGACAGTGCTCTTGATGATAGTGCTCATGGTTAAAGTTCTCATGGTGAGAGTGCTCATGGTAACACTGACCATCGTGTCTGTGCTCATGCTGGCGGTGTACATGGCTGGAGTCCCCATGGTGAAATTTCTTATGCTGGCAGTGCCCATGATGATAGTGCTCATGGTGACAGTGTCCATCGTGAGAGTGCCCATGGTGACAGTGCTCATGGTGACCCTGCCCATGGTGAGAGTTCCCATGGTGATATTTCCCATGTTGACAGTGCTCATGTTGACAGTGCACACGGTGACAGTGTTCATGGTGATATTGCTCAAGGTGACGGTGCCCATGGTTATAGTGCTCACGTTGATAGTGCTCATGGTGACAGTTCCCATGGTGACAGTGCTCATGGTGACATTTCCCATGGTAACAGAGCTCATGATGACAGTGTCCATGGTGACAGTGCCCATGTTGAAAGTGCCCATGGTGACATTGCTCATGGTGACACTGCCATGGTGACTGTGCTCATGCTGGCGGTGTACATGATTGGAGTTCCCATGGTGAAATTCCTCATGGTGGCACTGCCCATGATGACACTGCCCATGGTGACAGTGCTCATGGTGACATTTCCCATGGTGACAGTGCTCATGTTGACAGTGCACATGGTGACAGTGCCCACGGTGACATTTCCCATGGTTACAGTGTTCATGGTGATATTGCTCACGGTGACAGTGCCCATGGTTATAGTCCTCACGGTGATAGTGCTCATGGTGACAGTTCCCATGGTGACAGTGCCCACGGTGACAGTGCTCATGGTGACATTGCCCACGGTGACAGTACTCATGGTAACAGTTCCCATGGTGACAGTGCTCATGTTGATAGTGCCCACGGTGACAGTGCTCATGGTGACAGTGCTCACAATGACAGTGCCCTTGGTGATAGTGCCCATGGTAATAGGGCTCACGGTGACACTGCCCATGGTGATATTGTTCACGGTGACACTGCCCATGGTGATAGAGCTCACGGTGATAGTGCTCACATTGACAGTGCCCTTGGGGATAGTGCTCATGGTAATACTGCTCATGGTGATAGTGCTCATGGCGATAGTTCGCATGGTGACAGTGCCCATGTGGAAAGTGCCCATGGTGGCAGTGCTCATGGTGACACGCCCATGGTGGCTGTGCTCATGCTGGCGGTGTCCATGGTTGGAGTTCCCATGGTGAAATTCCTTATGGTAGCACTGCCCATGATGATAGTGCTCATGGTGACAGTATCCATGGTGACAGTGCCTATGGTGACAGTGTCCATGGTGATAGTGCCCACAGTGACTGTGCTCATTGTGACAGTTTCTATGGTGAGAGTAGCCATGATGACAGTGCTCATGGTGACAATGCCCACAGTGACATTGCTCACGGTGATAGTGCTCACGTTGACATTGCCCTTGGTGATAGTACGCATGGTAATATTGCTCACGGTGACAGTGCCCATGGTGATAGTGCTCATGGTGATAGTGCTCATGGTAATAGTGATCATGGTGAAACTGCCTATGGTGACAGTGCCCACGGTGACACTGCCCATAGTGATATTTGCCATGGTGACAATGCTCATGGTGAGAGTTCCCATGGTGACAGTGCTCACGGTGACAGTGCTCATGGTGACACAGCCCATGGTGACTGTGCTAAAGCTGGCGGTGTATATGGTTGGAGTTCCCATGATGAAATTCCTCATGGTGGCACTCCCCATGATGATAGTGCTCATGGTGACAGTGCCCATGGTGAAATTATCCATGGTGACAGTGCTCATGGTGAGAGTTCCTATGGTGACTGTGCTCATGTTGACAGTGCCCATGGTGACAGTGCCCACGGTGACACTGCGCAAGGTGATAGTGCTCAACGTGATAGTGCCCATGGTAATAGTGCTGATGGTGACACTGCCCATGTTGATATTGCTCACGGTGACACTGCCCATGGTGATAGTGCTCACGGTGACCGTGCCCTTGGTGATATTGCTCATGGTGATACAGCTCATGGCGGAAGTTCGCATGGTGACACTGCCCCTGTTGAAATTGCCCATGGTGACAGTGCTCATGTTGACACTGCCCATGGTGACTGTGCTCACGATGGAGGTGTACATGGTTGGAGTTCCCATGGTACAACTGTTATGGTGGTACTGCCCATGATGATAGTGCTCATGGTGACAGTGTCCATGGTGACAGTGCCCATGGTGATAGTGCCTATTGTGAGAGTGCCCATGGTGACAGTTCCCATGGTGACCATTTCCATGGTGATAATGCTCATGTTGACAGTGCCAACCGTGACAATGCTCATGGTGAGAGTTCCCATGGTGAAAGTGATCATCTTGACAATGCCCATGGCGACCGTTCCCATGGTGACATTTCCCATGGTGATAGTACTCACCGTGATAGTGCCCATGGTGACAGTTCCCATGGATACAGTGTCCATGGTGACAGTGCTCATTGTGGCACTGCCCATGGTGACTGTGCTCATGCTGGCGGTGTACTTGGTTGGAGTTCCGATGGTGAAATTCCTCATGGTAGCACTGCCCATGATGATAGTGCTCATGGTGACAGTGTCCGTCATGAGAGTGTCCATGGTGACAGTTCCCATGGTGATAGTGCATACCGTGATAGTGCCCATGGTGACAGTTCCCATGGATACAGTGCCCA